>NC_056760.1:41947500-42287500 GCF_018687715.1 Carya illinoinensis
TCCTATTGTGGCTGCCAAGTGAAGTTACGGATTTTTGAAAAAGCAAATACTTTTGGTAAAAGATTTTTCAATTGTCCAAAATATAAGATGAATAAACAATGTGGCTTCTTTGAGTAGATTGATCTTCAAAATGAGCAAAACAATTGCTGTAAGCTGACATTGGAGTTAGCTAAACGGAGGTACGACAGGGTACTTCATGAGCGGCTACGCATCGAAGAATCCAAATTTAAAGCATTGGAGAAGAAATATAGGGGAGTTTTAAAAGTATTAATCTTGATGTGGTTTTTTTTAATAATAATTTATAGTGTACTTTTTATGTATCCAACAAATTATAATGTATATCGGCCACTACTACGACTCATGTAACCCTTTGAATGTATTTGAAATTTTCTTAATTTATTTTGACCACTTTGATCAATTAAATGTACTAAATGTCTCATATGTAATGAGAACATCCTATGGGTTGAATGTATTTGAAATTCCCTTAGTTTATTAATAGATTAGTTGCTGAATGTAATTTAATCTTTGTGTTTAAGCTTTGTGCATCTTTTATTAAAAGATTTAATTTCAAGTAATTTTAGAAATGTTTATCAAAAGATAAATAATAATAATAATAAAACCAAATGAGGCCCCCTCAAAGTTGACACTCAAATCTGTATATTAGTTTAGAGGATGGAAGTTAACATAAAAATCAAAGGGATGATGCGAAACATCTTTCCGTGCAAGACCAGTTATTTCCGTGCAAAACCATGCCATTTTAAGGTGCTTTATGTGCAATACCAGTCATTTGAGCGCTACACTCCAGAGAGGCAAACACTACTAGGAAAAAAAAGCTTTTCATATATACCAACTAGTCAAACTAGCAGAGTGAACATCCCTTCGAAAGAAAAAACCTGCTGCACCCGTAGATACAAATTGGCAATCTTAGCTAAATAAGCAATTTGGAGGAAAACCTGCTGCAATTTGAAACATGAAGAAACTATACTACTCCAATAAGAAGCTAAATAAGCATCAGTACCAACTATACTACTCCAATAAGAAGCTAAGAAGAATACGTGCAAAATTAGATTACAATAAACTCCCAAGCTACTCCAATCAGTACGTGCAAATTGACTTCTTTCCATCAACTTGCATAGTCTTAGCTCCAATAAGAAAATTAAATGTCACAAAAAACAAGGCATTAAAAATTGAGACATTCCTAGCAGATTTTCTTCAACGGACCATGTCAAAGCCATTTCTTGATACAAAATTCCCTGTTACAAGTAAGAATTAGATGGATTAAAATAGCCGATAAAGAGAAGTTGAATTAAACATAACAAAAAACATATAAAATCACTTACAAGTAAGAATTAGAAGTTCGACTACGATTCTAAATGCATCGATACGTTGTCAGTTGTTTGAACAAAATCCCTACATGATAAGCAACAACAAAACACAAATTTTGTTAACTTCTTTAATTAATACTTGATAAAATACAACTAACTAAAAAACTAAAATACCTCACTGAAGGACAATTGTTTTTAGCATGTCCCTCATTCTTGCAAATGGCATGCACATGTTGCATAAACTCCCACATATGGCATGTACATGTTGCATGTTCGTCACCATTCTCTAATGTCACATGGTAAAGTGGTTTCTCTTTTCCACTTATTGCCACTCCATATGTCTTTCTTTCACTATATTTGGATAATTTTGTTGCTTTGTACCGTAAACTATTGAACAGCTCATCTTGGAAAATCATAAATGACTTTCTTATATAAACCATTGCCGCCTCTTCTTCAATTTGAAGAGGTGTCTTCAAGATCGCCCGAGAAGAATTTGTCCGCACATCTTTTTTTTTTTCTTTAAAGTAACATGCATCTAAAGCTTTTTCATACTAATACACAAAGTCACTAACCATAGTGCTTGAACGAACATAATCCTTGAAAAATTTGTTCATGTTTTCACTCCTTTGAGTTGTTGACATACCGGCACAGAATGTTGAATGCAAATAAGCCGGAACCCACTTATGCCGTCGGCTGTAAAGACTTTGCAACCAATTATTTTCTCCCAATTCATACTTGGATAATATACCACCCCATTCTTGCTCGAACTCATCAGCTGTAATTGTCTCATGGATGCAATGACGAAAATCTTTGCCAAAGTAAGGAAATTTGTTATAAACATGGGCCAAGTGTTCAGGAAACTTCTGTAAAATATGCCACAAGCACAACCTATGAGTTGAATTCCGGAGCATCTCAGCAATGGCCTTCGCCATTGCCTTGTCATCATCGGTAATTATCGTTGAAGGGGCTTTACCAAGCATTGCCTCTTGCCATGTTCTCAATAACCATGTAATGATTCAGCTGTTTCATTAACTAACAAGGCACAACCAAACATTATAGTCTGATGATGATGGTTAACTCCAGAAAATGGCACGAAAGGCATCTTATAAATATTGGTCAGGTATGTGGCATCAAATGTAACTACATCTCCAAAGTACTGATATGCAGCTCTTGAACACGTATCAGGCCAAAAACAACTTCCCATACACCCATCCTTATCAACTTGCATGGAGTACACAAACCCAGATTCTATGAGTTGTCACTCAAGAAAATAAGAATATAATATTTGTGCATCCCCCTCTTCAAATACTTTTCTCCTTTTGTTTCCCAATTAATTTTCAACATCCTTGCCTATACAGCCAACATTAAAGTCACCACTTGATTCTTTACTCAACACTGACATAATCTTCCTTGTTGGTACACCAGACTCATTCAAAGTCATGATAAGTTTTTTTTGGACTTTAGTAACTTTTCTATTTCCACGGAGTAAACTAGCACTCCTTGGTGTAAGTAGAATGTGGTTATGTTCAACTACAAACTTGTTGACCATCCACTTTTCACCATCTTTTTTTATTCTCATAATTGCTTTACAACCAATCTTTGTCTCGGCAAGTTCAAGAATTGTTCGTTCTTTTTCTTTCCTACTTACCCGCCAAAATCCTTCCCTTGTGCAAACATAGTCTACTGCACAAAGCTTTTTGTCATCTTTCGACAACCGAGTATGATTTGTCCGAATCGCAAAACCTTTCCATCTTGCATATGCCTTGTAAAAAGCTTGTGCATCTTCCACATCGTCAAATATCATGCCAATAAATGGCTCCAAAGGACTACTACTCAAATCTTCCAAATTCACTCGTTCTTCAAGATTTAGTCCATCTTCAACATTCACAAAATCATCAACATTCACAAAATCTTCAACATTCACACAATCTTCAACATTAACATCACATTGTCCATCAACACTTTCAGCTTCAACTTCATCACTATCAACCCAATAAATTGTTTCCTTTCATAAAAAACCACGACATTATAAATTCAATAGTTATTCAAAAACAACCACATTAAATATTGAAATTATAAATCTATCTAACATGGGGCAACACCATTCTTGATACAAAAAAATACGAATATCAAAACTTATTTATTTTTCTCATTGAACCAATAAGAACCGGTAAGCTTCTAATCAATAACATGGGCTATCGTTGCATAAACTTTATCTTAGACTGAATTGAAAAATGGATTAGCGTTCTAAAATATTATAGTGAAATATTCAGACCAAATTAGATGGATTACACTGAAATAGTCAAACTAAATTATATGGATTACAATGAAACATTCAAACTAAATTAGATGGATTATAGTGAAATAGTGAAATATTCAAACCAAATTAGATGGATTATACTGAAATAGTCAAGTATTCACACCGAATTAGATGGATTACAGTGAAATATTTGGTCTAAATTTACAGTTAACATGGGTCGTGGCTGTTCTAAAATTGAAATGAAATACTCAGACCGAATTACAGGGGATTAGCGTTCTACCTGACTTTCAGCCATGAAAAATCAGGGGGTGATAACAGCGGCAGAGGGGCAGCGACGTCGGCCTCGGCGTCGGGTTCAGACTGATAAGACGTAGATTTCTCGTCGTCTACACTCTCGGCGTCATGCTGAGCTGCGGATGGGCCGTGAGATGCGTTGGTCCGTAGGCGTTGTGCTGGGAGGCATCCGTCGGCCTCGCCATCGGCTTCAGACTGGGAAGGTGCTGAGCTTTTCACGTCAATTTCTCCCAGTCGGCTTCACGTCGATTTCTCCCACTCGACTTCACGTCCATTTCTCGTCTTCTACACTTTCGGGGTCATGCTGAGCTACGGACAGTGCTGAGATGCATTGGTCTGTCGGCATTATGCTGCGAGGCGTTCGTCAGCGTCGTGCTGAGATGGGGCGTCCGGGAGAAGGGCTATGCGAGAAGGGCTTGGCAGACTTATCTCAAAGCAGAAACAGACGAAAATCGGGTTATGAATTGATGATTCCCTATGGTTGACCCCATTTGTCTAACACTACTTTTTCCTACGTGGCACTACATGAATGGAGGGCTGTTTTTATCTCATTTACAGCCCAACCGGCATGAAGCATTTCTGTTTAATTTATTTTGTGGCTTGAATGTGAATCAGATGTTTATTTTGTGAGTTTAGGATATTTTTGTGGATTTAATAAATTTTTGTAGATTGAATGTAATTTATTGCATTTTTTTTGTGAATTTAGAAGATTTTTGTGGATTTAATGTTTTTTGTGGCTTGAATGTAAATCAAATGCTTATTTTGTCAATTTAGGATATTTTTGTGGATTTAATAGATTTTTGTAGATTGAATGAAATTCGGGCTTTTTTTTTTTTTTTTGTGAATTGAGAAGATTTTTGTGGATTTAATGTATTTTGTGGTTTCAATGTAAATTAGATGCTTATTTTGTGAATTTAGGATATTTTTGTGGATTTAATAGATTTTTGTAGATTGAATGTAATTCAAGGCATTTTTTGTGAATTTAATAGATTTTTGTAAATCATAACTTTCTAGTTCTTGAGACACATATTATATTTCTTAGTAATATGCTTTATTTTTATCAAATAGTCAATATAGCTCTTTTACGGTATTTTCGTACTTAGAGAGACTGAAGAAGTTGTTAATGAAACTCAGAAGAATGTGGATGATGAAAAGCCTATAGTTGAGGAAGAGGCTCCAGACAACAATAAGGAGAATCCTTCTAATGATGGTAAAGAAAAAAAATCCGATGATAAGGTGTCTTCAAATTTTGTCTCAAATATTTTGTTTCCAAAAAATCCATTGATATTCTTTCTTGTTTTTCAGAGAACAGAAATAGATGCCTAAAGCCTATCAAGTATATCTTATTGTGTTTTCCTTACGCAATTACACAATTGCCGTATCTACTCTAACAAAGGATAACAATGAATGTGACAAGGGTTCCTTGTTATCTTAATTTAGGCACTTTCGGATCTCTTTTATCACTACAACAGAAGGGACTTTTAGCGGCGATTAAAAATCGCTGGGAAATAAACAAAAATCGCCGCCTTCTTAATATACCAGCGATTTCATAGTCGCCGGACCATTGCCGGTACTATTCAGCCACTTCCGAAATACTGCGGCGATATCAGAAAATCGCCGCTTTATATACACTATTTAGCAGCGATTTTTCCATCGCCGGGATATAATACCAAAACGGTATTTTATTTCCCGGCGAGGTAGAAATCGCTGTGATATAATATGACAGTGATTTCTACCTCGCCGCTATATTAATCTGAAACCGTGAAATTAATTGCCGGCGATGTATAAATTGGTGTTAAATAATATAGCAGCGACTTTATCATCGCTGCCAAGTCATTTCAGGGTTCCGAAATTTATTTACCGGCGATGGAAAAATCGCTAGCACATTATATAACAGCGATTTATACCTCGCCGCTAAATAATTTCCTGCTTTTCTTATGAATATCCCGGCGATGTAAAAGTTGCCGTAATATAATATGCTAGCGACTGCTACATCGCCGGCCCATTCATTTTCCTTTTTAAATAAATTTCCCCACGATTGAAAAATCGCTGTCATATTATATCACGGCGACTTTTACATCGCCGAGATATTCGTTTTCCTTTTTAAATTAATATTCCGGCGATATTAAAGTCGTCGTTATCTAATATGACAGCGATTTTTAAATTGCCGGAACATATATTACCGCTGTGAAATTATATTCTAGCGATATAAAAGTCGCTGGTAATTTATTTGGAATGCTGGTATTATTTTAAATTAGTGCCATTAGTTTTAATATGAACTGTTTTTTAACGTATTAACGGCGATTGATAAATCGCTGGAAAAACCTGTAAATCTCATTGTTATTAATCCAGTATTCTTACTGGGTCTCGAATTCACTATAAGACCCAATACGAATACTAGGTTAACAACAATTCATCCCATTACTCCGAATGTACCTGATTGACATTATCAACTAACAATCCATACATACACAATTATATCCATTGTGAACAATTCAATTTAAATGGAATAATTACCAATATAATTGACTTAATTGACTATATATAATTTCTCACTGGGTGGTGCACTATATCGAGTCATATCAAGTACAAGCTGAGCTAATTTTTATATAATATACAAAACATCACCATTACCTACTAATTGTCTATACTCAAACTAATATTGGTAACCAAGGGCTACCATTATTAGTTTGGCACAAAGTAATACTGTGGGACTTTTCATTCACTAGCACCCAAAGTTGGTGAACACTGATCCACGAAAACTCGTCCTGGTTGCACAGCTCATGATCAGCCCAAACTCTGCCATATCACTGTTGTGAATAGAGATAACCACCCCTTTTTGTCTGATGCCTAATGTAAGAGTGAATAAAAAAACAACCATTATTAAAGCCATGCAAGTAATTTGTAGAATGTAATGAATATAAAACACTTTTTTCTAAATGAAAGACAAACAAAAACCATATTAATGAACGGAAAAAGGATGTTCTGGGTATATTCATTTGAAGTTGACATTTGGAGATTTTTTCAATACCTTTTGGAAGAGGTCCAAATTCAGAATGGGGAATTTGTTACACTTGCCTAAACATTTTTCCAATGGAAAATGTTTTTCTCCCAAATAATCAAACTTTGCCACACCCAAACATTTGGAAGCAACATATATTTTGTGAACTACTAAAGGTTTTTTTTAATAAACCTTCGGCAATTCCTTTCACCTAACCTAAACAGATTTCAGATGGAAAATGTCCACCATTATCCTAGGTGGTGTAGTCAATATTGGGAAGATCTCAGATAACAAAAAGTCCAAGCTTAACTTATTCAAGCCTTGTCAGTAGATAAAATGCATACTGGTATACATGCAAAGTCTAAACTTGAATATAATTATTTCGGGTTGCCAATATTGAACATAATGCTTATTGGGTACTGCATATATTAATTTCCACCTCAACCAATGCCCTTTTAATGCAACTTCTAGTTTGAGAGTCATGTGTGTGAATCACGTAAAACTATGTTTTGATGACATATGATAATGTCACTTTGCAGGCAATATAACCCCTTGGTTATCTCATCTATATTACTCAATTGTACCTTAAACAAACAGTTGTTAACTAATATGCAATGTATTGGGCCCTTTATCCTTTCAAAGATTACAAAGATTAAAGGAAACAGGTTTTAGAAGTGCATCTCAATGTAAATATAGGCTTTTAGGGTATAAACCAGCTAAATATATTAGAGGTATTAGTTGTCTAGTTATCATAGTAGCAGGTAACTACATCTATGTCAATCAAGCTGTTATGGTTTGGTTGGTCTCTACTTTTTGCAAGTTTTTGGAGTAAGCCCCAGTTTTCTAGCACGAGTTTTTATTTTATTCTTGATAAGTTAGCATGAGTTTAGCTTTAAATTTTGATTATAAAAAGAATATTATTTCATTGAGCAAAAAAAAGTGCACAAATAAATAATCCCCTATAGACTGCTATGGCTAATGTCACTTCCTTAAAAAGTGATAGATCTTCTTATGAGCATCCCATATGCCTCTGCAGTCAATTAAGGCAACCCAACAGTTCACTAGTAGAAAGCATTCAAAGTGTGTACAACGTAGGTACATAAATTAGCTTCATCATGCAAAGAAAACTTTTGCTATTAAACAAAACAATCATACTTATTTGTTATTATCAAAAGAGGCAGAAGAAAAGAATAAAGAAGAAATCAAAACAGCATGAAAGAGAGAGGATGTACAAAGAGCAAATTAAAAGCCATAAAGTCAGTTTCACAACATAAAGCTTCCTGAAGTAAGATCAACAGCATGCGACATTAGACAATATTCAAACCTAACAGCCGCTTTATTCATTACCCAAAATTCTTTCCCTAAATCTAGCCCTAAGCCTAACCTCAATTGCACAAATTCTTTCCAATGGGACATTGACATCACGAAAAATATCTATTTTCGACTACCAACTACCAAGATTCAAAATCAACCAATAAATCACAATATGCACAGCATCTTCGATCAGAAGATCAAAAAAAAAAACCAAAACAAAACCATAAGAACAAAAAACCAAAACTGATATTTATGCATGTCAATATACAATCAAAGTAACCCCGAACATGCCAAATGTTCATGCATGTATGGAGAACAAATTGTGGCACAAACAAAGTTTGAGAGTATTCAAATACCTTGGACACGCTGAGCAGCACCCGAGCAAGTGGATTTTCGCCAACCGAGGGCTTAGTTTTGAGTGGAAAGCCTCGCACACAGGATCTTTGGGAGAGCAAGTTTAGGGGAATTTCTGGAATATTGGTATGCACAACAGAGGGCGTTTTTGGCTGCAATCGTCGTGTGTACATATGCATTCAACAGAAAATTTGGTTAATTTTTGGTAGCCGAAGTATATGGGTTTGCCAAACAATGGAGGCAACGCGTGGGTTTTGGAAGGAAACGGTTTCGCAACCTTCGAACGCCAAGAAAATTTCGTGGAGACCAGATATGGAGCTTCGGGACGTATTCGGAACTGGGGATTATTGGATTTGGAAACCGTATGGATTGACCGGAAGGGATTTCAGTTGCAGGTGATTGTAAATGGAAAAACACACGGAGAGCAGAGAGGTTACTGTGAATACGTCGCGGGGAGGGAAATAAAATGCAATTAAGTTTGGCGCCTCAGTTTAGACATATAGCGGCGAAAATTTTCGCCGCTAAAAGAAAATAAGTGGTTGGGAAATTTTAAGTGACTTTCTCGCCAGCAAATATAATAAATAAAGCAGCGATTAATAAATCGCCGCTATAAGTGAGATATTACGGCGATTTGTTCTGCGGCGATTAAAAACTCGCCGGTAAAAGTCCAGATTCTTGTAGTGTATCCGAAAGCAATATTATTTTCTAGATTAGTATCCACAATAATAGGCATTGTTCTTGTATTTAGAAAATGTAAATCATAACTTTTGGGAATAGATATGAACAAATAACATGAGTAAATTTCTAGTGTTTTCGGTACAAAGGGACTACAAACACTTTATGATTACCTGAGTGGCATGTCCAATACAAATGCAAAAGTTTAGTACAAAAATAAAAGTCTATTACAAAAGCAAAGAACTACAAACACTAGAATGATGATTACTTAGATACTACAATGTAAAATGCAACAAAAAATGTAAATGCCCAAAAGCTAAGGGGAAGTTGTGTGTGTGAACTCCTGATTTCAGCTTCTCTCTTTTCGATCTCAACCACTCTCCCTTCTAGCTCAATCTCCCTCTTCTCGACATCATCCAGTTTCTTCTCAAGTTCTTTCAGCTTTCTTATTAGTGTTTGGATGGTCATTTCTCGAAGTTCGAGCTCTCCCAGCTGATTACTATCTAACTATTTGAAAATTTTGCAATATGGTAATCCTTAATCAATTTAAGCTTATATAAAAAATGTTAATGTACAACATTATTAGTCATTGTATAAAAAAATATCTTATGTAGAAATGCTGTCATTACCTCTGTATTGTACTTTAGACATCCTAAGAAGGGTAGTCCTCGATTTCTTGTAGTATTTACATATCTCAAAGTGGCTTCAACCTCACAATAATATTTAGTAGAGGATGAGGAAGAAATTGATGATGATGACATTCTAAGATCCCTCAAAATCACAAAGTAGTTAAATTGGAGAGAGGTTTGAGTAACTTAAATTATTATTATTATTATTTTGCAAAGTAAATTTTATTCTTTTGCAAGCTTCATACAGCTTGCTTCTATATGCTACCATTCTTGAATCCCTTTTTGTACATGTACTTGTCAGTGAGTACATGATGAGAGAAACGCAAAAAAACACAGGAAATGAATTAGAAGATAAATAGATAATTGACTCAAAATCAAATTTAGAATCCCAAAAAATCATTTCATAAACCAGAACCAAATATAATGGACAGAGAAAGATGCCAAAATGTCAATCTCCCAATCATGTGTTGCTCTAATAATATCTACTTCCCAATTAATAGAGGCATTCAATAAGTGATAGGTATTCAGCCACTGAAGCATCTTTTACCCTCGCTATGTTGAATGGTACTGGGAAGCTTCCGTCAAAGGTTGGGATTCACACCACACCTCATGTCATAACTTTATCTTGGAGCTATCTCCCACATCAAGTTTTATAAGACTTGAGAAACCTTTTATCCCGTATGTATGTTCTTGCCTAGTCAACTCCAAAAGTCCCTTTTTTTTTTTTTTATAAGCATATGCAATTTAATAAAAAGCTCAGAAGAGAAGGAAACCAAGTACACATCATGTATGTATGTAAGGGATACATACATGCTTTGCCCCTTTGCCCCAACCATGCTCGCCAATACAGCAATGCCTACCCGTAACATCCACACATGCAAACACCAATCAAGTTACTTTGTTTATGTATCAGGGTCACCATATTATATGACATGTTCTAGAGAAAACTATCTGCTTTTTGCCCAAAAAATAGGTTTAATTATTAAAATTAAAATAAAATAAATTATTACACTTATCACCCATGTACTATCACTCACTCCTTTCCCATCCATGAATTACAACAAATTTTATCTTGTATATGAAATTACATATATGGAGTTTCAATTTACTCCATTCGCAGTGTAATTTTAAAAAAAAAAAAAAATCTATCATGATCTGCTACAACCTTCCCAACCTAATTTGGGAAATTGCAATGAATTTTTAAGCCTGAATTTGGCCAGGCTTCAACAAACTAACACCATTGAAGATTCTAAATCTCGTTCTCCTTCATCTACATTTCCAACATTTCCTTCTTCAACACTTCTGCCATACCCTAATTCCCTGATTTAATATACCCGTAAATAAAAACACCATCTAACCTATTTAATGGTCAAACGAAGAAAAATGAACCTAGAAATTCAGAAATATTAGCACAATACATCTCTTCTCATACCAAAACCAAATCAAACCCATACATATACTAGCATTGCAGGTCACATGCAAACTTAGCACAAGTAATAAAACTAACGAAATACCCTGTAATAGTTAGGTTATTTTGCACTAACTTGTTCTCAGCCAGTCATGGATTTGTGTTTCTCGCATGCGAATACGAAGACGGATGGGATTTCAGATCTAGGTGGAGAAGACAAAGGGGCTTTGTGGATACAAGTGTTTGTCGAAGGGGGTTTCGTGGAGAAGACGAATGGGCTTCGGGGGTGTTCTAGGGTTCATGGGTGTTCGTGATTGTTAGTGGGTGTTCGTGGGTTTGTGGATAACACAAAGGCTGATTGTGGAGAAGACGAAGGGCCTTCATTGGATGTGGCTTCGTGAGACGGTGACTTCAGTTGAGAAGACAAAGAAGAATGGGGAGAAGATCGTGACAATGGGATGGAAGTATTGCTTGGCTGACCACGACGACGAAGATGATGGCTCGAAAATGATGGGACGGAGGGAAGATGATGGCTTTTGTGTCAAGATGGGGTTTCGAAGGGTTCAAGAAGAATGGGGGTTTCGATGGGGAGAAGATCGTGACAATGGGATGGGGGTTTTGTTGGCTGACCACGACGACAAAGTTGATGGCTCGAAGATGATGGGGCGGAGGGAAGATGACGGTTTCTGTATCGGGAAGGGGTTTTGAAGGGTCAAAGGAAGAGGAAGAACAAACCTGCCTTCTGATTTCATGAGCACATATTCCCTCCATTCATTTTCTGTGTTTTGAATTTTTTTTTTAAATGATATTGGCTGACGACGTGGCATAAAGCCACGTCAGCCGAGGCTGCGGCGGGGCCTCAGGCCAATTGGCCATAGCGTTTTTCTTTTTTCAAACTCTAATGTGAAATCTCTCTTCAGCTGTGTGATGACCCGCTTTTGCGTGTATTTTCACTGAAGGGTTGTTTTTAATTTAATTAATATATTAGTTTATTTATTTTAAATTAATGTGTTTTAAATTGGTTTTTAATTTATTTGATGTTGTGTTTATTTTATTTAGTCGTTTTACGGTTTTTAAAATTGTTTTCGGCGGATCAGTTTTGGTTTCCGAAGTGAGGACTGGACCTCATTTCTTTTCCCTCATCTTCTCTTTTTCTTTTCTCTTTTTCCTTTTTCTTTTTCCTTTTCCTTCTTTTTCTTTCTTTTTCTTTCTTTTCTTCTTCTTTCTTCTTCCTCCTCTCCCGCGTACATTCATCAGCCCCTTTTCTCTCCTTTCGTCGCCGCCCCTTTGACCGGCCGGTTCTCCGCCGTCCGGCCACCGTTTGGTGCACCGTCACCACCGTTCTCTTCCCCTTCCACCATAGATCATCCCCACCAATTTTCAGAGCCATCGGACCAGCCGTTAGCTTTCGAGAGCCGCCGGAAGTCGCTGCACCTGCTCTGTTTTTGCCCCTGTCGCCGGAATCTTCTTCAGCCCAGACCGCCGCCGTCCGGCCACCGTTTGGCTCGCCGCTGGTCTCGTTCGAACCCCCTCCCTCCGGCGCACCTTCCCACCAAATATCTCCCCCATCCGGCCGGCCGTTTGGCCGGAAAAGCCATTTGAAGCCCCACGGTTTTTGGCTCGATCTGCCGCCGTCACTCCACCTCCGGCCACCATTTCTTCACCACTTCATCACCAGTCCCTTGCCGTCCTAACCCACCCATTTCCGGCCTCCAACGACCACCGGAACAGCTCCTACGAGCTTGCTTTCCGATTTGAGTTTTCCAGCGTTTTCGCCGCCACCCACGGCCAACCACCACTTCCAATAGCTTCATAATCATCCTTAAGCCATTCCCTATCAATCCTAAGCCTTGGTTTGTCCCCGTTCAAAAATGGGTAATTTATTACCCACGGACACAGTGTAAATTACACTGTTACGTTGCTTTTCCTCCGCCGTTTGCAACGCCGCGAGCTTTCTAAAAATACCGTATAGCGCTGTAAGTATTTTCCAAACCCTATTTTCAGATTTTAACATATATTGCTCATTCAATTATTTATTGTTGTTGGTTGTTGATTCCGGACTGAGTCCGAGGAGTTTCGGGGGTCGGATGGATGGAGGACGGAGTTGCCTGTTTATTTGATTTATGATTGTTGGATTATTTTAGTATGCATTGTTATGGCATTACATGGTGCATGCACGTGTGTTTGTGGATTTATGTGAAAAGCCTGTGTATTGGCGTAAGTGTATTGCGGGTGCGTGTGTATCACGAGCCCAAGCCGGGATAGGTTATTATCTCGGTGGAGCTCCTCTGGTCACTCGGGAGCCGAATAAACTGAGTGATGTCCCCTGAGTTGTCGAGAGCGATGACGGGAGCGGGGCTAAGGGATGCTTGGCTACGAACGCGCTGGGCGCGGAACCGGGCATCGCCCTACTCACCGACTCCGTGGCCCTTCGCTGGCGAGGGCTAGAGGATGCTTGGCTACGAACGCGCGGGGCGCGGAACTGGGCATCGCTCATTAGGTGTCACATGCGTGGTGGTACTCTACGGCGTGACACTGGAGCCAGGGTGTGCGAATGACCCCTAGGGGAGGTCATGGTGCATACGGTTAAAATTGGATAATGGTTTGTGAGGCCAAATGGGACTTTTGGCGTGGGCCAGATGGACTTCTGGCGAGATATTGGGCCAGATGGACTTCTGGCGAGATATTGGGCCAAATGGACTTTTGGCGTGTTTTTCGGAAAGGATATGTTTTTGGGCCAAATGGGATTTTTGGCGTGTGTGGAAAAAATTATGTTTTATGGGCTTTGTGCATTGGGCATGTTTCATGCATATTGTTTGAGTCCTATGTGTTTTTATCTGGTAGCGTTTGGGTTTACTTACCTACGGAACCATTTGTGGTTCCGTAGCTTTTGGTGCAGGTGATGAGGATGAGGAGGAGGAGGCTGAGCCCGAGGATACGGCTCCGCCGGGTTGCTGATGTTATGCTTTTCTTTATGGTTTTAAATCTGTATTTGGGTTTTTGTAATATTTTATTTACGTATGTTTTAAACAGCTTGTATTACATTAAGAAAAAAATTCTGGCACTTAGTTATATCACTTTCGTTATCCGCTGCGTTTTTCTTGTGCACACTTGTTGCCTTTGCACACACTTGGCACCCGTCGATAGGATGGTGACCCGAGTTGTCACCATCCGGACGTCTCGATTTCCCCGTGTTCGGGCGTGGGGAATTGGGGGCGTCACAAGCTGGACACATCTTCTTCCAACCGTCTACAAAAAGGAAAAAAAAAAAAATGTTCCAACGTTCTTCTCTCTCTTTCCATAAAATTATACATCATATGATGCCGAGTAACTACAAAATGTTCGAGCTCCCCCAACCCTTCAGATTATGTATGTTGTTGTCATTCGTAAGATAGCCATCGGTTTTCTCCCAAAGTTGATGGTGTTATCCCTATAAATACCCTCAACCTGATCAAGCTCTCTATTGCACTCAACTCAGTTTCAAGTTTTACCATCTTTCTTCACTCAAAATATTATCATCTTTCCCTTTAAATATATATATATATTGAAAAATTCTTCTTGTCATTCTTACACTTCACACACCATACTTATTTTAATTTTTTTTTATTTTTTCTATAATAAATATGTAGTGTGTGGATGATAAATAGAATAATTCAATTAGTTTAATAAGAATAAAATGAAACAAAAAATAAAAAAATAAAAAATAATATTTTAATATATAAAGTGTGTGGTGTGGAATGATGTATAGCCTTCCCCATATATATTATTATCTTTCAATTCTTCTAAGTCTATTTCTATTCTTGATTTTTCTGATATGTTTACATCGTGTTGTTTGTAGTACTTGATTTGAGCTTGAAATATATGTTTATATTACATTAGTGGGTAATGGTAATTTTTTTTGGAACAACTTGTATTGTTGGATGTTTAGAGACAAATTCTTTTGAAATTAGTAGAACTATCTACTAGATAGCTTGGAAATTAAGTGCCTATGTAGGAGCAAATCCGTTGTTTTTTTTTTCCTCTAGTGATAGCTTATTTAATTATTTTAATTTTATGAAACCTAATTCTGCTTTATTATATCATTATTTATTTTTGATGAAGTGAAATTGCTGCCTTCTTCGTTATTCTCACAAGCCTATAACCCGTGCAATGCGCAAATAGTTATTTATGCTGAATTTTATAATTAAATAGTTCAACAACTATTAATAAAATATATATCAATAAATAAAATAGAAAATGCATATATATAAGAGTTCACTTTACCAATACATATTTTATGGTCGATTTACAATATTAAAAATGTAATATATATATATATAGTTGTTCAATTTAAAATAATGTAAAATAGATACAATTAGTATGAGGCACAATTGTTCAATTAATATTTTTTCTGAATTAATACTAAGTAATATTATTAAAACCTTTGAATCTTATATGAAACAAAATTACAGACTAATATATTTATCCGACTAAGAATATGTATAGTTTAAAAATATTAAATATAACCAAATTAAAAATAATAAAATTAAAATCTCAGTTATTCTCTTTATAGAAATTTTGTATTTAAAATAAAGCTCCAAAGAGCTTAAAAAAATAATAAATAAAGGAACAATAGGCCAACGTAAAGCAGCGGTATTTTAGTAATTAAAGGCCAAATTCTATACACTTTATGAAAACTGAACATGAAAACAATTGAAGAAAAATGGTAGGCTAGCAGGGAGAAAATCTTCAAGCTCACCGAGAGAGGAGGTTGCATGCGGAGGAGCCAGGGGGTATGCGGTAGTCGTGGGTGGCCAGTGAGAGATAGAGAGAGAGAGAGAGAACACACCGACAGAGAGATAACGGTGTCACGGGAAGAGAAAACTCACCGTCAGGTAGAGAGGTGGCTGGCCGCGACTGGGGGTGGTGCTAAGTGGCATCGGAGTCATGGTCTAACTGTGGCAAGGCATGGCTCACGCTTTTGGAGAGCATGTGCTCTGTTTTTGGTGTCTAAAACAGGGAATGTTTTGGACGTGGGCGTCGTGCCATTGGTCGAAGCCGATTTTTCTGGTAAAGCTCTTTTAGGGGAAAAACAGACACGAACAGAGTTGACTTTTTTTGCCTCTCCCTACGTCACGCTCTCTCGTTCGTGCCAATGGCCGCCTCATCTTCCTCTTCCGCATCCTTCTCGTCCTCAGGTTCTGATTCTCTATCTTCTACCTCTCACCGTCTCCGTCGTCACTCTCGTTGCCCATAACTGGAAAGAAACAGAGAAGCCCTCTGATCTGTGGTGAATCTGTGCTCTGTGCTCTCTTATTAGAAAAAATATATTCACTATCCTAATTCCATCGACGACTTCAATAATAAACAATTTCTAATCATCAAATATCAAATCATAAGATAATAAAAAGATGATAAGAATTAAAACAAGATAATAAAAAGATGATGAAAATTAAAACAATGAGTAGCATTACTCTTTCTATTAATATGTCATATGAAATAGATTGCAAAGATCGTATTCCCGAATGAGCGGCCACATCCTAGGCCTTTTTCCAGTGTCACGAACACATACGACAGATTTTGCTCCTCTCGAGTCTCGACGGTGAACGACGCAGCTTCGTCTAAGCGTAAGCGATGCTCTAAATTATCTAAACAGTTGACGTTTGAGAGTTGAACCCTCTGGACTCACCGCTTGCCTTTTCATCTCTCTTTTCACAGCTTGACGTTTCAGATCACCTCTTTTCGCTTAGTGCAAGTATAAAAAAACACCACCGCTTGGTTCTATTAACTGCAAATAATCAACTGCTACCTCTCATCATTTCAAACCACCGCTTGATGCCAAGTCAGGTTCCCCCATTCAATTCCGGATTTTGCGGACTGGATGCCAAGTTATGACTCAATAACCATCGACCCTATATTAATATGTAAACATGAGTTAGATGTAGAGTTAAAAAACAAAATATTCTCAAGAAAAATGTCTTTCCCTCTCGACACTACCAATCAACGTGTTCAGATTTTCACAAAGTATTGAACAATCATTAAAATCCCTAGCATTCAATCAACCCAAACGTCAACTCAACACTAGTAAAGTCTATTGATTTACCTACTAATAATGATGATCATTCTCGGGCTTGGGGAGGCAAGGGTGTGCATCGTGTGAGTTGGGCTTGGTAGTGTATGTAGATTTATCTCTTATGATTGTCTTCTTTTTCTTTTCTTTTCTTTTTTTTTTCTTTTTATGTAGATATCATCTTTGTATCCAACTATACTCTATTTGTACACATATTATAAATGAAAATCTCTCCACCCAAAAATGTGTGGTGGTTTCACAAACATTATTATGATATCAGCAAGTTTTTTGGACTAATATCCCCGATTTACTCATGGTAGATTCTTCTTTTTCTTTCAACACCATGATTCACATAATCACCATCAAATTTTTTTCCACCATTTATCTTCTTTGACGGAATCAACTCATTCTCTTCTTCAATGTCAAAACCTACTTAGCTATGCCGATGGCTCCATCACCATGCCTCTCTCCACTATAGACTTTGGTTCCTCCTCCCAACCGAATCCTAAGTATGTGGAATGAAAGCTCCAAGATTAACGCCTTCTCAGCCTTCTTTTCTTGTTCTTGACCAAAGAAGCCATGGCAGAAGTCATTGGTCTTACCGCCTCTCACAATGTTTGGCTCACCTTGGAAAATTTGAAGTCAACCATATTTCCAAGACTTGTAAACTTTGCATCAAGTATGATTTATAGCTCATCAAATGTGGCACTCGAAGTGTCACCAAATATCATGCTCCTTCAAGGATTTATGTGATCAACTCATTGCAATGGGCCGCTCGGTTGATCACATGAACAAGGTTCACTGGTAGCTCAGAGGCTTCGGCACTGAATTTGCTAATTTCTCTACTACCCAGATATCTCTCACCCCGTTGTCGGCTTTCAAAGATTTGGTTCCCAAAGCTGAAAGTTTTGAAATCTTCCAAAAGTCGCTCAAGTCCTCTTCTGCTCCCTCTATTGCCTTCACCGCCACCAAAGGGTCCTTCCCTCAATCTCGGGGAGGCGGTAACTTCAAGCAGCGCCATTCTAAAGGCGACCACAATGGAGGCCACAGTAATGGATGTGGCAAACGGGTCTCTTACACTCTTCAGTGTCAGATCTGTAAGACTAAAGGACACACTATTGATCGTTGTTGAAGCCGTTATGAATGTGCTGAACCTATTGCTTAGCTTGTTGAAGCCTTCACCAGTCCATGCTCACTTATAATGGCTCAGAGTCTGACTGGTTCACCAACACTAGTGCGTCCACTCACATGACACCCGACTCTTTCCAATTAGATAAGGTTGAGCCCTACCATGGTAAAGACTGCGTAATAGAGGGAAATGGTGCTTCTCTCCCTATTACTCACACCATCACTCTCTCTTCCTCTTCAAATCTTAAACTTTTAGATGTACTTGTTGTCCCTCATCTTACCAAAAATTTGTTGTCCATCAACAAATTAACATATGATTTTCCTTTCTCTGTTACTTTTTCTAATGATCATTTTGTTGTATGAAACCAAGTAACAGGAAAGGCAGTGGCAACTGGTAAAAGAGAAGGTGGTCTTTATGTGCTGGAATGTGGCAATTCGGCATTTGTTTCTGTCCTTAGAAATAAATCTTTACATGCTTCCTTTGAATTATAACATGCACAACTCAGTCATGTAAATCACTTTGTTATCTCTTTCTTGAATAAAAAATGACAATTATTTCTCTCTTTTTTATTGCCTAATCCATCCCTTTGCTCTACTTGTCAACTGCTAAAAGTCATCACTTACCATTTTCACCAAATACTACTAGATCTAACTCTATTGTAGGTCTCATTCATTGCGATATTTAGAGCCCCACTCCCGTTAAATCTAATTTGGGATTTGCCTATTATGTGTTATTTGTTGATGATCATTCTCGCTTTACTTGGCTTTATCCCAAGAAACTGAAATCTAAATTTTTTGATATTTTCCTCAAATTTCAATGATTGATTGAAAATCAACACTTCACAAAAATTGAGATTCTTTTAAGTGATGGTTGTGCTGAATTTACAAGCAATCGGTTCCAATCTCATCTTCAAATTTTTGACATTCACCACCAAATGTCCTGCCCATGCACTCCTTCCCAAAATGGAAGAGCTAAACGCAAACATCATCATGTGAATGAAACTGGTCTTGCCCTCCTTTTTCATTCACATGTTCCTCCTTGGCATTGGGTCGACGCTTTCAACAGAGAGAATTACATTATCAACGGATTGTCTATGCATGTTCTTAACGGTCTTCTACCCTTTGAAGCTTTGAATGGTAAGTCTCCAAATTATGAAAATTTCCACCCTTTTAGTTGTCGAGTCTATCCTTGTTTATGAGAATATGCACCCCACAAGTTTGCCCCCCACAGCTTACCGTGCATTTTTCTTGGTTATGGTTCCTCACATAAAGGTTTTGGTTGTTTTGACACTGCCACTTCTAGGGTCTATCTCACATTCCATGCTCGTTTGGTTGAGACTTATTTTCCTTTTTTGAGTACTTCACCTGCTACTTCTCCCACTAACATTATTTTTTTCAAATTTTTTATAGCCCTATTCTCTTAAACTACCTCATAGCACCTCCTCTTCAACTACTATGCAAGCCACAGTTAATCATTGTCATTACTGTGCCGATGACCTTGCTATTGAGTCTCTTTCCCTTACTACTGAGTCAATTTCTCCTACAAATTCTGTGGCCTGTTCAGGTCCCTCTTCTCCAGCACCTGCTCATGCTACGAAGTCAGTTTCTCCTGCAGATTCCATGGCCCCGTCACATGCTCCTGCTCTGCCAGCTCCTCCTACCTCTCATCCAATGGTTACTCGTGCCAAATCTGGCATTTTCAAGACCCGGAATCCAGCACATACGTCTCAGCTTTGTGTAGTCTTCACCATTGCTTCATGCCCTGCTTGCCACCTCTAAGCCTAAAGGGTTCAAATCTGCTACCAAAAATCTAGCTTGGCTTGTTGCCATGGGTGATGAGATGAAGGCTCCTAAAACCAATCACATTTGAGATCTAGTTCCTCCACCCTCCAACACTAATATTGTCGGTTCCAAATGGGTTTTTCAAACAACATTCCTTTCTGATGGATCCATTGATCGCTTCAAAGTATGCCTCGTTGCAAAAGGCTACACTTAACTTCCCAATCTTGACTACATTTATACTTTTAGTCCAGGGGTCAAAGCCTCTACAGTTCATAATGTTCTCTCCCTAGACGTGTCTCACAAGTGCCCATTACATTAGCTTGACATCAAAAATGTCTTTCTCTTCATGAAAATATTTACATGGAGCAGTGCTCAAGCTATGTTGATCTTCGCCATCCTCTCCATGTTCGCAAATTAATGAAAGCTCTCTAAGGCATGAAACAAGCACCACATGCTTGATTTTAACACTTTAGTTTATTTCTCTTAAAACTTGGTTTTTTTTCAGGCATGCAAACCCCTCTCTCTCTCTTTGTCTTTAATCAGACGGATGATCTCATTTATATGCTCCTATATGTTGACGGCATCATTCTCACATGGGACAATTCTTCTCTTCTTAACCGATTTAATTAGCAGCTGCACTCGGAGTTTTCCATCAAGGATTTAGGCTCCTTGAGTTACTTTCTTGGACTCAAGGCTTCTCCCATCCCAGACAGTATTTTTCTTAGCCAAACCAAGTATGTTACTAACATCTTGGCATGAGCTCAATTACTTGATAGCAAACCAGTTCACACACCCATGGTTGTCTCTCAATGGTTCTCCTCCAACGGTTCCCCATTTGCAGATCCTACTCTATATCGCTCCTTGGTTGGTGCCTTATAGTACTTGACAATTACCTATCCTAGCCTTGCTCATTCTGTCAACTCCATAAGTTACCTACTGATGATCATTTTCAGGCGATCAAGCGGATTCTTCACTATGTCAAGGGCACACTTCATTTTGGTCTTAAGTTGACTTTGTCCTCCTCTATGACCTTATTTGTATATTCAGATGCCGATTGGGCTGGATGTCCTGACACTAAACGCTCCACCTCTGGCTACTTGATCTATCTTGGCAACAATCTTGTACCTTGGAGTACCAAGAAACAACCAACTATGAATCCAAGTACCGTGTCCTCGCTCTCACTATTGCTGAAGTTCTGTCTCACTCATCTCCTATGTGATCTTCGAGGTCACCTTAACTCACCAACATTTCCTTCTTTGTGACAACAAAAGCGCTATTTTGTTTTTTATTTCAAATCCAGTGTCCCACGAGCATGCTAAGCACATTGACCCTGACTATCATTTTCTGTGTGAGCTTATTGTCACTGGCACTCTTCGCACTCAGGATGTTCATCCCACTTACAAGTTGCCGACGTCTTCACCAAGAGTGTTTCTCGAGCCTTTTATGTTTTTTTCCGTTCCAAGCTTCAAGTTTGTATTAATCCCACTCTTAGTTTACCCCCTCCCTTTGGGGGGGGGGGGGGGGGGGGGGGGGGGGGGGGGGGGGGGGGGGTTAGAGATTCCAGTAAATCAGTCATTGATTTACGGAATCCCCCTTAATCTTTTTCTCTTTAATTGTAAGAGATGTAGTTTTATCTCTTGTGATTGTCTTTCCTTTTTTGATATAGATATCATCTCTATATCCAATTGTACTATGCTTGTACACATATATATTATAAATGGAAAGCTCTCCACCCCAAAGACATGTGGTGATTTCACAAACATTGTTAGATAGGATGGCTCGGTACATAGTGATGGACAAAGACACAAAAAGGAGAAGTGTTAGAGAGTGAATCTCAGAGAGAGAGAGAGAGAGTAGCAAACAAAGTGGGACAAAGAAATCGAGAGAGAGAGAGAGATCGGTGAGGCAAGGCGACGTCAACGTCAGTAGAAGAGTTGGATTGCGTTGCTTGGCAACGACATGGGGTGGGTGAGGGGATGGTGAAACCGAGAGGGAGATGGTGAGAGAAGCATATGGTAAGACAGAAGAGGAGTACTAAGAAAAGCTTGTCAGCGTGGTGTTGTAGCATGGAGGACAGTGTCGGTGTAATGGGCTGGGGAAGGTTGCAGTGGCGCAAAGGTAGATAGAGAATGAAGAGAAAAGCTGGCAAGAGAGAGAGATGCCGAGAGGTGAGTGAGAGCCGAAGTGAGGAAGTGAAGAGCGGAAGGGGAGAAAAGAAAAATATTTTTAGGATTTTTTACGGACTTGGGCTGGAGGTCCGGGTCATTACACAGTAAATGACAACCATGAGAACCGACCAGCCACATTCAACCCGTAGAAAGATGCTTTAACTCCCAATAAATCATACTCAAGAATAATGCATGAAAAAGGGGTGTGAGAGAACTTACTGTGCGAAGATCACTTTCCAGAATCAAATATTGAAATTTGTTATGGTGTGCATTATGAGTTCAGAATAGGAGAAGTGACGTGGGAGAGAGTTCGGGAGAGAAAATAGATGTTACAGTTAGACTAGACTTGGAGTCTTAAGACCAGCAGTTCAGAAAAATTCCCGAAGGCATATTTGATTGAGAGCACAACACATTGAACATTCTCGTGTGGGGGAAAAATTACGCAACTCTTCATGTGACCGAGAAACATGTTTACCTGGATTACAATTTTTATTAACTCTTATATAAAATATAGTAAATAATTTAATTATTTTAAATTTTAAAATAATAATAATATTAAAAAAATAATATTTTATTTAATTTTCAACTTTCATCTCAATTCATTATCTAAACCTAACTTAAGTGAAAAATTCTAAAAAATATCAAACCTAGAAAACAGCTGAAGGAAACATATTTACTTCAAATTTCTTCAAAAATACTTGAAATTTCACGAAAATACAATCAAATTCATGTTATCAAGGTGTAACACGTGCACACCTTGTTCATTTTCATAAAACATCTAATATCATCTCATCTTATTTAATCATTACAATTTTTTAAAATTTTCATATAAAATAAACAATTCAACTTTTTCAAATCTCAATACAAAAATAATATTAAAATAATATATTTTAATAATATTTTGTTCAACTTTCAACTTTAATCTCAACTCATCTCATCTCATCTCTGAAAACAAACGAGTCCCAGCCACAAAGGAGCAAGGACTCATTCAATGGAAACATGCCAACTGATTACCATCATTAAGGTGCACATTAGTAAGATATGTCTAAAACACTCACTTGTCATGAAATGGATGAATCACTGCTCTATAAAAAGAGTTTTAGGCATCATGTACACAAAGATAACAAGGAGTAAGAAACTTAATCATGCTATCCAAGTAAACTTTGAGAGGACTCGAGAAGTGTACAAACCATGTAATCATTCTTTGCTCTCCTTCAAGAAGGTGCTACTCGACCTTACATCATCTTCAATTTTTTTTTTTTAAATTAAATATGGGAAACAAGAAAACATAAAATTAAAAGAGATTGAATAATTGAAACATGTTACGGGTAGAGGTGGCAACTCGTATTCGTGGGCCATATTCATGTTGTATTAAATCATGAGTATTAGACTATATAGATTAACTCGAACACGATCCGTTTAATTAAATGGGCCAAACTCTAAAGTCCTAACATGATCAATTTAAATAATGAGTGACACGATATCACCCACTTAACCCACCTAATAATTCTGGACATGATTTATTTAATACGTTTCAACCCATGCAACTTGTTTCATATAAATGGATTGATTTGACCTACCCCTATATTTATTTTTTAATCCAATTAATATAATTTTATATATAATACAAGGATAATTATATAAAATTATTTACAATTACAACTAGATTCATAATAAAATATTTTATTATCAATATCCAAACCAAAAATACATAAGAAAATTAATATTTTCATAAAATAAAATTACATATTAACAAAAAGGCTCAAAAGTTTGAGATATTAATTTGTCAAACATTAATATTAATATTACAACCCAATAATAAAAAGATACATTCAAAGTTAAACATTTATATTTAAGAATATAATTTATTCATGTTATACGTGTTGTTGATTGCGAGTTTATGAGTTGGCCTACAATTGATTTGTTTATTAATCTTGTCTTATCGTGTCAACTTATTTTGATCCAAATTTATTTATATCAAACTCAAATCTATTAATTTCGTATCATATTCGTGTTGAGTTCATAAGTCATGTAATGTATTGTCACCTCAATTATAAGTGATAAGTATGACATTGAATAAAAAATATTCAATGTGACCAACTAGTATGACTCACACTAATGGCCTTCCTAAGTAACTCAAACCTTAGACTATCTTGAGATTTTTTTAGTAAATAGGTCGGCCCCTTTTTCTTGTTTTCTTTAAACATATATGCAACAATATTAAGAAATAATGCAGTAAGTCAAAGAAAAAACAAAATGAAATGCAAAATGCATGTCCTGGGTAAAATGAATGTGCATGAAGTGCAACCCAGGCGCGATGGGACTCTTTTAAACTTGGGTGTGGGCTTAGTTCGGTTGAGGGTGGCTCAATACAAATTGAGGCTTAAGGTAAAATTTAAATTAGTAATTCATAATTATAATATAACAAAATATAAATTATTCTATACAATATTTTCAAAAAATTTTATAAAATGATATTTTATTTAAAATCTTTAAATAAAGTTTTTTTAAATTTATATTTAATACAACAACTTAAAAAAAGCTTCAGTGTAAATTTTGTACCTCAATTTAGCAAGATTTTAAAAACTTATTTAAAATATAAATAATTCATTGTATTAAATAATAAATACAGTATTATGGGGCCTTGCACAAATTAAAAAAATATAAAAATTATTTAAAATTTTATTTAATGAAATGTTTTCTATTTTTTTTACCAAAAAAATAAAAATAAAAAAATACTTCATTTTTAATTTTAAAGACCTTACATAGGATGTGATCATTGAGCAATGGCCTTACCATTGAGTCGGACCTGGGTTGGTCACCAATGATTTTAGTTTCTATTTTCTTACCTTGAGTAAGAGAAGTAGATCGACAGCCCATCAACCTTTACCCCTATGAGTTTGATTTGCTTAGTCGAAGGTATCACTTGATTTCTAACAATAAGTCATTTCATTTTAGGTGCACTTTTCTTGGAACGGTTTGAGGCGATCTCAATTTAAAACAATTTGATCTTTATGTGACCAACAATCCCAGAATAGTGACACTTAGGAACAAACTTGGCTTGAGTTTGTTTCTTAGGAGGAGCCATGGACTTGGGTAGGGGTGGGCAAATGGGCCCCGCTACGTCAGCCCCATTTGCCCCACCCCCGCATGGCGGGACGGGTCAGGGAGGAGGGCCCCGCCCCGCATCTAGCTCCCCCCTTTATATATATATATATTATACAAATATAAATATATATTTATATTTTACAAATTATATATATATATAAGTATGTATATCACAATTTGTTAGACTTGTTCACAAAGTATACACTAGCAAATTTAAAAAATACATAGTTTAAAAACTACAACTTACATAAAATATGCACTAGTAAATTTATTATGAACATTGGAGGGACTATTCGGACCAAAGGGCAGATCCAAGGGCTGCAATGGGATAAGGAGGAAGAGTCTAAGAGGAGATGTGTCTCTCGCCATCTTTTACAGAAGGATAACAAAACTAGGAAGTAACATGATTGTTCAAAATACCAAGTAATGATCTGCACCGATAAATCCTAGATAAGATAAGTATCGCAAGCAGGTCTATATATACCAGGTAATCTTTGATAATTGGAAGATTAATTTGATTACTGTTTCCTTTCACTGACTTAAGCATCAGAGTATTTTCAAGTGAAGCCCCACCAATCTCCTTGCCAATTTTTGGTGAACGATTGCAAATTGGACTGTGAGACACGTCTTTAATAGTTGGCGCCGTCTGTGGGATCAGAACCCACGACCACGTGCTAGTTAGCAGGGTAGAAATCTAGTCGAGCTCGCCCCCTAAGGATAAGGCGGTATTCCCCAGCCGAGACAACGGGGGCTCGAGGCTGGCTAGCTGAGTAGGCGTCAGAGATTATAAATCCTCCTGAGGCGTCTGGTCCTGGGCGCCCTCAGATGGCGCCAAGATTTTATTTGAGGAGGAGAAATGGGAGAAGAGTCTCCAGAATGGGCCCTGTTTCATTGGCCGCCATCATCGTTCTTTTTCTTACTTCTTTTCTCTGCGGCTTCCCCTTTCTCTGGTCGTGATTTCTTTTCCCTCTTTTCTGAACGAGATTTCTTTTCTTTAGAGGAGTCACGCTTAGAAGTTTTCTCAGAGGGCTTTGGCATGGAAGGAGAAATTATGGCCAAAATCATAAAGTCACACCCTTGAAAATAAGATCAATTGGGAGACATCAAGAACCGATCAATGTGGGTAGAGGTCAACAAGAGATCAGTGTGAAGCTCTTCAGGATTAGCCTCAACCCAGGAACAGACAGTCTCAATCTAAGCCAGTTCGCGACGTGACAAAGGTTCCATTCTGAGCCACAATTTCTTTTCGTCAAGAATGGGGCGCCAGATTGAATGAACTGGAAAGTCCTGGAAGACATCTTTTGAGGCGAGGAACTGCCAACCTTGACCAGTGATAAAAAAGAACTTGGATGTCCACGCCTTAGTATTGAAATAGTGAGTCTCAAACTAGGACAGTGTCTGCTCGTTATCTTTCTTGCAGAAGCTAACCACATTACTCTTGGTAGCCTCCCTCACGCTATAAAATGCCAAAAATTCCTTGCTAGACAGGTTAGGGTAAGGGTTGCCGAGAGGTTCCAGAACCATGCGGAAGACAATACAAGCACAGAGATATACCCTCAACGCAAAACGGTGTAGTTGAGCAGGAGTTATGTTAAAGAGGTCCAGAATATCAAGAGCGGCAAAAGGGAAGCCTCAACCCATGTTACAAGAGGGGGACGGTGATAGCCATTTTACCAGTAAAGCCATCATCGTCGCAGCATCCAGACTCAGCGGCCACCAAGATAATGGTTTCAAGAATAATAAATTCTTCCCGAATCTTGGCAAAATGCCTTTCTCGAATACCTGAACGTCATCGGTACCCAGCAAAGGTCGTACCCTCAGGGATTTCGAAGGGATTCTCAAAAACCTCGCCTTCATCAGAATGGGCCATTGAATTGATAGAAGCAAAACAATACGAAGGATCAGAACAAACAAAGAAAGAAGGCAAGAAAGAGATTCGGAAAGCTGAAAAGCAATAGAGAAGGGAATGAGGGAGGATAGAAGAGGGGGTATTTGAAGAAAGATGGAATGCAAAATGCCAACAAACAAAGAAAGTGTACTTCGACACTGGAAGGGAAGTATAGCCATCGCAAGAAATCCCCCTACTTTTTCTACCAATAGCAACGGAAAATGATAGGAAATCCTTGGTATTTAAAAAAAAAATGGTACAAAATGGCGAAGAAAAATGAGTACAGTGGGCTAGCGGGCACCTAAGGGCCGTATGGGCCTATGTCCATAGCCATTCGCCCTCCGCGTACCAAGGCCCATACACAAAGAGGAAACAAGAAGTGGCATATGCACATGAGGAGGCAAAAAGAAGGCCCGTGTGGAAACACCCAACACTCCTATGGCAGGAAAGCTTATCAATAAATTCCCTCCACCAAAAGGCGAAGAGAATTGGCAGGGTAGCTAGAGATACTATTCGGACCAAAAGGCTTGAGACATCGAAAGAGGCCCATTATATTACAAAAGCCCAGAGAGCAGATCTAAGGGCTGCAATGGGATAAGGAAGAAGAGTCTAGGAGGAGATGTGCCTCTCGCCATCTTTTACAGAAGGATAATAACACTGAGAAGTAATATGATTGTTCAAAATACCAAGTAATGATCCGCACCGATAAATCCTAGATAAGAAAAGTATCACAAGCAGGTCTATATATACCAGTAATTTTTGATAATTGGAAGATTAATTTGACTATTATTTCCTTTCATTGACTTAAGCATCGGAGTATTTTTCAGGTGAAGCCCCACCAGCCTCCTTGTCTATTTTTGGTGAATGGTTGCAAATTGGCCTGCGAGACATGTCTTTAACAAACATCTTGCAGGTTTTCTAAACCTTCCTCATTTTCTTCATCACTAGATTCACTTTTATAGGACATGCAAATCTCGGTTGGTTGGAACAGAGAATTTGCCCGGCTAAGAATTTGTTGTTTGGATTTTCTATCCATGAAAAGTGTCAACTCACATGGAATAATGATGGAACAGAGAATTTCCTCAGCTAAGAATTGTTTGTTTGGATTTTCGCAACTTAATATAAATGTGAGTTCCTAGCTAACTGTTTTGATTATCTTATTGTGATGCAAATAACTTAGATAATCTGGTTAGCTATTGGGAGGCCTCCTGGACAAATGGATCCTAAAGCATTCTTGCTTCAAAGAATCAAAAGTTCAATGCAACAGCCCGAGAAAGAGTGATCAGTTGTGCATGGTTAATTACTTCTTTTTTTCTAGGCAAGCTTGAGCATTAAAGAAAACCAAGTTACAAAAGAGTATAGTTACCAATTATAGACCAACTATTAAAAAGAAGAAATACAAACTTGATCAAAGCAACAGGGGTCCTTTCCACTATGGAAGTCCAGGAGGCAAGGAGGTAATTTAATAAGGGGAATGCAACCAAAATCATTGTTTGTTGTGGCCCCTTGCGCTAAGTTGTGCACCCATCAAGTTTAATGTCGATGAATTTTCTGAGAGGTCCATTTCTGAAAAGCCTTTAGAAGAAATGAGCAATCTTAAATTACATTAAAAATGGACCACTAAGTGGAAGAAGAGGTGTTGTTGAGAGCTTCGGCCACCACTTGACAATCACCTTCAATAACTCTATTCTGGATCTGTCTATGAAGTGCCTCTTCGATGGCTCGTTTAGCAACCATGGCCTCCCCAAACACTGGATTGATGGAAGCAATATGTCTGGTGGCAGCAAAGATCAGTTCACCTGAGGTGGATCTGCAGATTGAAGCAGCTGTAGAAGAGGAGCTTCTGACTGCATGGTTAATTACTTAATCTTGAATATGTTAGACATGCAACAGTATAATTAAACGACCTCGAGAAAGAGTGATCAGTTGTTCAGCATTGATGCCTTGTAATCGGGGTTGGCGTACTGTTGAAGCTCCTCTTACCTAAAGGATTGACAGAGGGTGAAATATGCTTGAACAAGGAGCAAAGTAGTAGAAGCGTAGATGATTGTAAACTATGGCCATATGAGCAGCTAGCTTAGGTTGTTATTTAGTATATTTGAGGTTGCTCCAGAAGTGCATGATTTCAAAGTGCCTTCATGGATTGATTGTGGCCAACATGACTTGGATACATTACTGCCCTCTTCATGGTTGTGGGTTCAATATTTGAGGAACTTTTACAGGCTTCTCCAGGACTTTGAAACCGTTATTACATAATCATGAATGCGAGATTTACGATAAAAAGCAGCAATAATGCTGATTTTCTTTTTGAGACTATATGAAGAAAAGAAACATGTGTTTCACGATGATCCGGGCTCACAACGTGCAGCTCATTATTGGGGTAGGTTTTGAATCTTTCATTAAAATAGTAATGTCTGTATCCTGCTACCTAAACTGATCGATAAAAATCAACTGAATCGATTATATTGTCGATTCCAGTCAGTTTGATTGATTTGGACATTAAACCTAAAAGACCAATTAAAACATATGCACAAACATCTCATCCTTACGCAATCCGAAATCTCAAACGCAGAAAAATTTAAACGAAGTTTAGTCGGTGTTCTCTGAATGGATAGATATCATTCGGATGGTCAGTTTTTTTTTTGTAAACTTGCAACTTGCTGGAGAGGACCACTTGCAAACGGCAACGTAATCTTACACGTCAATAGTGATATAGGAACGAAGTGGGCGGCAATATTCCACCTTACGTTTCAGATTTCCTGTTTTACAGTTTCCACTTGGGATAGAAATGAACAATGAGCTCTATGGGAAAACAAGAAGTAGCCATCCTCGGAAGCTGTCTTCTAAGAATTTGAGTGGCTGATGTCAACCCCACCCCTCATCAAGAAAAGTCTTGAAAAGCGCGCTAGATTTTATAGAAAGGGCCAACCTCAAAAGTTAAGGTGAGACATGAACTGCGTGCTTTCTTCTTAACCACAAAAACAAACCACTAAAAAAGAAGGAAAAACATGACAAAAATATGCTACCAAGTATCTCAAACACAATCATTATCCTTTCACTTCAGTGCTTTCCCCTTGACTGTTCATCAATTATGAAATTATAAATGGTACATAATATATTTGCTGAGGGATATTATTTCCCCCCCAGAAGAATTAAATACACATAATTCCTTCCCTATTACAGCAACAGTTTTCAAATTGACATGCATATGGCTTGTGCTCTAAAACATGCAGCTATTATAATTCATAGTTGTCAGGCATTAGCTCTCCCTTGGCATGAGAAATTCATATGCCATGAAGGGGTTACGCCTAATTGAAGGACGATAGATCAAGGTAAGCAAGGAAATCCAGGGTCAAATGGATGGCTTGAGAACCTCTTCTAGTTGTAATGAAAGAATGGATTGGAAGCTTTTACTTCACTTAGATGATGAGCCACTAAGTTTGGGGTCAGTTTTGTAGTACACAACATCCCCACTGTCACTAACATAGTGGTCTTGTCGCAAGCTTTTTATCAAACTTCCGACTAGGTAAAACGGCAGAGGTCCTGATTTCTTTGGCTCCCGGTAATATTTCCCAAGAACAGGCTTAGCTGCCTCAGTCTGCAAGTTGGAACAACAATGAACATCAAAATTCTGTAGGTATTGGGGGAAAACATCACACAATTGTGAATGATCACTTGTTTTATCAAACAGATACTTACAGCTTCAATTAAGTGGTAGTGTGGTATCTGAGGAAAAAGATGATGGATGACATGGGTTCCAATATCGTGGTGTATATTGTTAATCCATCCATAGTCCCGATCAATCGTCGTAAGCCCTCCTCTTAGATAACTCCATTCCTGTCGCAACATAACGGTGGAAACTTTAACACAAAAGCAAAGGCCATAATACAAGCTTAAAATCAAATAAAATATCCTTGGATTTCTCTTTTCTTTTATCATTGTTATGTGGACTAATATCGACCTTTCAACAACTCTAGTAGGCACGTCGTTTCTCTTCTTTCATATTTCCATGATTGAACTTGAACATGGGAAGAAAACAAACAAATAGATACAAAAGTAGCAGCATAAAACTTCAAAAACCATACCTTTCCACGATACCATGGTAATTTGTCTTCATGACCGTGGTGATGCAAGTAGGTGACCAAGTCAAGCCACATAACAAAACCCTATCGACGAGGCAAAGTCAGATTTTAACTCTAGGATTGGAAAATATTAACTTTTTTTTCTATTCCCACTGCATAGAATTTTATATTTCTACAAACAGAATTGACCACTATATAATTAATGAAACAGGGTTTACCCAATATGGAACACCATAAAGTTTAAGCAATTGAACAGGGCCCATTACAAAGGCTAACCCCCCAAGCAGAGCAGCCATTGCCGTCCAACAGACAGTGGAAGTAATCACATCTTTCCTCTCATTGGGAACGAACAAGTCGCTTTTTGGGTCAAAATGGGAGCCAGTTTTCCCAGGGCTTCTGTTCCACTGCAATATAAATTCTCAGCATTCAGCAAATAATTTCTTAGAATTAGACCGGTGGAAACCAATCAACCATGACGCCACACCCTTACCAGGTAGAAAGGGTATGCCAATAGCGGAAAAGGTACAGTAAATCGCAAAGTCCGGGTAATGTTGTCCAAATTCTTGAAAATTTTTTCTGACAGCTGCAGGAATAACATGGAAACTTTCAGCTTGAAGAAGCTTTTTCTAGGGGAAAAAAGGAAGACGAAAACTGAAACAGAGAAAATTACAAACCGGGTGCCACGATTCATCATTCTCAACATGCCCATGGTTTTGGTGATGAGTCCTATGACTAATTCTCCTAAAAAATAAACGTCAAAACACGTTAGATTGTAACAACAATAAAAAAACAAAAGAGAGAAAATATAGATTTTTATCAGTATTCAGGACATACCATCCATGATAGGGTACAAGAATTGAAGAATGCAGAAGATGCCCCACGACACTATTCAACTTGGGATTATTTGAAAAACTCCCGTGGCCACTGCAGAATCAGGTGAATGATTAATTACTTGAAAACCTACGAATTGGCATCCAAATCAAGCACCACAAACAAAGCAATGAAAATACACATGGAGGAACATCCTGTAACTACAGAATCAAAAAGAATTTAAATTGCAATTACCAGTCATGGCCAAGAACAAAAAGAGCCCAAAACATAGTCCCCTGAGCAGCCCAATACAGAGGCCAAACAAACCAATTGTTAAAATAAGCCGCGGCAGCAGCCAACCCAAAAACCACCGCAACATCCCTAGCCACATAGCTCATGGATCTCCACGGGTCCTTCACCCAACAATGCTTCGGAATGGCGGCTCTAATGTCAGCCAACTTGAACGGTGGCGGCGCGCTGGGGTCGAACTTCGGTTCTTCTTCTTCTTCTTTGAACCCATTAGCGCTATCGATTCGTTGTTTCCGCTCTTCATCTCCTTCGACAGAAGCAACCCTCAGTGGGGCACTCACTTTTAGGCCCCAGTTTCTCTCTGTAAAACACCCATTTAAAATTTTTGTAGAAAAACATTTGAGATCTGTCCCGGTTTTATTTGAATGCAAAAATCTGATCTTTGAGGGCTTGCACGAGATGGGTCCAGTTCTGGGTCTAGAAAAAATTTGAGGAAGAGGCTTTAAGCCACATTCTGATAAGACCCAGCTCGCCATTAGAGAGAACGCAGTCGCACACCAGGGTTTCTGTGGTGTGGGTTTTCTTCTTCGTCTCTCTCAGGTTAAGGAGAGAGAAAGTTAGAGACGGAAGAGGGAGGTGGAAATAAAAGGTATTAATAACGGAAAGAGTTCAGAAAGTAAATATCCAAGGACAATACAAATTGAAATATAAAATCTATATAGTTAAATATTATAATAATAGTAAACAAACTTTAACAAAGACTATAATATAGCTCTGGACCCGTCTTTGAACAACGACCTCAAGTTTTTCCCTCACTTTCTCAGCATCTGTCTCCTTTCCGTTAATCTAATCAGCCTGCATTGCCTGAACATAGTGCATATATATACACACACGGATATCGATAGGGCGTGTTTCACTGTGTGAGTGTGTGGTTCGTGGGAACTTGCTCTTTCAAAGTTGCTGTTCTGTTTTGACCTGACTTTGAAAATGGTAGCTGGTGGGGTGATCGATCTGGCTCTTAGCAGTAGGCCATGTGGCAAACGTGAAATGTTTTTATCGTTATTGTCATTTTGGACGGAGCAGCGGGCAGCGGGCAGCGGGCAGAGGGCAGACTCAAAAGAGAGACTGCCCAATCTATGAAAATAAACCTATGAAAAAGAAAAGCTGCCCATGAGTATTTCGTTGCACATTTGTTTAATGCAAGTCTAGTTTATGGGGGTGTCTTTCAGTCATCATCCTATTATATTGGGAATCCGTCCTCTAAAATCTCAGCATGCATTTTGAACAGTGAGTCTTCTGTGAATAGGAATCGGTGGCACTAACGCGTCTGTTGATTAATATTGGTCATACGGAGAGAGTGGGGTATATATCTTAACAACCATTGGATTTTGGTATACAAACTGCCAAGCTGCCTTCCCTTCTTCCTTGTGGTCCTCTCTACATTTGGACTTTTCTTTTAGAGTTTTACTATATACAAATACAGTCGCATACTAATCTGTATATCAATACTGATTCATTTATATTTAAAATTTAAATTAACACTGTTTTAAATAAAATTTATTTTTTGATCACTCACATCACATTGATGCACAAATTAATACACAATTGTACTTACAACTATATTTTTCCTTTCTTTTATATCTACTTTTGGGGATGGTTTAGTCTTTGAGAATTTAAATTGGAATTCCAAGTGACATCATCTTTACCGATTGTGGAGGAGATGAGTAAAATTCAAGGATTGATATTTTACGATTTTACTGGAAAATTCAGAATATGTTTCGTATACGTTAGTTATTCTTTAATTTGGCAAGATTTTTATGATGATGATTATAAAAATTAATAGGCCAGAACACACATACCACGGGGAAAAAAATACAAAGAAAAAGAAAAAAGAGAATGTTTAAAGCGATGAGCCAAAACAAAAACCAAGTCCAATGACTCCAATCCAACCATCCGATGGAGAAAAGTGGGTGGCGATGAGGTTCGATTTCAAGATGGGCTAGACCTAGAATCCAAACCTGGGGCGCGTACCGAACAAACACTCTAAAACAATAACAACAATACAAAAAGATAAATAAAAAGAAAAAAAATAGATTTTTGAGATCAATTTTTTAGCTTCACTCATGTCTTACAAAAAAGACGCCGTCGTAAAAGATAATAATAAACTATTCACGAAAAGTTATGACCAATGAAACCACTACTAATAATGGTGAAACCTCCGCGGAAAGTAGTGAGAGTTGCGAGGAAATTTACTATTTGAGAGAATGATAACTAATTAAGATTGGAAGTGAGATTTTGATATAATATGATATGATTTTGTCTTTATCCAAAAGATTAAACTGTGTCATATCAACCATACTTAAGACTATTATGAAAGATTTAGTTACTATATTAGTTTTAGAGAAATGTTATAAGAAAGCTTTACAGTACATATTTTAATTTAACTAACTTGTGATTTTTTTTTTATTCTTCTATTTGAACGCACTTATTTAAACACATTACAATAGAATAATAAAAATAACAAATCACGTATTGATTAAATGGATGTGTATGGTATAAAATTTTCTATGTAGAATTTCTATTTTTTTAATATTAATAATCAAAGTTTCACTACATTTTTCTCATAATTCTAATTAGGAGGAGTGATAATATAGGAAGATAGAAAGCAGAAAAAGTGTCGAATAATTAATGGGCAGCTGCTAGGAACTGTGGAGATGCATGAAGATCATATGCCACACTAGGAGAATGGAGATTGGTCAGATCTAAGAAGTCCAAGGCTTTGGACTCCAAAAATGTTGCACATGATAGTGAGAGGTTCTTCTTAATGCGGCGGCGTGTGAATCTCATATACAGTTTGGGCCATGCATGAAATGCACACATCACTCTTTTTGGCAATCTGCTTCTACCATACAAAGGATGAGCAGCTAAGGAGTTTTGCAATGCAGCCCTTAGCGAACATGGAAGGCTGAAAATCAATAGATCAGCATTTCTCCATGCTATAGTCAAAAAACGAAGAAAAAATTAGAAAAAATTCGATAAAACAATGTCAAGACTATACAAATGGGAGGAGGGTGGATGAAGTTGAAGCTCTAGCCACCCTTTGGACAGAGAAGATAAGATTTTTGGACTTTAGATAAAGTGCTTTTGCTGAAAAAAATAAATAGAAAAATAAAAAATAAAAGGAGAAGAAGAAAACAGGAACCGAAGTAATATATTAATATCCATATATGCACAAAAAACAACAACAATAATCAATAAATATATTTTAAAACTAAAAACAAAATTTTATTAAAACGAGAAAGAAAATAATATGAAAACGAAGAGTTTTAAAGAGATTAAGATATCAAATAGGTGACTAGAAATAGCTTATTAAGAATTTAAGAGGATGAATTTTTCCTAGTAAAATGGGTGAGGAGGTTATATCTTGAACGACATTGTCTAAACTGCAACAATAAAAATTGCCGTTTTGAGCTACAAAAACTTTTAAACCTCGTTTGGTTAATTGTTTTGCCGTTTTGGGTTACAAAAACTTTTAAGTCTCGTTTCCTTATACAATTAAGATAAAATGAAATATTTTGTTAAAAGTAAAATAAAATATTATTATAATATAAATTTGTTATATTAATTTTATTTAAAATTTAAAAAAAATAAATTATTTATTATATTTTATATAAATTAAAAAAAAAATTATAAAAATGAGATGAAATTGCATTGTTTAGATTGGAGGAAATAAACGGGCCGTTCCTTGCAATACCCAAGACTTTATTGCCCTTTCACTTCACCTGAAAATTCCGTTGTCCTCGATCTCCTTTCTGTTTCTCTTTCTGTATCTGCTGTGTTCGTGGGCGAGGCATTCAAATGGATCGAGCTCAGATGCTTCTGTTGGGTCTTCCGATTTTCCTGTTGTGTACAGACATCATAAACCTCTTCACGCCCCCACCTCCCAAACCCACCCATCATCATCATCCTCAATCTCATCACCAGCCCAAACCCCAACCGGTTCTCCACCAACAACCCCTTGATTTCCCAACTCAGGTCTCCCAGTATTATCTAATTTATTATATATATATATATATATATATATATATATGTGCGTGGATATATGTATAATGTATGTATTTGATTATTTATGTAATTTTATGTGCGTATAATATTCTATGTATTTAACACGGTTTCGGTGAAACGCAGAAACCAAGCGGCCCTGGAGGTATTGGCCTGGGAAGTAACGTCAACATCAACTTCTGCTCTTCCTGTTCTTACAGGTTTTCCCAAATTTTCTTGTCTATTGTTTAATTGGGTCGAGCTCTTGCTGACCGTGATCTTTTGTTTGATTACTTTTGTTCAGTAATAGGTTATAGTTGCAATAATGTGTGCATTTTTCTTTGGTGATTTTTGTAGCCAATTTGTTGATGTTGGAAAAGGAAATTGAAAAGGAATAGTATAATATTTTAAATTTAATATTGTTCATGTGTATCTCATGGATTGCCAAAAGTCAAGTACGAATTGTGGAATAATTGGGCTAATTGTTGCTAAATTTTGTATGTGTTGTGGGACGTACTATTATTAGTCAGAAAGTTACATTTTGATCTTTTTCCCCGGTTAAACCCTTCGAACCCTTGGTCGATAAACTTTATTAGAATTTTCAAGTTCAGGTAGTAGAATCTTTCTTTATTTTCTGAGTATAAGTAAGTTTACATGGGCAACTCTTACATGAGCAACCTTGAGGGGTAGCTCAGTTGGTCAGGCGTTGGGTTTGCTCCCCAATGGTCACCAGTTCTAGCCCTCTCAAGACCACTAGAGGTTTACTTGGCTGTTAACTTCAGGGCCCCATGGGATTAATCGAGATGTGCGCAAGCTGGCCCGGACATCCACGGATATAAAATAAAAAATAAAAAATAAAATACTCTTTCATTTATTCTTCTTTCCATGATGTTCAGCCCTCTCATTTCTCACCTACAATTCAATCTTAGAAACTGATCTTGTCCTCAGTCCTATTTTGACAATTTCAATCATGGATTAGACTTGATAATCGTCATCGGGGTCGTTTCCATCTTTTTCATATGATTTTGACTTGAAGTTTATCATTTTTCAATCTATTGCTTGTGGCAATGGGTGCATATGAGCCCATGACGTCAGCTCTCCATGGTGATCTTTGATATTCACCTGGTCAAGTAATCTATTCCTATCAGTAATTTTTTTACATGGTGTTTCAGAAACTTTTGAATTGCATCAATCCTTATTTTGTTTCATGTTTAAAATTTGGATATTTACTTTCGAAGATAATTGGTGTTATCTTTTGCTTTTATCTTTTTCTTTCTATACTCACATCTAAATTGTTGGTTGTGCCAGAGGAAATGCAGTAACAATGAAAAATATGCTCGAAACAGCATTTCCTGGCATCAATGTTTTTCTAGCAAACCACCCACCTCCACTTCCAAAACGCCTACTAAGCAAAGTGGTACCAGTTTTTCAGTTTGGAATCATTGGGATAATAGTGGCAGGTGAACAGATTTTTCCCAGGCTGGGTATGATGCCACCTCCTTGGTACTATTCCATGCGTGCAAATAGATTTGGAAGCATTGCAAGCACTTGGCTTCTGGGGAACTTCTTCCAATCCTTCCTGCAGAGTTCTGGTGCTTTTGAAGTATATTGTAATGGTGAACTGGTAAAAGCCCATCTTGCAATAAACTTCATACAGGCTTTTAGTCAACAAAACATCCTTTCATTAATCCCCTTTTTGTAGTGACCTAAATTTTGGGTCTGGGTACAGGAAACATGTAGAATATTCTTGGTGAGGGTAGCATATAAAAAAATACTCTTCAACTCGTGTGCTTCTCATCATATTATCTTTATGGACTTTGTAGGTTTTCTCTAAGCTGCAGGAGCATAGATTCCCTAGCGAGATTGAGCTGAGAGAGCTTGTTGGCCGAAAACTCTCAAATTCAAGAATTGTAGATGGCGTTGGTGGAGCTCTCTGGTCCTAAGCTCTCTGTGAAGGATGAAGTTTGCTATATAAGAGGCAAAAATTGTGGATGGCGTTGGTGGAGCTCTCTGGTCCTAAGCGCTCTGTGATGGATGAAGTTTACTATATAAGAGGCGAAAATTTGCAGTCTGATACTGACAGGCACTTGTGGGCATGTTGTCACAGTGAACTATCACTCTAAGTAACGTTTCTCATAATCATGTGGCGGTTAATTGGGACACCCTACACAAGAGATGATGATTTTCTTTTCTTTTCCTTTTAGAAGAATCTGCTTCCTGTCATCATGAAGGCAAGGCAATTCATTTACGTTAACTTCCAGGTCTTTTTTATACATGAATACATTAGTTCTTGCTGGCATTTGGTTTGCCACACAATGGTACTTCCATAAAGGCAGTTCTTTGACCTTGGCATACGTAACGTGGCACTTATTATGCCATTACTTCATTCATGAGAGGCTTTAATGCTACAGGCATTGGTAGTTTTGTTTAGTGAGAAGTTATGGCTTTCGGCCTAACGGTTGGTTAACTTGGTACGGCTGAAAAAGTAGCAGCTCATTGCCAAACAGACGGGACTGCCCTTTTAAGTAGGATAAATATATTTATGAAGTGAGACTAGCAACGTTTAGTATTTAATGCTGGCTGAAAAATCTAAACAATAAATACTATAAGATCTATGTTATTTGTCTACCTCTCTTCCACAAGAAACTCTCAATTTTTTTTTTAAAAAAAAGAAAAAGGAAAAAGGGAATTTCAATGTTATAAGGCTAATACGAATGTAGCCTTTAATGCTAACAGATTCTGGTGCTAAGAGTGGTGGTGAGAGAGGTCATACTCGAAGGGTGGAGGCTGCAATGCTTAAAGAATTCGGGCACCTTCTACCTTGGTCGTAGAAACAGTTGCAATAAGAGAGATTTCAAGGCCTTTACACTTTACAAAAGTTCAAATTAGTGCAAAAACAGCAAGCTTCCTTCCTTTGAACCGAGTTTTCATCCCTTGCTGAGGAACTCAAATGCCTTCCTAATTAAGGAGATTCTAATGTAAATATCTTTGTTGGCTGTCTCTAATGTTTCACATGTTTTTCCTTTCCCGAAACACCAAGACCCAACAGGACAATAAAACAATAAAAAAAAACCTTGTATCAGTTTGATTAATTCTTCAATGAAGCGTCAAACCAGCAAAATGTAATTAAATTATAGGTGGTAATTAGATTCTTTTGTTTTTTTTGGCTGAATAGGTGATAATTAGATTCATTTACACACATCTTGCTTGCTATGCCGCCAAGCTCTAATGCCCAAAACCATGCAAAACCAATAACACAAAGTTGGCTGCTTCTACCTCATGAAATCATTTATCAATTTACTTTATATATTCGGTCCTGTACCATGAATAGAATAATTAAAAAAAAAAACAGTCTTGTTATCCAATGTCTGGAAAAGATTTATATGAATATCCCAAAGTTATATAACTTACAGAAAAGACCATGGATACTATTGCCTGTCATCTGGATTACAAGCACTAGATCATATTCTTAATTGAAGGCCGATTGCTGATCTCTCAGAATAACCACTGCCTTTCTGGGAATCATCCAGGGTCCATTCTGGCCCCGGACACAAAGTAGAACACACTGCATAAATTTAAAGAACATGCGGATGAAGCTAGTGTTTCATTTCATATATGCCACCATTTTCGAGCCTCCATGGTCTTTACAAGCTCATTTGCCAATGATGCAAAGTCTTCAGCTCCACTTTGTAGCTCTGCTGTGCGTCTGCTGATTCTCTGATGCAAATAACAAGATTGCTAAGTTCAGGAGCCAATCAAGGCGTGCTTATAAAGATAAATCATATAAGGACGACTTCAGATGGAAGTACATGAAGATGCTCCTTATCTTCTCTCCTCTCTCGTTTTTCCCCAAACCTAGAATAATATATAATCAGCCACAGTAGAATGAGAGCACCATACCTATACCTCCTTGATGGGAAAGAGAGATACTAATTAGGCTAAGGGCATGTTTGGGAAACGATGCTCATCTCATCTCATAATTTCTCATAATTTTCTTCCCAAACATCACTCAAACGCAAACACTTTCTAATTTTAAATATTAAACTTTTCCATTTAATTATTACTTAATTATTACAACTTCTCCAAACTTCCAAACAAAACACAAAAACTAATACTAACTTTTTAAATTTCAAAACAATAATAATATTAAGAAATTATATTCCAACAATATTTTAACTTTATAATATTTTTATTTAACTTTTTCTCCCTCCTTCCCCAAAACCCAATAAAACATCGTAACTCAAATCATTTTACTACTATTCACAAAATTCTCATCTCATCTCATTCCCCAAGTATCCCCTACTAGATCATTGATAAAACGTTTATATCCATATTGTATTGGTGTCTAATCAATCTTGGGTTTACCTATAAAAACAAAATATATCCATATTGTATTGGTATGAACTGCCATTATTTTCTCCATTTTTTAAAGGCTCTTGTTCGGATCTCCCCACTTTTCCTAGGAAAGGAATCCAAGTATAAAGAAATAAATCCAAGCCAGATTCTAAATGAGTTCTCATCAAAATACTCGAAGGACAACCTCCAATTTTTCCTGCCGCAGTAGGAGCTTATCTTTTGCATGTGCAGCCACCGAAGAAGCATCCTGAAATCCATCACCACATTAGATAACAAATCCATCCAGTGAGCTGTTAAAATATGGAAAAGACAAGCATTTAAACTAAAAGCATCATGAGATTACCCCAGCTTTTCTGTATGTAGCAACAATTTCTTCAGGGGTTCTAATTCTGGGTTTTGTATCATCAGTTCCACCTTGAAATAGTCTTTCCCTCTCTGTCCCCTGCTCTGTAGGTGAAACACAATGTTATTCATCAAATTGTATGAGTGAAATAAATTAGTTTCTTTCTTTCTTTTGATAGTTTAAAACACATATTAGTTAAAATTAGACAACCTGATTTACCTGTCTTTATATTCATAGAATCATGGGATGAAGTAGAAGCCGTGGGTATAGGTTCATCTATTTCGATGTCATCTGTACCAAAAGCATGTAGCGAGAAAAAAATTCAACAGCAAAAGTTTAGCCAAGAAAAAAATCCAACATCAAATAACAAATCAAAATAAGACAAAAAGGGAGGAAAAGAATGCAGAGATAGGCAGACAAATCAGAACCTATGTTAAGCTCCAGTTCTTCCTGATTATCTGTAACAACTGGACATGGGTCTGAGAATGGTGACTTTGAAAATATGGCCTCCAATTGAGTGAAATTAAAGTTAGGAGGTATGGTGATATCCTCAGAATGGACCATTTTCACCCCTTTAAGACCCTTGATGATACCACCAAGAATTCTAGGTTGGATAATCTGTAGCAAATCGAAAAGCTTCAGCAAAACATCAATATCTTTTCTTTTCTTTTCTTTTCTTTTCTTTTCTTTTCTTCTCTTTCTTTTTTTTTTTTTTTTAGGTGACAGGTAAGGAACATCAATATCTTCAGATGAAAAATCTATAAAAAAGAATTATCTCTTCAAACCTGCTTTTTCTTCTGAGTTGAAGAGAAACTAAGGGCAGCATCTGCAGCAGCTGCAATAACTTTATCGTGGAGACAAGGTAATGATTCTGGAATCCTAGAAAAACCAAAGCAGTCCCTTTTAAAAATCTATCTATTTTTTTTAATAAATATTCAATGATCTTCACGTATTCATTATGATATTATATTCACAAACATACCTGAAATCATTTTCAGTAGCTAATAAAGAGACAAACGCCAATTCACAGCCACTTGCCTGTAGAAGTTCCTCAATATCAGAAAATTCAATAATCACTATACCACTAAACTTGCAGACTCAAAAAACTAAGAGGAATTAAATTAAATATTAAATTAACACACCAACCCCATCAAGGAGACAGTACCAGTGTAATTTGCCCATTATCAGAAGAACTCATTGCCTTGTCCATGTTTGCCTTAAAATTCCACCTTAAAATTGACATCAAGGAGCTTTCTTTCACCAATTCCAAATCTGGCAAAGATCTGCCAAAAGAAAATAATTGCTGGCATGCTTATTTGGTGGTTAGTGATCCTAGCTGGATTTGCTATCATAACAATAGTGAAGAGAGAATTCTCTAGCAACATCTTATTTTGATGGACCAACAAAATAAACTAATTTGGTGTATTTGGTTTGCACCAAAATTAGTTAATCGATGAAGTTTTACTTATAAAAAACAGTGCATGCCCTATAATCTATAAGTACCATATAGATAATTATTCTACCGAGGGAGGAACAAAAAGGAAGAAAAAAAGCACTTACCTTATTTCAATCACTCCTGTCTGAAACAGCAAGACCAGTCCACAAAATTTTTCCTCTTTCTTTAAAGTTGTTGTCCAACAGCAACATTTTGCATGTTTCACCTTTCTAATGGCTTTATTATTTCCCTAACAGAAAATATCCTTTTAGCTTGCAAACAGAAGATCCTTCATACTCTAAGGTAAAAATAAATAAGGGACATAGGAGCACCTGAATCACAGATTTTGTAGAGTACAAGTGCAAGGAATCCTCACAACAAAGCAAAAGAACCGAATCCAACAATCTTTCCTCAGAGGATGCAGTTGCTGAAGAGTGTGGTTCACCCTCAAGTGAATTTACTCGAACTGTAGTACCATCGGGCATGGGTTCATTCTTCATGGGAATATCCTCATGGGACTCCGGCTGTGTTTCATTAGAGGTTTCAGAGACGGACATACTGACCGCTGGAGTGCAAAAACTCTCAGAATTTAAAATAAGTGAAACCAAAATTTGAAGATATCTATTGCTTCTAGAAGAACTTGTACTTGCCTATAACATACATTGAAATCGCAACTGATTCCTTTTTCAAGTTCCATGGCCGAGTGTTGATAGTGTTACCAGTACCACTGTCAATCACATTAATCTTCGCATCCTTTGTTAAGACAAACATTACTTCTGCTGCAGGGTTGGGTGGGATTTTCATTTCGGAGTGCTTTGGGCTTTTGACAATCCCATCAGTATATCTCAGTTCTTTCCAAGTTATTGAAATGATTGGAGAGCTAGAAAGACCATCTTTCCAGAACAAAACTGATAATGAACTTGTGTCAAGCACTGCAATCTGAAACGCAAGCAATTGCCAAACTCATCACAAAAATGTTTTTGGAGAGATCTGAAATAAGTAAAGCAGAAGTTGTCACTCACACGACCACATTCAAATCCTACAGCAAGTTTAGACCCACAATTTGCAAAATGTAGTGCTTGCACTGAGGAACTAAGAAGAAAGAAAACAGCTCTACATTTAAGTCCTTTTCCTTGAGGCAAAATGTGAACTGCAAAACAAGTTTAATATTCTTAGTTAAAAAAAATAAGGCATTATTATATTTCAAAAAGGAGGTAAAGATATCCAGATACAGAAACTATAACATACTTCTGCAGCGAAGGGATAATGTAGATGAAGATTTTTTTTAATTGAACAAAAAAGTGGATGAAGAATAATACTCATACCACTAGATCAAATCAGCTGCATTTAACTATCTTAATTAATCTGGCTGGCAAATTAAGCATGGTAAGGAAAAGATTTGAAGTCTTAGTTTAGAGTTAAGCCTCGGAAACTGTCCACTCTTGCTTATAGAAGTTTCAGGGTAAATCAAGTCACAAGGATGGCTTTTCTTGTTTGTCTTTCAAACTCATGCTATTTAATCATCTTCATATTTTTAACTGCTCACATTCTGTAAGTGATTCTTCTAGTTTGTACTCAAACATGAGCATTATCTACGAATAAATTATATTTCAACGTCTAATTTTAAGCATATTGTACAAACTTCAAACTATTAATTTAGAAGCCCAACAACCCAATTTTTGACAACGAATCATTTTTCTTTAACCAGCATCATACAAGATCATCATTTCAAAACAAAAAAGGACGTTTCCAAAGTCTGTTCACTCTTAATATTTTTATATTCAACTTTACTCATAAAATACATATGATTATATGCTACTTATCGAATAAAAAAACCGTAGGCAGAATTATAATATTATTTCTGGCACAGTAAGTCATAACTCAAGCCAAACATGCACCAACTTGATAAATAAAAATAATGTACTATTTAGAAAAACATGGAGGTATGCCCCCCGTTAAGGAAAACTGGATATGGATCACCTTCATTTTTAGTCTCAGTGACAAAGTGGAAGTTTGTCCCATCTGAACGGCCTTTGAGGTCATAGAGACGAACCTAGACAAGTCAATGCAATCAGAAAATATATAGTCCAATGTTTCACGGCCTCAAATGGAGTATCCAGTAAAGAATTCTGACCAGACCACTTTCATTGCCAACAGCCAAACTTAAATTGGAGGAGCAGAAGTCCAACTTTGTCACTGGGTCACTTGAACCAGCCACTTTTATACCTTGCACCTACCAATCAAATTAGAAAATTTGATATAAAAAATGTCCTCCTTTCATAGGACAGTATATGATGGAAGTTATTTGATGGAACTCTAACCTCGCCTTCTATAAGACAGATAAAAGATAAGACTGGATATGTGGCATCCCATATCCCAATGGACCCATCAGAATAACCTGCTAAATACACTCTCTGAAGACCATTATCTTTAGTAATAGACGATTGACTGGCTACACCTCCGGTCAAGGGCCACCGTGCACCACTAACCAGGGTCTCTGTCGAGGCAAGTTTCCTAACCGAAGCTGCCTAAGAGAACAGTAAGAAGAAAAGTTAATTATAAACAAAATGAATAGTAAAATATAGGACAGGCAGACAAATATACAAGCCACTTGCTCTGGCAAAGATAACCTGCCAAATACAGTCTGTCAGCCTCATTTATCATTAGAAATAGACAATTGAATGTTATACCTCCAACAGAGCCTTTGAGGAGTCCCCTCCAGTGGGGAATTTACTTAGCTTTGCAACTGTCATGAGAGGATTAGATATCGGTACCACTGCAGGAAACTTCATGGCAGAGATGGATGGTCTTCTCTCTTGCTGTGAGACTAAGGCAGATAGACTAGCATCATCATAGAAATGTAGCTGCCCAGGGTTTGTCAACACAAAAAGATCAGCTTTCTGGTTACGCCCCATCGCCCCAGCATTTGACAATAAAAGCATGTCTGCAAAAGAGCCAGGAAGTGTAAGGTCTGCACGACCAACACATCTTAACGTCCCGGATGACCATTCAAGAGTTACAACCTGTAACAGAGAGAATTTTTAAAGAGCAGATTTCAGGATGCTATTATTTCAAACCAAAAAAGCACAAGTCCAACTCAGTAGTTGTTGGGATGAACTGACAACAACCAACAACAAAATCAACATTGTTAATCCACATTATAGGGCAAAGGTACCTATATAGAATAGATATTATAGGGTAAAGGTGTTAAATTTACTATTTAAACCAGTCAAGCTGAGACATAGCAGGACCAAAAATTATTTCCAATCCCTGGATAAAAGTAAAGAAATTAAACCAACACAAGATTGAAGTTTGTGAAAAAGTTTGCATACGGCACATTACTTTTTATCTCAGTCATATTATCATCAAATCTTTGTCATACATCTCTAGGCATTGAAGAATTAAAGAGAAGATTAAATAGCGATGGATAACAAACCGTCAAAACTTCTTCAGATCCTATTTCATCACCACCATATATAAAAAGATGGCCATCACAATCATTACGGGATCTTTGGTTTTTGGACCACTGTATGACGATGACAGGGAGTTTCCTTTCTGCAGATGATAATTGTAGCTTCACAATACTGTTTGGTGATGATATAGCTTGTTGACCTTTAATTGATGCAGTACGCGATATTTTCCAAAATAATATATCTCCATCAACGTATCCCACAGCCAGAATGGACCCATCGGAAGATGCCCAACAAAGAGCACTTATCTCCTTTTCTCCTAAATGATCATCCAATGTATCATCTGGAAGATTTGTAATCACTTCATTTGAAGAAGAATCAACAACTCCATCCTTCAATTGGAGATCCTTACCACCTCCAACAAAGAGAATTTGACCTTCAGAAACATCCCAAAGAATAATCAACCCATGCTGATATGCAATCAATACTCTGAAAAAAAAAAAAGATGGAAAAACATAGCAATAAGTCCAAATAGACAATACTGTAATATATATCAATATTTCTGTCATATCCTCAAGTACTGAGGATATAACTCCATCAATGTAGACTCACGTTATCAAGAAAGCGTTATGCCATGTGGATTAATGACTAGATATGTTCTTGGAAAAAAGAAGAAGAAGAAAATACAATGTAGAGCAGGACAAGTCTGAAGTTATATACTGTGCATATCACTATTGTCTGTCTAACTTTAATCATAAGAACATTCCTCTCCAATTTCCAAATACTTGCTTTACTCTCCCCCATGACATCAAAAAGATTGATATGCCGTTGCCTTTGAAGTACAGTTATGTCTAGATTGATTTAATCAACAACTCATTGCAAGAGATGGTAGTAGCTTTAGCTGCTAAAATGACAGTAATACATGTCTTATGAAATGAAAGGGATGATAATACAAAGGAGAAAACAGCCATGACTGTTTCACTCATCACTTATAGAAAAACATGGAAATTTAATTATGGCTGATTTTCACAGGATTTCTTTTTATATATATATATATATATATATAAATAAGTAATTTTCACAGGATTTCCAACCATTGATTTTCTGGTTTTCATGTGATTTCAAGCAATACCGCACATGAAGATTTTCTAATATGTCTGGATACACTCTTGAGAGAATTACTTAAGGAGAGCCATGGTTAACCAACGATTTAGACAAAAATCCTGCTTACGTTCGTTTATACCAATAAGAATATAGTACCACAATCCAAAAATACCATATTCCTGGATATGTTATTATATTACTTATATTCAAAGTAATTATTAAACAACCAAATCCCATTTCAAATTCAAATGCAAGAAAGTAAAGTGGAAAACGTTAAGTGCTTCTTGTATCTTGCCTATTCCCAGAAGAAGAGGGTTGAGGAAGAACTCCAACAATAGGTTGGTCACTAGGAAAGGGAAACCCAGCGACTTCTGATAAATAGAACAAAACAGTGCAGTAAAGAAACATTAAAGCAAGTTAAAACAGCAAAAATTTAATAAATAAAAGATATACAAGTCATTCTGACTAAAGAACTAAAACATCATATAAGAAACCATCATTTTATTACGTATCATGAAACTTTGGAAAGTTGGATCTAACTTATTTTAATGCACAAATGCATCTGCATATTTGCTCATAGCAGTTTGATCAAATCATAACAGTGTGTCACTCACTTGTCTACAAAAGCTCATTACATAAGCTCAAAGTAATAGGTGCTTGCCAACAGAAATGAATAGTTTCAATCAGCCAGTAGGAAGTTGTCTGTAACATTTTTTCTGACAATATAATGCTCTAAATTACTGTAGTATTTTATTTGCATTGCCATATGTATGCTTAATTGAGGTCACGTGTTAGTTCTAAGGGCCCGTTTGGGTACACAATTGTTCTCAGGTATTCTCAAATATTTCCTTTCCAAACATCACTCAAACACAAAACACTTTTCAATTTCAAATCTTCAACTCTTTCATCTAATAATTACCTAATCATTACAACTTCCCCAAAACTGCCGAACAAAACACAAAAAACAATACAACTTTTTTAAATTTCAAAATAAAAATAATATTAAAATATCATATTCAAACAATTTTTTAACTTTATAATATTTTTATTCTACTATTTCTCTCTTCTTTTCCAAAACCCAATAAAACATCTTAACTCAAACTATTTCACTACTATTCACAAACTATTCACTACTATTTACAGATATTCTGAGATACTTTTAGTATCCAAACGGGCCCCAAGTTAACTAGAAACAGTATTTTTAACTATACATGAGGCAGTAACACGTGGTACTAAGTCCAAGGATGTGAGTCAAGTTAAATAGATTTAACTTGTAATTTAAAAAAAAAAAAAAGCATATCATCCGAAGAAGATTTTAATTGAAAAAATAAAAAAATGATCACATTGCTGAACTCAGCAATGACAGATTGGGAAAGGTTTCTTTCAACTTGAGTTAACTTTCATGTCCTCTACAATAAATTAAGTACCTTGTCCAAAGAAAAGTATGCACAAGGAAAGTACTAGCTGATTTGGTAAATCAACTGGTCGAAAAGTGCTAGTAAGAAATACCACTTATAGAATTTGCAGAGATGTGATACGGCAACTGTAAAAGTTTTTCATCTTCGGCATCAAACTTAATGACAGACATCAAACCATACTCATCACCAACATACCTGCATGTTGTAAAAGAGTAAACATGCAACAAAGTTAATGTCAAATACACAGTTCCATTCAAAGCAAAGTAGCAGCTGATTAAGATGAGCCTTTACAATTTAATTTGTTTTCAGTAATGGAAACACATAAGAAGAGGATGGGAGGTTTTCTTTAGAAACATGCTATTGAAGTGGGTAATAAGTCTCAAGTCAAATCTTGACACAACACAAGTTGCCGTGATCAAAGTCTCAAAGACATTTCCAGCAATATTTGAGATCGCACAGACAAAGGATGCTTCATTAGCTGAGCTCTTGGATTTCCCTAGTGGCTCCCTCAATGGAATGCTGGTTTCATGAAAGTTACACAAGATTGGGAGTTGGATGTCATCAATGAGTTTTTTGCGTTATTGTATTCTACAAGAGTGACAGTGAGAACAATAGTTGTGATCAGTTGGAGCCCCTCCAAGAAAGGTAGATTCACGGTAAGATCATTCTATCAGATCCTAACTAGCCAAGGCATGAATGTCTTTCCATGGAGGAAGATACGGAAGACTAAAGCTCCTCTGAAAGCAGCTTTTTTTTGGTCTTGGCAGCTTCTTTAGGAAAGATCCTTACAATAGACAACCTAAGAAAACACTGAATCATGGCATTGGATTGGTGTTGCATGTGCAAGAAGAAGAGGAAAAGGGTACATCATCTGCTTCTACACTGTGAGGTGGCCAGGAACATGTGGAATGACTTTTTTGCAGGATTGGGATTGTCATGGCTCATGCCTAGAAGGCTGGTGGACTTTCTAGCAAGTTCGAGAGGCCTCCAAGGCAATTCACAAGTGGCAGCAATCTGAAAGATGGCTCCTATATGTATGTGTTGGTACATTTGGAGGGAGAGAAATGATAGATGCTTTCAAGATTGCAAGAGGACAATGAATGAGCTCGAAGCTTTCTTTTTAAAAAAATTTTTCCTTTCAGTGGGGTTGATAGATTTTAATGGGCTAAATGTCCATGAATTTCTTGTTTCAGTTGTAAATCCTAATTTGGTAAACTCATGTATGCATCTTGTGTACTTTTCCATTCTTATTATCTTATGAAAAAAACTTCTTGATTACCTATCCAAAAAAAAAATTCAGCAACTTACATAAAGTAGGAGCCACTGATCACGGAAAAAGCAGTTATATTGGATGTCCACTGCAAACAACCAACTATACGCCTGCTCTCGAGATTCCAAACCTGCCAAGAATAATTAAGATATCAACCAATATAATGTATCAACAGCAATTCTAAGTGAAAGCACCTCCCAAGCGTTTAACTGCAATTCCGAAGTCAACTTTCTTGCTACATCAACTATCACCTACATACATTGAATTGAAGGATTTGTATGCTATGTTTTAATTATTCTGCTATATGATTACCAGGACAAATGTACATGGATAAGAACCAATAATGAACACCACCACCCGTGCTAAATGCTTAATGAAGAGACATTTGATGTTGATTACCATTGACAAGGATATTAAGGAGACAATATAAAAACTCGACAAAGTTCTCTTGTTATTCTTCAATAACACCAAATGCTAAAGTCATGCTCGAAAAATAAAAAATAAAAAATAGGGATCATGCAGTTGATTCAGATTCACTACCTGAATATCATTGTCATTTGAAATGCTGACTAAATAACCCTGGTTTTGTAGAAACTGCCAAAGCATACTAAGTATTAATCTGCTGCTAAAATAAAATGAGGAAAGAAATAAAAAATCTGAAGTTCATAGAGGTGAAAGGGTTGTTAATGTTCCCAAAGCCGCTAAATTTGATATTGCTTGAATACTTTGAATCAACTTGATTAATGCAGGTACATACCTCTATGTTCTTGTAAGGCAATTGCTTCGGAGATATAAGAAGTCCTTCAATACCATCTCCACCAATAACTTTAATTCGCCCATCCCTACAGTAACATCATAATCATAAGGACACGATGTTGTGAGCTGTATTCTCCATTTGTTGATTTTAAGTTGCTAAATGATGTAATAAGAATTCAAATGCCATTATAAATGACTCCTATATGGTAACCACTGCACACTGAGAAAATTGTGTGGCAAGATTAGATAGCCTGATAGGCTGAACCGCTTAGCAGTCCCACTGGCCAATGAACAGCTGCACTAGTGCAGGGGGTTGAATGGCATTCACATCCACATAACCTATTCAATGACACTTCCCTATTCTAAATTCTAGCAATATGCTCTGCAAGATATACATCTTGCCATATTTATTGCTGCATATCAATCTAGTTGACATTCCAAAAATTATTGACAGACAAACCACATTTGCCAAAAGAAATAATGACTAATGGAACTTCAAATATTCTGGTACAAAAAAGATAACATGCAATTAATTGAACAAAGACATGTAAAAAATTAGCATTCCCACTATGATGCGCAGGCCACTGGCTGATCCTAACTTCAAGCTTCAACTTCTATCATTACTACTAAAAGACAATATTTCAACTCCCTTTTTTTTATGTAAGTACAATATTTCAACTCACAGAGTCCCAATGGCCAAAAGGCGCTGAATCGGGTCGAAACCAAGAACCGATGCTGTGGACGGGACACCATAATGGATAGCAATTCGAGCATCCAAGTCTGCTGATGTCAAACCATCATGATGTGCTTTCCGCTATTTGTCAAAAAACAAGCAAACAAACATTTCTTCTCAATAATCGGTGGAGGCCCTGCTGTATCTCTATAAAAAATATTTGCTAAGAACATGACACCATGAAATAGGCGTGCATATAAGGCATCACAGAATGTGCATGCTTATGGTCAATGAAAAGAAAGCAAGCATGACCAATCGTCCCTGAACTGGACATCATTTACTATATTTCTATTACTTAAATTTTGTAACTAGTAGTCTACAACAGAACTTCAGCGCTCAAGAAAATCGGTTAACTAATAGATTAAAGAAATCATAGGAATATAACTTTGAAGCAAAAAAAAAAAAAAAAAAGGAATGCAGGGGCTCTGCCAAGCCAAATCTGGAGATTTTCATAGAAAAAGAAACGCAAGATCACCAAAATGGGGAAAAAGATTAAGAATTCGTAAATGAAGGTAGAAGAAGTAGTAAAGCAAAAACGGCAAAAGAGGGATAGTGGCCGGGGTGGCTTGTTGGAATCTCACACCTGATGATGGTTCACCGCCTTCTGTAACAATCGCTTCGCGAACATGGCGATTCTAAGCTTCAAAGATTTTGAGAGTTCGAATTGTTTCTCGTTGACGGAGAATCGGTGTTAGTAGTGAACATACCTATGCAAACATTTTGTGAGCTAATAATAAAACTTTATTTAGGTCCTGGTCTATGAAATGGAATAGGTATTTACGAGCCGTTGCTTTTTATCCTGATGTATCCTCTGCGGTTTGTCTTTTATACGTTTTCGTTAGCTTTTTAAATTTAATGCCATTTTAATTAAGTAATATAAACTATGTACACAACACAAGGGGATGTAGCTCAGATGGTAGAGCGCTCGCTTAGCATGCGAGAGGTACGGGGATCGATACCCCGCATCTCCATTTAAAACAACTTGTTATCCTTTCTTCTGATTTTTTTCCTGTGTAATTAGCTTTTGGGCCCCTTTCTGATGATTTTTTTTCCTGTGTAATTAGCTTTTGGGCCCCTTTCTGATGAGTAGTGTTACTCATGCTTAAATCAAAATACTTAAATGACCCACACCATAAGCACACGGAGATGAAATAACGATACCCCGCATCTCCATTTAAAACGACATGTTATCCTTTTCTTTTTCTTTTTCTTTTTCTTTTTTCTTTTTTCTTTTTTCTATTTAATTAGCTTTTGGGCCCCTTTCTGTGTTACTTAAGCTTAAATCAAAATACTTAAATGACCCACACCAAGCACGGAGATGAAATAATGACTTGGAAAAATCTTACTTATCATGTCTTACACCACAAACTAAAATGTAATTTTTTATTTTTATATTTCTATTAAAACACGCATGTATTAATGTGTTTGTATGATGAGTAGAATAAGTGTATGGTGTAGGTCCCATATTCCTTGGCATAATGCTATAGAGGTATCCACCTGGTGAATTTTAGTGCGATCTAATGATAAACTGCTGGAACATGCGCCATATAAAATCTCTATTGAAATGATTGCCGTAGAATGCTCGTCCCACGATGTCGAAAGGAAAAGACTATTAACTTCCGGAGATGCAAGACATAAGAGGTTTCTAAAACGCAATGGATCACGGTTGCTTGTGGAGTGACTTGAATTGGTCTTGGTGTACCTTTGAAAAGGCGCGCGAGTGGGGCGGCAGAAGCACTTTGGCAAGGCACCTAGTAGAAAATAATGGCTATATTGCGTAGATATATGCTCTAAAGTCTCTTTAGAAACAAAAAATAAATTCGCCAAAAACAAGTGAAATAAAAGCTAAACCGTATAGATGAAGAGAAATAAGTGGGAAAAGTCTGTCCCAGTGAGAATAGAGACCCACCACCGACTGTTGTGGCGCGTGGGTTTCACTATGCAACCAAAAGACAGATATATCTGCATATAAATCCTTTTCCAAGCCAATAAAAACGTCAGAAAATAGCTGGACTCTTCACTTAAGAGAGAGGCTAGGGGCTGGACCCGTGCTAAAAGAGAATTTACACCAAGTAAAAAATACAAGTGAGCGTAGGTTATCAAAGCCCATAACCTCCTCCCCAGTCCTCTCCTTTTCTTCCCTTTTCTCTCTCTCTCTCTCTCTCTCTCTCTCTCTCCCTCTCCGTCCACCCGTATATCTCTCTCCATCGAAGGTCTGATTTTCGACCCCACCCTCTCTCTCCCTCAAGCTCTCACTTTCTCTCTCACTCTTATAAGCGCTTAAAAAAATCTCCTTTCACAAATTAATTGGAGGAGGCAAATCATCCACAACATCATTAAGCAGTGGTTGAACTCTCTTATTTTCAAAGAGGGCTTCTACGGATCCGCAACTATAGTAGGAGCACACTTGCACACCATATGTGGCATCCTTCAAATTCAAAACGTGCGTTTGACAAATGGGGTCCTACGGTTTAGTTCTTCTACAGATCTGCAAAAGCCCTCATTCGTCGCCTGCGTGACAGCTTCCTCCGCCCAGCACCACCGACGACGCTGTCTCTCCGCACCAGAAACATCGAGCACAGTACTTCGTCTACACACAGCTGCCGGTCCTTGGCAAACCAAATAACAAAGCAGACGATCAGTTTTTTGAATCTGCAAAAACCCCCCTCCACTCCTTCTTCTCCAGCCGATACCGGCCCTGGCGGCCCCCACACATTCTACACTCAAACTTCAATATGTTTCTAATATCGTAAAATGTTTTGCCTAAAAGGCCAAAAAAAAAAAACCGACAATTCTCAATTCGTCTTCTTCATCGTCGCGCAACCCTCCCAAAAGAAACACACACATTAACGGTGTTTTTTCTCAATTACATGTAAACTTAAAACTCCTAATATTTCTCTGTTGAACCTTTCGACCCATGAGATTCTTCCTCTTAATAACCAACTGCTTGACCTCTGAATTCTGTAAAGAAAAAAAATCTGATTATTTATATTTCGGTCACTATTTTTCTTCTCTGTTTTGTTTTTCTTAAATTGATTAGCCGATTTCATTTCGAACTCAACAGAGAGGTTCTTTTCGAACTCAAATCAAGCACAATACTACTGAGGGAGGGAAAAGAAAGTGGGGGTCAATTTGGTCATTACACAGCTGACACGTAGGATGTGCCTCCGGCTGCTCCCAATATTTATTTATTTTTAAAAGCTGAGCCGCATGATACTGACGACAAGAAAAATGATAGGATTATTATCCTTTTACTACTTATTTACTATTCATTTTATATGTGATTTTTTTAATTTTTAATTTTATTTAATAGTTAAGAAAATGATTATTAGTAACATTATATTTTTTTAATTTTTTATTAATGGCTAAAGATGTTAAAAAATATTTAAAAATAATAATAATAAAAAATTTCTAATACCTTATAAATAATAAATGGATAATAATAAGATAATAAACCTACCACTACCCCTGACACAATGGTTTCCTTATTAATTTCTAAATATTTTCCGAGTCAAATTCAACTCCTTCTAAGTAGCTCTCCATAGCTTGATCACCTAACTCAATTATGATTTCTACATTTGAGATCAATACTCTCATCATACCGGTTCTTGAAAATTTGCTGGTATATCCTTGTACACAAATTTAGCACCCAACTTTTCACCTGAATAAATTATAACTTTCGTCTTCACAAGATCCAATGACTCCCTTAAAATTATCTTATGAACCAATTGGTATTTGAATCACTATTGGTTTAGCATTCAAATTTGTCACAAACAATCATGGGTTTTTTAAATCAATTTGGTTACCGCGAGATATAGCAAATGAGAATCATAACATCATATTCATAACTCGAATATCACAACAACATAAAGGATGAGAGAGAGAGATAGGGGACAAAAATCACACGGCTTGAGGAGAGAGAGAGAGAGAGAGAGAGAGAGAGAGAGAGAGAGAGAGAGAGAGAGATAATTTCTTCAGTAGACTTGAGGAGAGAGGAGAAAGAGAGAGATAGTGATTATCTACAATCGGTTTTATTTTTCTCTTAATAGAAAGTATACATGTCACATTATCATTAAACGGTATAAATCTCCACTTAACACACATCGGGTTAGAGTTTTTCTCCTCACTTAAAAAATGAAAGTAGTTCATGTTAGCCCGTGGTTGAATGTACAAGTAAATTTATAATAGAATAGTTTTCTCGGTAATAAAAATGTTTCCTCAACTTTATTCCAAACAAATAAAACTTCTCATCTCAATATATTTCATTTATTTATTAAAATATATTATTTTAATGCAAACATTAATTTAAATAACAAATATTTTTAAATGCTGTACGAGTTTATAATTTGGATATTCTCAAAAATAAATTTCTTTCATTTTATTTTAATATTCTTAATTATTAAGTATAAAAAACACACAACTCCATTAATAATTATTTTCTTGATTATTAAATAAAAAAATTAAAATAAACGAACGATAATTTTAAGAAACTTCACTAATACTTTCCTTATCAATGTTATCATCTATATATCTTATATTAATAAGTGCCAATAACTTAAGTTATAGAATTTTCGTCTAATATTTTTATTTTCAATTTTGTCCTTAACTTTATTCCAAAATTACGGACAGTTTTCTTTTATTTCTATTTTACCGACAGATATTTTAGTCTTTTTAGATTTATGATCTTTTTTCTTCTTCTCGACATTCACACCCATTTCTCACAAACCTCTCTCTCTCTTCACTTATTCCTCTTCACCGCCACACCCTCGCCTCTAGCAAAGCAAAACAGAGACACCACCGCCTCCATCAGTGAAGCACGGTTTCTCGCGTCGGATCTCTGACCCGTGGTTTGATCATCCATCCTCCTTTCCAATCTCAACCCCGCATGCCTCCGGTCTCAGCCCGACGAAGACGAAGATGGAGACAAAGGCAGAGAAATACCATCCTCCATCTGAATGAGAAATAGAGGTCGGTGAAGAAGAATACCGATGGATCTTCCCAAAGCTAAGTTTTTTTTCAATTTTTTTTTTCAAACAACGAATGTTTGAATGATTACTTTACTGAACCATCAAAATCGGAAGATTTTGTTCAATGTTTTTGGGTTTTTTTTTTTTTTTGGTGTGATGGACATCCGTATGATTTCGATTCCTTCTGTTGGGGTTATTTTCTGTGAGAAAATGATCTATCAGATCATACGCATATAAGCATATGTGGCTTTTATTCTGTTGAGTTTTTATTCAATATGGTTTTTATTCACTGTTTGGTAATTTGTTTTCCTGTTGCGTATATGCATATGATGTATATGATTGAGTCGTTTGCTTTGTGTTCGCTTTGTGGTAGTTGGCCTTCTATGGAAGCTCTGGTTTGGTAGTAGAGGAGCCCGTGTCATGCCGTGTTTAATCTAGGGCTCCAAACATTGGGTTTGAGTTTCATTTTCTAAAAGTTTTTATTTTTGTTTGTTGAACTTCAATTTCGAATTCAATCCTCTTTGTGTTTGGTTGTTTTTTACTCATGCATATGTGTATCACGAATTTTTTACTCATGCATATGAGTATCATGAACTTCATTTTGAACTGAGAGGACAAGAAGCAGAAATCATACCTACGAAATGCCCAAATTATCTCTCTCTGCACTTTTTTAATTTATGTATTATTTTCTTTATGGATTTGATGATATGTTCTGTGATTTTTGTTTGCAGGGCAAGGAGAATATTATTCCGATTGGTTCAAAGATCACAGTAATTTCAACTTCGTGCCTTGTTTTTTATGTATTTGTTTATCATAACCAGTGTTTCATTTGTTTGCTTAGGAAAGCCCAATGGGTTTTTTATTACTCTGCTTGATTGAAGTGTTTGGTAGAGTTAAAAATTTCTTGAAATGTTTAATTTTAAATTAATCTCACTGCCTTGTATCAGGATCACATGCGACAAGCTGGGGATGTTTGTTTCTCCCAAGTCTTCCGTGAGAATGGTAGGTTTTTAGTTTGAGGATTGGGTTTAACAGTTTGTTGTGATTGTATCCGAACATCTTGTGGTTTAGCCTTTTATCCGTGGTGGGAAGTAATATAGTTTGGGTGAGAGTTATTATGTGCTCTTGTTTTTACTATGGTGGGAAGATTAGCCGCTAAACGATAAAAAAAAAATCCATTCGTGTCACTAATTTGGTTGCTTATGGAAAATCATTGTTGCTAATTTGGTTTCTTATGGAATTGTGTTATTTTTCTTCGTCTCAAAGTTTGCTAATTTGGGTCTGTTAATTATGCCCCAAGGTTTTTAGTTTCTTACATTTGCTAGAATTATTGAGTGTGAAGTTTGGTGATAGTGGATATTAGCTCAACAAGATGATTCGTATGTTCTTTTAACCCATATGTTACTCTGTTTCTTAAAAGCAATGGGACACAGAATTACTTCACATATCTTGCTTTTTTATTTTGGGTTAAATTCATGCTTAATTTAAATCCTATTAATGATAGAATTCATGAAGTCCATTTCTTTAGTGTCTTGGAAATGAGGAATCATAATTCTTGGAGATTTCAAATCATTTGACTTTCTTTTTTCATCTTGGACCTTTCATCCTTTTTTTTTGCAATACATGATGGGATATTGGAATAAAAATAGACAAAAATGTATCATTTTTCGCATTTGAAATAGTGGGTTTGGACTTTTGGACGCACGATCACATCACATGGCCTCCTTTTGTCGTTATTGAATTCAACAAAGTAAAGGTAAAAATCTAGATTTTTTTTGTTTGTATTTATTTTAGACATGAGTGCAAGAGTTGGTGATGACTTTCAAAGAAAAATACAAATGTTTTAGCAAATGGGAGATCACATATATGTTAATTATTTTCGGATGTTACCATATATAGATTAAAATATTTTTTTCTTATAGTATCAGATGAGAGAATTAAAAAAATAAAAAATAAAATTGCATGTGCTCCCGCATATATATATAATTTTAAATATAAATCCATCATTCAATATACTACATATCATCTATTTTTTTAATTTTTTAATTTTTTATTAAATTTTTAGTATATGAATAATAAATAAAAAAATTAAATTAATTTTAAAAAATAAATCTAAAAAAATTTAAAAAAACATTTAAAAAATAAAAATATAAAATATGTAGTGCACGAGACTCATTGTATGATCACCGATATAAAAGAATGTTGAAATCAAATCTTGAAGTGATCAAGAGTGGATGCAGAGGTTGAGACAGAGGAGGGATACAAAAATAGTTGGGGGACCTACATCTTGAAACGTGATAAAGTTTGAAATTAAGCAAACAATGATTCAGACAAATATCAATCATCAAAATAGACAAAATAAATATATAAATAAATAGTAGATTAGGATAATTATTTCTTTATTAATTCTTTATTAAATAGAGTGAGCTAGACAGACACAAACCAGTAAGATGATGTCACCCTCTACAGTTCCCACGTCTTTCCTCTAAAATCTTCCGAGACTTTCACTTTTGCATTATTGATATGCCTGTGCTCGAGATCATAAAAGATATATTCTTCATGCATGCCTTTTAACTTTTTCTTTTCTTGAAAAAGTCTTTCGAAGAAGGCAAGGGATAAGGTTTTAAAGGGAATATAAATCAAAAGGTGCGACGTGTTAGGTGCATCATTGATGATCATCTATATCGAGTGTTAGGTGCGACATGTATGCTTTTTCCTCATTCTTTTATTTTTAAGTGAAGTAGAAAAAGAAATTGAATTTGAAGAGGGTCCATTTCCAAGTACCTAAAATGGATTGGCTTAACCTTACCTGTCAAAATATTTAAAAATTAATTTAAATAATTTAATTAATATTATATTAATTTTCTTATGTACAAATTAGATTCCTGACACTCAATGGCCACGACTAACGGCAAATAAAAACACATACATAAGAAGACGAGAGATGAGAGCGAGAGAGGTGGGTGTCATGTAATTCCCAATTTGAACTAATAGGCCCCACCATATTTAACAAAAGATGATCATAACTCTCTCATTTAATAAGACAAAACGGTCCCACCATGAGACGATAATTGAATGTGTACAACCTGAAACTGATCATGACTTGGACAGATAAGATAAATAAGTCGTGTCTTGGACCAGTTACCAAAATTTGAAGAATTATATTTATTATCTTTACATCATATTTATTTCAAGAAGTTGATGTCTAAAGTCAACAACCAAGTTAATTTATATTATATAGATGTATATATATATAATATAAGGCAAATATGAGGAATGGATCAAGAAGATTGAACTCAATCAGACAGACAAGATATCACATAGATCTCGAGCACAGGCATATCAATAATGCAAAAGTGGAAGTCTCGGAAGATTTTAGAGGAAAGACGTGTTTAAATACTAAATTTATTAATTTAAAAAAATTATAATTAAAAAAAGTTTTTTTTTAAAGTTAATGCCCTTTTATAATTAAAATTAATATATGTTTTAATGAAAAAAATAAAATAGATTGAGATGAAGAATTTTATGTCTAAGAAGGAATTATGCCGCTCAGTGTTTATTGCTGAGCATGCCGCCCTTAGTTTTTTTTTTATATATATATTTTTAATATATTTAAATATTTTTAAAAAATAAAAAAATCTACCAATATATTTAAAATTATTTTCTTAATTATTAAATAAAAAAATTAAAAAAAAAATTGTGACTAATGACCACTTTGAAAAGACAAATAGAGAAGATATACAAACATTTTCTAATAATAACTTTAGTATAAAATAATAAGATAATGATAGATTTACTCATTGTACAAATTGTGATTTTCATCCAGAGGTTTCTCGGTCGTCCAAGAGTCATGCGGGAAGAAGCGTCGAAGTCCCCAAGTCCTCTTTCTTCCTCCTCCTTATTTTCCTTTTTTCTCAACTCTACGTCACTTCCATCTCCTTTATATCACATCTCCTAACAACCCATCACATCCCTTTGTCCCCTTTTATCCCTTCTCTCTCCCCTATTTTCTAACACGAGGACTTTGAAAATTTGCTAGAATTTTGTAAGGACACTTTTTGATGCATCAAATATATATTTTATTCTACCAATGTTGTTTGAAGATTACAAAGCAATTTTGTTAAGTAGGATATGATATTAATGTGTCCATGGAGTACAGAAATTTTGAGTACGTAATAGCAGCTTCTATTGATAAAATAATGTTCTACCCTCAGTTTGAATGTCAAGTTATAATTAATTACAATGCAGAGAGAGACAAGTAATTATCATCCTTACAATTTATAAAAGGGTCCTAAAATAGATATTAATTGCAATTCGGAAAAGAATCCAAAATTGATTGACGTGTTGAATTAAAGATTGCAAAAAATTAATGAAAACCGTTCTATTTTTTTGTCGACTTCTCTCTCATTTTCTTTCTTTAACTTAGAAGTTTAAGCACAATTTTTTTTTATTTTTATTTTTTTTGCAATCTCTAATCAATCATAATTAATGTTTTTATATTTTTTTTGTTAAGACTAAATACCAATACTGTAATTCAATGATTGATTAATAATGAACGGGTAGTGTAATGTATTAAATATGATGTTATATCATGTTGATGGTGTTGCGAGTAGAGTAGTTAATCTAGGGATCTAATGGGTCGAAGACATACTTAGTCGAGCATCCAAACAAATCGTAATTCACCAAAAAGCAAAACCGAAAACCGCTTTAAGGACGCCTGGTTTTCATTTGGTGGGAGAAAATCCACTTCTCAGCACAAATACATTGCATGTGGGTTTCCCTTGTGTGTATTGTCACGTATACAAACCTCCCACATTCCTCTCACGAAATAAAACTGTTCTCCATTGACCCACCCAGACTCCTATCATTTTGCTCCTCAACTTCTTTCCTCTCACTTATTTTCTCTACTTTGTTTTGCCCTATCTCATAGAATTTGCATGTGGGTTTCCGTTTTTGTTGATAAAGCTCTGTACGTAGAGATTTTGACCGTTGTCTTCTTTGGTTTTCTCTTTTTTCTCTGTTTGGAGGGTTTTCTGATAGAAAACGGTGCGGATTCGACCTCCCGGGATTTTTTCAGCTGTACCCATGTCTAACATCTTCAGTTTCAGTGGTAAACTCTCGATTGCTTTAGAAAAACATAAATGATATACTTTAAGTGTTCTTCTAAATAACAGACTCAGTAAAGAATTCATCAAAATTAAGCTGTTAACCTCTCTCTCTCTCTCAACAAAAACGATGACCCTCTGTTTTAGACCAGACAACTCTGATCCGTAAGATTTTTACAGGTCTTCTATAGCTGTCAGGCGCCACAGCTATGATACTACATCGCTCTTCTGTATCTGTCAGGCGCCGCAGCTATGATGCTACATCTCTTGTCTCTTGTAGAAAGATACTTCACGAAAGATGTTATGAAGCAATAGAGTGATACTTTGTCATAATTTTCTCTATAAAAGAATTATTCAGCTCATCTTCTTTCGCATCTCATTTTCTTCACTTTTCTAAATTTAGTCTGCATTCTTACTCTGTAATCTCTTTCTGCTTTCTCACTTTGCAATGGCTCAGCAATCTTCTCATTACTAATATATGAGGTATTCTACACCTCGTTCACCAGTTGTTTCTGCTTATTTCGTAGGTGCTATAATGCAATCTAATAATGATCTGACTAATAAGTCAGATAATGAAATTATCTACGAGCTTGTGAGTCTCGGTACCCGATACTCATCAACCCTTGTCGCATATTCTCAGCGACTACAATCTAGGACTGGTGGGGTTGACAAACTCCACGAGAATATTTTTATCCTTCAGCGGCTTCTTATGGAATCCAACATGAAAATGGAAGCACTAAAGCGAGAGAACAGAGATTTAAAATCTTTGCTTAACTCTTCTTTTCGAGTGGCTACTCCTTTAGATAGGAAAGACATGCAGATTTTTGAAGAGCAAGAGCGTTTAAAGATTGAGGCAAAGAGCCTCAAATTTCTGTAATTTTGCTTTGTGATAATAAAATAATACTTTACAAATATTCATATTTGTGTTTCTATCTTCTGTTAGATCTTCTATGTGTTCCATTTTATTTCTCCTTTAATAATGCACAATTTCTTACAAAACCGTAATATGAATCTGAAATAGTAATTGTATTTAAGAGATGATATTTTAGATCTAATAATTTCATTCATCTCCTCCATGAATGTTCTCTAAATCCCAATTGAAGCTTGTCATTTTACAAATTTTTTAGTTACAATTCACTTGTAAAATCTTTGCTTGTTATTTGGAAAAATTCCAGTGGATCAAGATATCAACAATCATGACAGTGTTGCTGCTCTCCTGTTAAACAGATTGATTCACATTAATAACCTCAGTTGCTTCTGAATGAGATGTACTTATTTCTTTTGTTCTTTATTTTAGGACATTTTGAACTTTTGCCATTTATTGTAGTAATAACATAATTGAAGATGAACTGATGACTACTGCATAATATGCATGGAATTCTACCTGCAGTGTACTAAAATGAAGTAATTTGCTATGTTATATGTAATCAACACATTTCTTAATCAATTTGTGCTATTATCTGCTTCTACAAATTATTGATATGCTTTAGTGTTCCCAGAAGAACAAAAGCATATAGTGAAACAGCTTCTGAATTTCAGGTCAGTGATGGAGAATCCCTCATTTCCCATTAACTTCTAACCGACACTTACTTATCAAATGACACCTAGACAGAAAAACAAATCCATAACTCATTTTGTTGTTTATATCTGTGTAGTGTAATATTTTGTTGTTTATATGTTTGTTATGAAGAGGAAGAAAATTGTTAAAATATAAATAAAATTCTGTCTATTTATAGCTAAATTGAAAAATTTTTAAATTGTTACACTTAAGAAAAATATCGACTGGGCACACGTGCATTGCACGTGCTGCTTTACTAATATATATATATATAATTTTAGAAAAATACAGCGTTGCACATAGAATTTACAGAATGGGTTAGGTGGGACTGACATTTACACACAAACTTATCAATTTTCATCTCTCATTTATTCCTTAACTATTTAATAAAAAATAAAAATAAAAAATAAAAAAAATAAAAAACAACTACTTTTCAACATTTTATATCCCATAGACCATAGTCCCAACATTCCGAGAAGAGAAGTGCACTTATAAAAGAATTTTGAGTATAATTAGCCGGAGGAGGAAAGAAACTCGAGCCTTTTAACTGTAGCTTCCGTCGTCCGAGCTGTATTTTCTCGCCCTTTCCTAATTCAAGCAACCTATGAGCGTAAACTTGCATGCCCACTGTCCGCCATATCCTATTTAACATCTTCATTTGTTGTTCTTTCAGAGCCCTAATACACATCACAACTCGATTTTCGTCTTCTACTCCGTTGCCATGACAATTTTCTCATCCACAAGCCGAGGTCCGTTCCTTCTTTGTGTTCTAACTAGATACAACACTTTCGATAGAAATGGAGTGTTGAAGAGTCCTTAGGTTTGGAAGGATCTTTAATTGCCGATTAATCACATAAGTGCACTCAGACATTCCTTCATCAGTCAGGTATATTACCATTTCCCTCACATAGTGTTTTTACTGCTCTTAGTTTTCAGCATTTTTCATCCTTCATCCATAAAGTTGAAAATCATCCTTCTAATGCACCTTGGATCATTGATACTGGTGCAACTGACCACATGGTCAGTTCTGTTTCTTTCTTAAATTCATACTCATCTGTTCAATCTACCTTTGTGACTCTTCCAAATGGTCACAAAGTCAGTGTCACACACATAGGCATAGTCAAAATTTCTGATACCTTAATATTGACTAATGTTCTATGTGTTCCATCTTTCTCCTTCAATCTTTTGTCAGTTAGTAAACTTGTTCATTCTACTAACTGTGCTGTGTTTTTCTTGAACAAATCATGTATCATTCAGGACCTGTGTGCATGGAGGACGATTGGTCTGGGTGAACAACGAGATGGACTTTATTACTTGCTGCCATATAAGACATCAACCCCTGATGTAATTGATGATTCTGTTTCTAGTATATTTTCTAATTCCAATAATGCATTTTCTGCTTCCAGTATTCCTGCACCTCTTGTTTCAAGTCCTCAAACTTTAGACATATGGCATTATCGTTTAGGACATCCATCCAATGCTAGACAATGTTTGTTACATAAACAAGATTCTCTTATCAATTCTCCTTGTACAAACATCTGTGATATATGCCATTATTCCAAACAGGCTCGTTTATCTTTTCCTCTGAGCAATTCTGTCACTACAGAACCATTTGATCTCATCCATACTGATATATGGGGTCCTTTTTCTACTTCCACTTTAGAAGGTTTTCAGTACTTTCTTACAATTGTGGATGATTTCTCACGAGCAACTTGGGTCTATATGATGAAAACTAAATCTGAAACTAGACCTAAGTTACTTTCATTCTTTGCTCTTGCTGAAACACAATTCAATCATAAAGTTAAAACCATTAGAAGTGATAATGGTCTAGAATTCAATATGACCAATTATTATGCTTCTAAGGGAATCATTCATCAAAGGAGTTGTAATGCCACTCCTCAACAAAATAGAATTGTGGAACGTAAGCATAGACATTTGTTAGAAGTGGCTAGAGCTCTCAGATTTCAAGCACATCTTCCTTTATGTTTTTGGGGTGATTGTGTCTTAACAGCTGCTTATATCATCAATAGATTACCTACTCCACTTCTCTCAAATAAGTCTCCTTATGAATTGTTTTTCTCTACAAAGCCTTCATATTCTCATTTCAAGGTATTTGGATGCCTTTGTTTTGCTAGTACTCTTTCTGCCCATAGAAATAAATTTGACTCTAGAGCAAGAAAGTGTTTGTTTCTTGGTTATCCCTATGGTGTAAAAGGATATAAACTCTATGATTTACAATCTCATACAGTTTTTCTATCTAGGGATGTTATTTTCCATGAACACATATTTCCCTACAAGAAAAATCTTGTTCATTCTTCCTCACAACAAACTGTTATACCTATGGAGTCTTTTGTTCTTCCAGTTCCAGTTTTTGATCCTACAATAGATTCCACATTCTTTTCAACCACTATACAGCCACCTCAAAATCCTACTCAAAATATTGATTCTACAAATGTTTCTTCTCTTAGAAGATCCACTAGACAGAGACATCCACCAAACTATCTACAGCAATATCATTGTCATCTTACTTGTTCTCCCTCAGATCATAGTTCACTTGCTGCAGCATCCTCAAAGGTTAGTTCTCACTACCCTTTGTCTACTTATCTTTCTTATTCTAAATTGTCTCCTGCATACAAAGCCTACACAGTTTCTTTGTCTTCCAATTTTGAACCCAAATCATATTATCAAGCTGTCAAATTTTCACATTGGCGTGATGCCATGTCAGTTGAGTTAACTGCTCTTGAAGAAAATCATACTTGGGTTCTTACTAGTTTACCTCCTGATAAACATCCAATTGGTTGCAAATGGGTGTATAAGATTAAATATAAGTCAGATGGTACCATTGAGAGATACAAAGCTAGGCTTGTAGCTAAGGGGTACACTCAACAAGAAGGATTGGACTTTCTTGATACATTTTCTCCTGTTGCCAAGCTCACCAGTGTTAGGTGTTTGCTTGCCATTGCTGCTGCTAAAGGATGGTATTTACATCAGTTAGATGTAAATAATGCTTTTCTTCATGGTGATTTAAATGAAGAGGTTTACATGACACTTCCTCAAGGTTATGGAAGTGAGGGGGAGACACGAGTATGCAAGTTGACTAAATCCTTGTATGGACTCAAACAGGCTTCTCGCCAATGGTTTCACAAGTTATCAAACTGTCTTTTAAACCATGGTTTTTCACAATCTAAGTGTGACTATTCTCTGTTTACTAAAGTCACTACAAGTTCATTCATTGCCTTGCTTGTCTATGTGGATGATGTCATAGTAGCAAGCAATGATATTCAAGCTGTGCAAGACATCAAAAATATTCTTCATGCTGAGTTCAAGATTAAAGATCTTGGAGAATTAAAATACTTCCTAGGATTGGAAGTAGCTCGAACATCTAAAGGCATTTCTGTTTGCCAAAGACACTATGCTCTTGAAGTGTTAACAGATTCAGGTTTTATTGGCTGCAAACCAGCCAAAATACCTATGGATCCTAACCTGCGCCTCATCAATACAGATAGTGGTTCATTAGAAGATCCCACTGTCTATCGAAGGTTAATAGGAAGGTTACTCTACTTGACTATTACAAGACCAGACTTGGTATTCTCTGTTCACATTTTGGCTCAGTTTATGAATAAACCAGCACAAGTTCATCTTGATGCTGCATATCAGGTTTTGAGATATATAAAAGGAACTCCAGGGCAGGGTATATTTTTGCATGCATCTTCATCTTTACAATTGAAGGCATTCACGGATTCAGACTGGGCAACATGTCCTGAAACAAGAAAGTCAATTACAGGCTTTTGTGTTTTCTTGGGTGAATCTCTTATTTCTTGGAAATCCAAGAAACAAAACATTGTGTCAAGATCATCAGCAGAGGCTGAATACAGGGCTCTCGGTTCCACAACATGTGAATTAATTTGGTTAATTGCCTTGCTTAAAGACTTTGGGATTAATCACAACTCACCAGCATTACTTTACTGTGACAGCAAAGCTGCTCTACATATAGCAGCCAACCCAGTGTTTCATGAGAGAACGAAACACATTGAAATTGATTGCCATTTGGTTAGAGAAAAAATTCAAGCTGGAATACTGCATACTCTTCATGTGAATTCAAAGCATCAGCTGGCAGATTTTTTTACAAAGGCTTTGGCCTTCCCTCAGTTTACATTTTTCCTTTCCAAGATGGGAGTAATAAATATACATACTCCATCTTGAGGGGGAGTGTTGAGATATGTACATATGAGTTAGTTAGAGTTAGTTAGCAAGTTTTCATTTTAATTATAACACGTGCTGTAATTAGTTTTCTGGATAAATAGGACATAGGTCAGCTTTGTAATACACGGAATTCTTTTAATCAAAAGCAGAGGAAACTTTCCTTTTTTGCCTTTTAGGTTTTATGTGCGTAGTGTGAAACCATCTTTTCTACACACTTATACAGGACTTTTAACTGCCTCTTGAGTGGCTTTTACTGTGTTGCTTTGAATTTGTCTTTGTGCTGCTTCTGCTAATTCATATTCAAAAGTTTTATCTGCAATTATTTTTACGTATTTTATGTGTATTTCACTAATGTGATTAGATATATTATATTTTTTTAATATAAAATTATTATTTTAACCAATCATATTAATGAAGTGTACAAAAAATTTGTAAAAATAAATGTATGTAGCAGTTTTTTCATGAGGTAGTTATTGCTAATAGTTGTTTTCGTGTTCATTCCAATGAATATTTAATTGTAATGTCTTGCAGATGATCTTGACCAAAATGTTAGAAGTTCTTATTTTAATTTACCACCACTGGATGTTTCCATCGCATTCCCACAGGCAACTCCAGCGTCCGTCTTTCCTCCTTGTGGTAAGAATGCTCTCTCTCTCTCTCTCTCTCTCTCTCTCTCTCTCTCTCTCTCTCTCTCTCTCTCTCTCTCTCTCTCTCTCTCTCCACCACGGTGCCAGCAGTGTTACACATCTGGTGTTCCGAATTGAATATAACTTGATGAATTAAATGAATCTGATCATTCACAAACATATATGTAAAACTTCATTGTCAAGACCAATATAAATAATTAAAATTTACTTCTTCCCAACTGCTTGTGTTTTTTAGACAAGTGGTGATTTCATATAATATCAAAGTAGAAGTGTTGAGTTCGAATCCTGACTCGTTACAAATAGCAAATTCAATAGCTTTGGAACTCCCATTGCAAAATGAGTATTAGTTTAGGGAGTAAGATGTAATATTCCGTAATTTATGTGTAAATGTTGCTGCTTACTAACAGTTCTTGGCATTTTTTAGCATCAAAACTCGGGGAAGCTTGAATCTACCATTATCTTGTAGCTCCTTTTGAGATTTTATAAATAGTCTCATGAGCTGCTTTGGACTAGGTGCCTTTTGCTAATGTGTCATGTTGCACGTATGATATGTTTCACTATCAGTCTATTGTGCTTACTGGTGATAATTATTATTTGTTGCTATTTCTTTTTTCCCTCTTTTCAGATAAAAGATTGTTCTGATAGTTATTTCTCAAGTATGTGCATTCTTATTCTTAAGCAGCAAGAGACACCAAATTATAGGACTTAGAGCATATAATCTTTATTTCCCACACGTGGCAGTAGATTTTTTCACTCTGTGTCATTCCATTTTATTGTGCATTTCCTTGGAATTTTCCAATATTATCTAGAATATATGAAGCCATTCAATGTCTTATCATTGCATATTGGCCTTTAACTATCACAGCTTCAAACTATTTTCAACTTGATGATCCATTGACTCCTGAGGAGAAGGCCATCAGGATGAAAGTAAGACAGTGCATGGAACAAGAAATAGCCCCAATAATGACAGAGGTGTCTTTCTCATTTTACTCTTCTTATTCTTAGTATTGCTCATAAGATGTACAAAGCAATTTCGGTCCGAATTGAGGCAATCTTTCCTATTTTTTATTATTATTTTCATTATTGTAATGTTCTAATAAAAAGTCCAATAATGACAGAGGTGTCTTTCTCATTTTACTCTTGTTATTCTTACCATTGCTCATAAGACGTACAAAGCAATTTCGGTCTGAACTGAGGCAATCTTTCCTATTTTTTATTATTATTTTCATTATTCTAATGTTCTAATTAAAATGTAAAGTTGTAAATTTTTTTCTTTATCCTCAGTATTGGGAGAAGGCCAAGTTTCCGTTTCATGTTATTCCAAAACTTGGTGCCCTGAATATCGCAGGTGGCACAATCAAGGTAGCTTGTGCATCTTTTTCTTCCCCCAACCCTGGCATTTTCTCTTCCTCTCTCTCCCCTGAGTGGTGTAAGTTGTGGTTGATAAGATGCTTAGCTAGTTCTGATTCTCAGGGCAATGGGTGTCCTGGTCTCTCCATTACTTCAAGCATTGTTGTTTCAGTAGAGATTGCTAGATTTGATGCAAGCTATTCCACATTCATAACAGCATAATTAACATCTCTGGCAATTGGTAAGATCTTTAGACTAGCTTTGTTTTGTCTTTACCTGATAAAATCAAATAGCTAATTTTCTTTTTCCAATAAACAAACGAACATGCAGTTAGTAAATCACCTCATTGTGTTATTTGTCTGGACTGCCTAGTATAGCATTGTGTGGATCAGAGGCACAGAAGCAAAAATATCTACCATCTTTGGCACAGTTAAACATTGTAGCGTGTTGGGTAAGTATCCTACTTTGGAATTCAAGTATAGTGTAGGATTTCTGCATGTTTGATATGCGTTTCTGTGAAACTCTGAGTTACTTTAATATGTTGTTTCCACACCTTGAGGCTTTGATTGAGCCTGGATATGGAAGTGATGTAAGTGCTATGAAGACGACAGCAACCACATTTTGTGCTCTCAACTTCATTCCATTGATATATCGTACGCATAATGTCAATTTACATTTATGCATGTACACTCACATACATAATGGAACGTGATATTCTAAACTTCTGTTTAATATCATTTGGATTGGTATGACTAGGTGCAAGGAGGTTGGATACTTGAGGGCCAAAAGCGCTGGATTGAAAACAGTACCTTTGCAGATTTATTGTTTATTTTTGCAAGGAATGCCACAACAAATCAGATAAATGGGTATGTTATATGTTGTATGATATAGAGGACACTTCACCCAATCATTTAAATCAAAAGAAAAAATTACACCAATTTACTAGAAATGTATGCAGGAAATCCCTTTTTCCAATGAGACCTATCATGTGTTTTACAATGCTACTCCCTATCACTTTGTTGTCTATGGTTCTGCCTTATACACAATCATCCTCAGATATTAACTTGTGTGAACGTTCCTTATAGTACATTGGCAAAATGCAAACACACATCAACATGATATTGAGGTTTTGAATGGTTGTCATGTCAAACTCCATATATGCATGTTACAAACTACCTCGTGTCCATTCCCAATGATTTTTATGTTATTTCTTTTACTTATTTCCATCAATATTGGACACTATAAAATCCATTCTTCTTTGATTTGTCACTTGAGAAATAGATCTACATTAAGTTAACAGTCATAAAAAACTGATTTGACATGTAAACATGATTGCATTGGAGCAGACAATTTTAGATAGGACCCACGAATCCAACACAAACACGACATTGGATTTGAGGGTTAGGGTAGTCTAAAACCAAGCCAACCTGATTACACACGATGAATAAATGGCCCAATTTTGTGTCAAGCTGCTTAAGCTGTTTAGTTCAGTTACATTTATACTATAAAAATGTAAAACTCTAAAAGTATGTTAGTATCTTTTGTTGATGCTCAATGTGGATGCTTTATCATGTTGTTTTTGGAATGTAATGCATTTTTTTTTTTTTTTTATGGTAATGTGCTTGTTTTTTTTTTATGAATTTTATCGGCTATAATCATATTTTGGTTGAAATTTTCTAAGCAGTTGGGTTATGGTTACAGATACCAATTATCAAATTGATTTTGATACATATGTATAATTGAAATGCTTCTGTCATGTTTAATTGCATTAGCCATGCCAGTTGAAGTATTTGGGTCAATTCAACCCATTTTATCAAACAAGTCAAAACAGTTTGAAACGAGATATATTTGAATAAAGTAAACACAATCTATTTATTGAACAAGTTATGTAGGTCATGTCGTGTCATCGATTGATTTGAATGGGTCATGTCAGGGTTGATAGGTTTGATCTGTTCAATTAAATAGGTCATGTTAGAGTTGAAACCATGGCATGATCCGATGTGTACCCAACCCTTGAACCCAACTTGGCACCCTATAAAAGTATGGAACCTATAGCATAGTTTCAAACATGTGCAGGACTCAATTCTTCAGCTATGTTGAGTCCTTTGTTTTGTCTATGTACAGATCTTAGAAAGTACTACCAAAATAATTATCCTTATAGAATGCAATCACTCAGACCTCTCTGGCCATTGGCCTCGATATGCAAGCCTCAATATGCAAAATGTAAGATAGGAAAATTTAGGCCTCGTTTGGTTACACAAACATCTCATCTCATTATTACAATTTTTCCAAACTCCCACACAAAATACAATAAACAATTGAACTTTTTCAAATTTCAAAACAAAAATAATATTAAAAAATTATATTCTAACAATATTTTATTCAACTTTCAACTTTCATCTCATCTCATCTCATTTGTGTAACCAAACGAGGCCCTAGGCTCTTTAGTTGCCTGTCATTTGCGAAATGAAGTGGATTTTGTACTTACTTTTGTAAGGAAGCACATAATTGTTGGGTTTTCCAAATTGGGATCCTCTTTTCGTGCTTGTGTAATATTTATGTTTTCTGTTTCAGATTTATAGTAAAGAAAGATGCTCCCGGATTAACAGCTACAGAAATAGAAAACAAAATTGGCCTGAGAATTGTTCAAAATAGACATATTATATTAAGGAATGTTTTTGTCGCTGATGAGGACAGGTTATTTGGCATCGATTCTTTTCAGGATGCAAACAAGGTACAGTTGTGAGGAGTTATATAATGTTGATCTTGTACCTCATAATTTGTGTTATCTTCTTGGTACAGGTTTCTGGTTGATTATCATCCTTAATTGCTCAGAATGGCATCTTTGGTTGAGATTATACATCTTTTGTCATCCTAATGAAGTCCAATGCAGACAGCATATTTTCATTGTAATCCAACTGGTCTCCTATTTTTTATATTTGAAGTTCGATTTGGTTTTGGTTTTTTTTTTTGGGGGGGGGGGGGGGGGGGGGGGGGGGGGGGGGGTTTACTCATGTCATACTCTAGTCATATTTTTTGAATTGATACAAAGCTTGTTGCTACATGATGTGATTTCTTAGTCAAGATTGGAAATAGAAATATGGTAATATGTTTATATGAACACAAATGACTGCTCTAGTTTTTCTTAACCATGGAAATACATACCCTAGCACGTGTAGAACAACCAATTAAAAAGTTAAACGTACATCCAAAACTTCAAATTTAGTTAAGTCAGCTCTGAAATAGGTTGATGTTTTCAACCAATAGTCTTGGCTTCCAAGTGTTACAATTTCAGAGTCTGCAACCAAGGTACTTTACCTGGTGCACCAAAACGGAGTGCTAGAAAAGAATATGCAAAACAAGCAATCTTGGGTGTTCTTTTGCCCTCATTTCAGTACTGACATGTTATTTCCTCTACCGCCTGGAATGCATCAACTTCAACCAAACCAGTCAGTAGTAGTTTACTTCACCATACATGCACTCAGCTACACAGTCCCAGCAAGATAGGGCAATCCAAATTTATTTGCTGTGTCCATTAATGAATATTCATTCAAATATTATTTTAGAGAAATCTGCAGTACTTTGTGCAGGAATGTGAAGTGTGTACATTGCTGTTTTCCAATTTCCATAGTTTCGTGCTTTTGAGTATTCGTGCATGTTCCTTGTTTTTCATGTTGTTTATCTGTAACTGCTTACTCAAAACAAATGTTTGATGTTTCACGCATTATAGTTGCCTGGCAACCTATTGGCATATCAATGGGCATCTATGATATGTGTCACAGGTAACAGAGTAAATGCTTCTCTTCTTTGCTGTAATATTTTATTTTAATCTTTTGGTATGACCTGCTCTGAATTCCAACTTATCGAAAGGTATCTGAAGGAGAGGAAACAGTTTAGAGCACCACTTGCAGCTTTCCAAATCAATCAACAGAAACTTGTTCATATGCTGGGTAATGTTCAAGCAATGATTCTAGTCGGTTGGTGCCTCTGCAAATTGTATGAGAATGGAAAAATGACTCTAGGTCAAGCTAGTTTGGGAAAGGTACAAGGGAAATCTTGATATTTGTGATGCATTGTCTGTTCCTTGCGCTGAAAATTTCTGTAATTCTTCAGTCATGGATCACCTTGAAGGCAAGAGAAACTGCTGCAATTAAGCGGGAGTTAATCGGGGGCAATGGAATTTTGGCCGATTTTTTAGTTGCAAAGGTATTCATGCTTTTCTTTTGCTTGAAAACTTGGAGTAACCCGTATGAAGGATTGGATTTGGACTTGGTCCTTGTAAAGTTAGAAGTGAGAAGTCCCTTGAAGCACAAGGGTGAATTGAACTTCCTAGCAATCAGATATCCATCCGATAAATAAACTTTTAAACTATCCTTTCGTTGCTTATATACGTGCTTCTTTTGTGAAAATTGATCTACAAACTAACCCCTACCAACCCCCCCCCCCCCCCCCCCCCCCCCCCAACGGCAAACCCCCTTCAATCCCTCTCTATATTCTTCATTTTTTTCTAAAAAGTACTGAGGCTTCATTGCAGGCATTCTGCGATCTGGAGCCTATATACATATATGAAGGCACCCACGACATCAACAGCCTGGTCACAGGTAGGGAAATCACTGGTATTGCCGGCTTTAATCCTGCTGTATTGAGCAAACGAAGCCGCCTGTAAGAAATGTAGATTTTATTCCGAAATGAGAATCAGTTGTGACGCCCCTCAAGAGGTGAATAACTTACACAAATTATGTTTAGATTACGACAATGGAATTGAAATAAAGTTTTTTTTTTTAAAGGCCGAAATTTTATCAGTATTTTATTACTCTCTCCTATTGATTTTGCTTTTTTTTTTTTTTTTTTTTTTGTAGGTTTTCAATAAGTTTTATTCATGGGAGAAAAAAGCATAACTCAAGTACGTGGGAAGTCTACATGAGAAGTACCTAAATAGGGTTTACAACCAAAAGTAGAAAATCATGTACATTTAGTCCACTAAAATAAATGACCCCCCGCCTATAAGAACAATGTAAGAACTTTAAGCTCATCCATTGTACTCTTTGGATTCTTGATGCTTCTATCATTTCTCTTGCACCAAATGTACCAACACATACATTTAGGAGACATTCTCCATATTGCTGCCACTTGAGGATTACCTTGGAGTCCTCTCCAAATTTCTAGGTAATCCATTAATCTAAGAGGCATAACCCATGGTAATCCAATTCTCGCAAAAAAAATCATCTCACATGGTCCTGGCCACCTCACAATGTAAAAGTAAATGATCTACTGATTCACTTCTTCTTACACATGCAACACCAATCCAACACCATTACCTGATGTTCACTCAGAGCATGTAGGCTGGAGAATGCAACTTTTATCATGTTGTTAAGGTTTTGTTTACTTTCGTAGAGAATGTAGGCTGATGGACCAATCACAAATTAAGGTTTTATTTTTCATCTACCATTGAAAGTACATTAATCCTAGATGCTTCCGCTTCCACCACCTAAGCTTCTTCTCGTGGCACACCATTGCAACACAAAAATGCAGCCCGCAAGTTCAAGTTCACAATAAACGCTTGGGTAGCTTATAGGAGGAGTCTACCACTGAGCACCACAAATTCCAATTACTAATAGCAAACACTACTACTACGTGACTCTGCTTAAAACCAAACCTCATAAAAAAACATGCTCATTCCCACTTGATTCTGGTGTTTCAGCTTCTCTCTGCAATCCCAAAGTCCTAATCCTGAGCTGAAGCTGAGCAGCTGCGGCTAAGAACCTAATGCTTTGAGTTGGCCTCATTATCTCCACCATGGCCAACACGGCGTTCGTCCTCAACTCATCAGCATTAGCCAACACAGCCCCCAATGCCAATTTCCACTCCGCTAACACCTCGTCACTTCTCTCCCCATTGGTTAGCTACCTCCTAGCTCTCCCATGCCTCAGAATATCCAGCAACGGTGGTGCCGCCACGCTCTCTTGAATCTTTACCAGCTCATGGTTGAGTGCTTGCTTCTTCACCATGGTCTCCTGTGTCAACCTATCTATCCTCCGGATCTGGTCTTCAGATAACCCATCGACCGAGTTGGTGATGAGTTGGAATGTGAGGCTGGGTTTGAAACTGGAAATCCACAAGAAGGTGTGCTCAAGGGAAGTTAACCATATGGGAGAGAACAGGAGGAAGATGTCCCTTTGAGCGACTCTCGATTTTTCATCGTAGTATTCTTGGTAGTGTGCGAGGATGCGGGAAACCAAATCTTTGAGGTCCTCTTCTCGAATTTTGTGGCAATGTTGCTGTGCAGAGAGGAGCTCATCGAGGTAGTGTTCTTAGCTGACTAGCCAGCCTTCTAGAAAGGCCTCAAATGAGTTAGAAATACTGGTATTTCTTCTTCTAATCCCTTGGCCTTTTGGCATAGAGGAAATGCAAAGAGTAAAAAAGAACGATGGGTTGTACTGGTTGTAAGATATGAGTCCTTCTATATGCAAGCATACCGCGGACGAAAATGCGGACCATTGATGACATGGCAAGTAAAAAAAAAACAGTAAAAAGAGAGAAAACAAGAAAGGTGCTTCGGATGAGTCCGCTGTAGCCTCTGCGAGTTCTTCTCTCCCGGACAGACGACGCCTTGTATGAAAGTTCTATGGTTTTCCCTCCCGTCCGCTGTAACAGTAAGAGTTGTTCTCTCCCATCCGTCCGCTGTAGCCACTGCGAGCAGCTTTGCGAGCACGTCCTCCGCATTTTCATTGTGGCCGTTGATCTTTCCGATGAGTCCGCCTACGCTGTCCGTTGGGCCATCCACCACTACATCTGCCCCGGTGACGCTATCATCCTCCTCCATGTAAGCCTCACCTCCGTCCTCTTCGGTGCCGACTGGAGCTCTATCGACCTCTCCATACTCGTTCATTTCACAACAAAAACTAACTCCTTTAATACTCATGGCCACAGCTAACTAACCACCAAACCAACCCAATATGCAGCCACCTCCACAGTTAGCTCCACACCTTGAGCCTCCTCCATGCTGCCACCACCCTGCACCGTGAAGCCCTTGTTTCTCTCTAGTCTCTACGCCAAAACAGAGCACTGCCAAAGGTCCTATCCTCCACGCCAAAACTCTTCCCTGTTTCTCTCTTCCAAAACAGAGCAATGCCAACTCCTCCCTACAACCACCACCGACGCTAAATGGAAACCACCGTTTCTTTCCTAATAGCAGAAGCCAATCTGTCAACGTCGAACCAGCTCGTGCAGCCATCGACAACGCCGTAGCCCAGCCCCACCTCACGATCCCTCAAAGCATCCCTCCGTGGCAGCAACTGGAACCGCATTACTCCTCGTTCGAAGTGCACCACCACGCACAGAGGAAGCCGACCAGAAATCACCGCGATCCTCTAGCTCGAAGTTTTTCCGTCGCGCCAAGAGAGGGGTGACTTTCGAAAAAGTGTGAAATGAAGAAAGGGAGAAGAAAAAGTTGAGTGTTGAAACCATTCAGAAAATGAAGAGGAAAGAATTCCCGCTCTATACAAAACGCGGCATTTTCATTTACAATGAAGAGGAAACAGACCAAGGGAAATATCCAACCAAAACATCTCGTTTCATTAATCTACATCAGCTGCCGGTGCGCAAATGGGTCCGCGTTATGTCTGCAATAAGAGTTTTTCGTAAAATATATATATATATATATATGTATATATATACACACACAGGGAAGTTGGGATTGTTTCCAAGATTGGGACAGTTTTTTTTACCCAATTTTCTTAGCGGGGAAGTATTGGATGAGATGCTTCAAAAGCAAGTTTGGGTTGGAGAAGGCTGAGGGCCGAGGCCATTATTAGAGCTTTTTTATTTCAAGGGTGGGTTGGTGAAGGCGGCGGCAAAAAAGACAAGACAAGTAGGAGCGAAGTGAATATAAGCATTTTTTTCTGAGGAATTTGAAACGGTGGTCGGTGGATCTCTCTCTCGCGGCTTCTTCTAAACCATCACTGACTTAGAGAGAGAGACTCAGCGACTCGATCGTACGGTTTGTCGCAATAAAAAGAAAAGAACGGTGCAATTTATCTAATGTCATGACTCACATTACATATTCTCACCTGTAGATAATTTTCTTCACGTGACATGATACCGTGTGTTAACTATTAAAATTATTTTTTTAATTATAAACATCACTTTTGTTTCAAAATATACCCAAAATTTCCAAGTCTTAAAACTTGATACCAATATTAACGAATGAGAAATTGATATATTATTTTTATTATTCTATTTAAATACACATATTTATACATTAATATATATATATATTTAAATAAAAAATAAAAATAATATGGTAGGATGATAAATATAATTTTTATTTTAAATAATATGATTCTCTCTGAGACGGGGAGGCCTTGTTTTGTCTGTGTTCGGCTGGGCTCTTGTAAATTCGGGCGACACGTCCCAACAAAATGAAAGAATGTCATCTCTGCCACTGGCCCACTGCAACAAGCGCTGAGGCCCGAAAGGCTGCGCCCCAAATGAGCGTGGCTGCGGACCAATTGTTATGGTAAAGAATCTGTAGAAAGTGAGACCTTTTCATATTTCTTTTTTCATTCCTTAACTCTCTTCTTCTTCTTCTTCTTCTTCTTCTTCTTTTTTTTTTTTTTTTTTTTTTAACGTTTTCTTTGTCATAGTAGATGAGGTATAGTATTGATATTTTTTAATTTTGAGTAATATTACGTACAATCATTTTTACGTATTCATTATACACTCTATTGATATGATTAATTCGATTAATTTTTTTTAATACACAAACAATCATATAAGTAAAGTGTACAAAAAAATACGTAAAAGTAACTATACATAAAATTTTTATTTAATTTTTATAATGATAAAATATCTTATGACAAGCAATAGTTTTACATACAGACTTATAAACAATAGCAAGTGGGTGTTAACATATATACTTATAAATAACACAATTCTTAAGAAAATTGAAGAGAGAGACAGTTGGGTAATTTCATTGGTTGGATACGAATTTTAGGGTTTTAGTTCATACTGCTGTTGGATAGGAAGGAACTGGGTTTTTTTTTTTTTTTTTTGAAATCCTTGAATTATAACACGGTACGCACGGTTTGGCCTTTTTTCAATTTATATAAAAAATAAAAATCTCTAGTTATTACATATCAGGCCCGGATTGGCCCAAGCAGACACACTAATCACCAAGTCTACGTAGGGTTGTCAATATTTATTGAAGAATTACCAAATCACAAAGAAATTCTATAAAAACATATGCACAAAATGGTGTGACTTTATATGTATATTAGATCTATTTTATAATAAAATTAGATTTATAATATAACGTATTATATCAAATTGCGTCAATTTATGAATTTATTTTTGTACAATTTTTTCGTATGTAAAATATTACTCTATTTATTATTATTATGATTATTATTTTAGCATAACATAAAATAACATCGATAAAATTTTAAAGATGTAATCTTACAAATTGGCTCAATCTCATCTTGCAAAAGACTACACCAGCTCATCTCATCAAAATAATCCATTAAGATCCACTGGTTTAACCACCCAATCGATACAACCTTCAAATCAATAGATCAAATTCCAAATACACGATCCAACAAAATAACACATAGATCCAACAAAAAAATATATAAGCCAAACAAATGTGCAGAATAATTTCCCATATTCGTGGTGGAATTCTCAGAAAATCGTAGCCACGTCGTTGCTTGTGTCTTTGTGCAGAGAACCACAACTTCGTTGTGGATCGTGGGTCTGCATTTAGCTATGGGTCTGCACAGAGACCCACCATCACGATTGGCCGTAGGTCTATGCAAAGAAGAAGAGAAGGAATGAGAAGGCGTGCTAGCGATGAGCTGTCGTGGCCATGGGTCTGCGAGGAGAAGAAGATGAAAAAGAAGAAAGGAGGAAGAGGAATGAAGAGAATTTGTGTTGAACGACAGGCGTGAAGGAGAAAACTAATGGGAAAAAGGACTGGGAATTTGAAACATCTCTACACAAAATGATTAGGTGAGCAAAGAATATTCTTCGTATTTTAAATTTTTTACATCGATAAAATGAATTACAAAGAATAGATTATCTTATTAAAAAAGTTTACATTTTATCATGAAACTATCCGAAAAATTAGAAGGTTTTGATTGATCCATGAAGCTGGTTCAGAACATTAAAACTAGTGCTGCTTGATTAATAAAAGGAAGGAAAGCAAGGCACTCTATCCAGATACTGCCGAAAAAAGAGCACCAAATGTATGGACAATCACATTGCTCAAAGGAGAAAGAAAAGCAGAAGAAACCATGAGATCCTGTGCACCTAAGCACGTATAGCACATATGGATCGTCCTGTATCAAGAGCAAAACCAATTGAAGATAATTCATGATTGCCAACTCAAGGCAATAAAAGTAGAGAAATGTTTAGTTTACAAACACATTACAAATTAATGTAGTTTGTTGCGATACATCATATTAGAAAATTTCTTTTTTTTTATTTCTAAAATAGATCTAACCTATCACATTTAGCTGTATCAATTATGAGCTTCACTTTCTAGTTTCTTGAAATCTCTCTGTGAACACAACAATCCTCGTAAAAGCATGATAGCAATCCTCATAAAAATATGATCTGCATACAAACGATAAATTTGGGGTCTTCAGTTCTAGTATGAACTCTGGCATTTGCCATTCTTGGTGATAATTTCCCATGTAAAATGGAATTATGGAAGCTTGTATTTAAGCACACGTTAGTATTTTGCTGACGGAAAACATGCAAGAGGAAAATAAGAGAGAACAAGAGTGAGGAGCAGAAAATGATCCAGAGAGGAAATCCAGGCAGAAAATATTTTGTATTGATGCTTAATCGGCTTTACCTTACTAACTTTGAACAGTTCACTCTTTGATACAGCTTTTCTAGTATGTGCCCAACATCCGCCACACTGTTTAGTAATCAACCATACTCTGACCTCAATTACCACATGCATAGTCCCATTCTCTTGTCCCTGATCTCCTACGCCACCTCGCATTACAAGAAGACCAATTGCTGAGGAATTTGACAGTTACTTCTTGAAAAAACTAGTTAGTTCACCCTTCTCGTACATGGAAGTCAGAATATCGCAACCTCCAACCAATTCACCATTCACAAAGATCTGCGGAAATGTGGGCCAGTTACTATACTTCTTCAGAGTCTCCCTCAATCCATTATTATACTCTTCATCGAGCACGTCAACACTTTCATAATCTACTCCCTCGCTTTCAAGGATGCCAACCACCCTCTGTGAGAATCCACACATTGGTGCACTTCTGGAACCCTTGATAAAGGCCACCACTTTGTTTTCCTTTACCAACCTATCAATGAGTTCCTCCAGTGAGACCGTCAGTTGAACATGACGGCCAGGAGTCAGCCGAAGATCAGGCTTCCTCTTTGGTGTCTGTCGGACCCAGGTGGCGTTCCCTGATTCATTACCTGGTGGGACCTTTCCAGTGGCTTTTATGTGTTCTTCCATCCATGATTTCCAAGCTTGGGTCAGAGCTGTTCTGTCAGGATCATCTACCACCCCGACCTACAATACAACTTTTTCTTAGTAAAGTCGCTGATAGGAAGATATTTTTTTATCAGTCACTGATTGGAAGATATATTTTGATCGATATTGATAGGAAGATACATTTCTTTCATCATTATTGTGCAAAAGGAGACACTATTATCACAGGATATTGTTACCAAATGCAACAAAAACACCAGTAGGTTTATCTCATCACATTTTATTTTGTCTCATTAGAGGGAAAAAATTCTCAAAATCGAAGCTTGTGGATGGAGATGACATTTATCAAGTAATTAGTTTTAACTAAGGTTAGTGATTTTGTAGATATATGAAAATCTTAATAGGAGGTGAAAACATTTATCGCTCTACTGGTTGGGTGCCAACAACACTCATAAGAATTCCTGGGATCTAATCCTAGCACACATGAATTTGGCAGGGTTTATTGATATTTTAAGGTGGGTACATGATCGAAGACAGGCATTTGAATATTCAGCTTGGTCACTACAACCAGATCCTGCTTCAGTGTAGCTTAAGCATCATTGCAGATGAAACATTCTTTCTCAAGCTTGGTAATAGAAGAAGGTTCAACCCTAGGTCCCTAAGTATTAACAAATTGGCAAACCACTCAAATTCAATTATCGCCATAGCTCACAATTAATTAGCTAATGTCATTCCAAGGCCTATAACGATTCAGAAACTTTTAACAGTGGTTACCAATATATATCTTTTTCATTGGCATTTGAAGCAGAGAATTTGAACAGCTCGCTTATACTCACTCACAACGCTTTCATTTCAATATGCCAAACTTTCTCGGTGCAAGAAATTAGAGCTAATCATTTACAAAGCCATAAACCCGTCATACCTTGACTGAGCCGCAGAGGTCCGGCACCGATTTCTGGTGCACAGTAACGCTCGCCGCAATGTTCCGCGATATGCCAATGAACTGAAGCTCCTCGTTCTTGTCGTAGATGGCGTAAACGCCGGCATCGGACGGAAAATTTCCGGAAAGTTGCTCGGATGCGGGAGGTACGGCGACAATTTCCGTTTCCGATAGTTTCTTGTGAGCTAAAGCAATTGTTATGGCGCGAGGTTTAGCTGCAGCGTTGGATTTCAGATAAACGGACGAGACAGTGAGGCAGGGTTTAGGGTGTGAATAGAGTAAAAGACTAGGGGCGTTTGGGGGAGAGCAAGGGGAGCGGAAGCGAAGAAAGGGGGAAGCGTGAACTAGAGATAGGCTGACCGTGGCGGTGGCCATTGGGGGAGAGTGAACGGAGAATCGCTGTGCAACCAGGGTGAGCTTATCGGATATAATCACTGTTTGCTTTCGGCCTTTTATGTCTTGTTGGTCGTTTATTGTTTCATCGGAGATCGGAGAGAAATAATTGGGTGCAGCTGATAACATCCTAAGAGCACTAGTAGTGGAACAAATTCAAAATTTAGCTAAAATTTAGCTAAACTGCACAAAAAAGAGTTGTAGTAAACTCAACAAATAAATAGTAATTTTAGCTTTTAATATTTTTACTGGCCAAATTTATTAAGCCAAAGCTGCTAGCCAAAACAATATTTTCACATAAAAAATTCAGTAGTCGAAGTATTATTTTCCATTCACTTGTAAATTAGGTGATCCACGATTTTATTTATTTATAAACCCATTTACAGGTGACCCACGATTTCATTCCTTTATTTTCATCCTTATCACTGAATACAAGTAAACCCACGCCCAAGCTGATTTCTTTTAAATTTTTTTTTTTTGAGATAATGGAATGTGGATATGTCTTAGTGTTTTCTTTGGAATGTGGAAATCTGGTTTGTTGTTTCGTGGGTTTTATTGGTTTGTGATGTTTAGGTGTTGGAATGTGGAAATCTGGATGGAGAAGGAAGAAAAGGGAATGGATTTTTATTGAGAGTGCAGGGGTGGGGCTGGAAGAGATAGTTATTTGTGATTTATTCTGAGACTCTTCTTGTTTCACATGATTTACTTTTAGAATTAGAATTAAAAAAAGAAAAATTTAAAAAATAATATTTTAATAAAATAGTGAAAGATTTATTGAGTCTATTATTTGATTTTATAAAACGTGACTAGCTAAAATATATATAAAAGTGAATTTTTTAGCTAAATTTTAGTTAAAGTTTATTGAGGCCACTACTAGGGCTCTAACCCAATTCCAAAATTCCAATCCGTTGTGTAGAGTTATGTAAATTGTGGATTGGATTTGATCTGAGAACCAGGCCCAGCAGGCTGTTAGATTGGATGCTCCAGTCCATTCCAAGAAGGAAAATATTTTAGTCATAAATAGATTATATAAAAGTAAACTCATTAAGAGCATTGACATTGGTTTGGCCAAATTCATCTTTAAATTTGGCCAATAACAACACTTTTTTACATTTGCCTACTCCATCAAAATTCAATTCCCACATTGGATTAGCCATTTATTCTCTACATAATAATAAAATATTATTAAATTAATAAATTTTTTATTTAATTTATTTTCTCATATTTTGTAATTCTACCAATTAAATGTTAATAATAATTATATTATATTAAATTAATATTACAAAAAGTATTATTAAATATTAATAGTAATTATATTCTAATTAAATTAATATTAAAAAAGTATTATTAAATGTTAATAGTAATTATATTCTAATTAAATTAATATTTAAAAAAGTATTATTAAATGTTAATAATAATTATATTCTAATTAAATTAATATTAATATTACAAAAAAGTATTATTAAATGCTAATAGTAATTATATTCTAATTAAATTAATATTAAAAAAAGTATTGTTAAATGTTAATAATAATTATATTATATTCAATTAATATTAAAAAATATTGTTAATAATAATTATATTCTAAATGTTAAATGTTAATTATATTCTAATTAATTTAATTTATTTGTTTGAAATGAAAAATTAATATTTTAATATTTGATGAATGAATAGTGGTCTTCCATCTTTAGCCAACCACTATAGCAAAAGTCCAAATTATTTTAGATTTACCCAATCCAATGTGAAGGATTTTTGAGCCAAATCATGTAAAATTTGGCCAAGCACCTCATTTGACCAAGCCAATGTGGATGCTCTAAACTGATATGACTTAATGTAATACGTCAAATTGTAAAATCATTTTTATTAAAAAATAAATCTAACGGATTCTATGAAACGATGTCAGTTTGTGGGTTTATTTTGTATAATCTCTTTGTGTCTATAACAGTTCTCTTATAAGAATCATTCTATTTGTAAATTAATATTTTTTAAAGTAATGCTACGTATTATATTTTTATTTTATTTTATTTTATAAATGATAATTTTTTTTTTTTTTCGTTTTGAACACCTCTAATTTTGATAAAAATAAAATTTTTAAAAGTTGGTGAACAATATGACCTCATTACATTTTAAACTTCCATAATGTTTATATATTTTGAAATTTCCTTTTAAACTAAAATGTTGTTATGTTAACGATGTAGATACTAGAGAGTGCCTTTACTAGATATGCTTGCAAATATAATTATTCTTTTAAGGAAGTGAAACGATGAATTAAAAAATAAAATGAAATGAAAGGTGGTTTTATGGAAATTATCTTATATTATACATGAATCACCTCGCTGTTATCCTAATATATTGATTTGACATTATCTATCCGGCGTTGGATTTATTATTTTAAAAAATAAGAATTAATCTAATAGTCAATAAATATTGTCACATCATCATAATGTAACGAGAATAAAATAAAGAGTATAGCATATAACACAACCCATATTTTATAGCTAATTATAAATTAATACAACTAAAGACACAAAAGGAGGGGCCTAGATCAAATAATAGAATTAAAGTAAATAATTTTAGAAAATTAAGAAATGAAACTAATAATTTCTCTAGTTCCTTTGTTTTTTTTTTTTTGGAGGAAGTGTCATAGCATTGAATGGAATATTCAGGTGGTCTCAAGTGAGAAATTGTCTACGTGGAAATTATATAAAAAAAATTTATTAAAATTTTAAGATTTTCCGTACGATAATGTTTATGCATAATTTGACCTCGGATCTCTGGAAAATATCCCTCACCTTGCTAACCGTCTGGACCAACTTGTTCCCCATGTATAATAGTTCATCCCAGCTCCTAAAAGATTAAAATTCAGGTTCACTGCTTATAATACAAAAGTATGTTGGAAAACAAGACCTAGAACTTGTATAATTTCCATATAAAACAAGATTTCTGGCCTATGGTCAATTTTTTTTATGTGGATACAGTAGCATTATGATAACTGTTTGCAATCACTCCTCCAATATCGGATATTATAAGGTGTAATTAATTAGGCCAAATCCATTTATCAAAGGGATCAACATCATGATCTCTGCATTACCTAGTTTTACTCGATATGGATTATCTGCAAATTACGTAGTACCTAGGACCATCATTTCGAGCAGATTCTTCTCATTGGGAGCTTCTCCAACACGGTACTTCTTCTTGTTAATTAAGGATCTCCAGGTTGGCCCAATTTCAGTTGTCCGGTCTGTGGTTGTTAGCTAGACCGATCGTGATCGGCTGCAGCAGCAGCAGCAGCAAAGCAACATGTGTGGGTTGCCTTGTCCGTTTCACTCACGACTCATCATAAAAAATCAAGGTCATTACATTGTGAATACCTTTGATCATTTCTAAGCAATGATAACTTTCAAGGAGGAATGTATACAGTATTATTTAAAGTCCTTCCTTTGTATATTATACATTATCCACGTTGCATGATAATATTCAAAATGTCACATACATGAATGAATGTGATATAAAGTCTTATTATTCATACCAAATATCTTATTGGTAATACTTAGCTGATTTCACAATTCTGCACAGCATTATTTCCCAACGTGATCTCTAAAAGCTAGATGATCTTTAAGGCCCACCACTATTAATAGGACTCAATGATTAGGAGTTGATAAAATAATTGCATTTAGTTAATGCACATGAGCTAGTGGAATTATTAATTGATCAAACCCCCCTACAAAGTAAGACAGGCCGCATATATGCAGGTACTAATCCTTGATAACTTAGTCGGAGACACTTCATCATCAAGAGAATTCAAGATGTCTTAACAACTTCAAGGATATGATGTATCCATATAAAGAAAGTTTTAAAAAAAATTTCTACAAAAAGTTCTGATCATCGATCTTCAGTCTTTAGATCTCAAAAAGAAATTTCTATTTAATCAAAAACTTCTTGTCAAATCGTTTTATGATTTTTTTCCCAAAAAAATATAGAAAATAAAGCAACTCGAACACAAATCTACAAAATTCACACCCTCTCAAATCAATCTAATTATACCAACTTTAATAGAAAATATATTTTAAAAAATTTTAATAATTAGATGAGATGAGTTAAGATTAACTCTAAATTCAAACGGGACATTAATTTCTCTAAAGAAGTAACTTCAAGTTAAATCCCGATAAATTTAAGTGAAACAGAAGGATCTGAAAATAATAAAAGGCTGAAAAATCATCGCTATCATTCAAGATATGTCATCAATTCCCAAAACTTTCAAAGGTTACAAAGTATTTTTAAAAAAGATAAAAATAAAGAAAAGAAAAAACATCGATTTTTCAAAATCGACTCATGCAGTACTCAATGTTGCAGTAGGCCCCGGCTGCTGGCTTGGCAACATAACCCTAAACAAAATTCCTCCTATCTTCTCTCATTGATTGCGTGGAAAAGATTCACCACCATATTATATATATATATATATATGGAAAAGTCACTATGCCCTCTGCTCTTGTCCGATCGCTGGTCATAATTTTTTTTTTTTAGTGATTAAAGAAATTGTTTTAAGTGTATTGATGTATTTTAAAAAAAAAAAAAAACTATTTTGAATATATTAAAAAATGTAAAAAAAAAAATTACCTAGCGGTCAGTTTGAGAAGTGAACTTTGAGCAGCAGAATAATACCGCTCATATATATATAGTTTGTAAGGTAATGGTAGAGTTACGACCTATTTATTACTTATAAAAGATTTGAAGTTTTTTATTTATTTTTTTTAAAGTATTATTTTTAACATTCTTAATTATTAAGAAAATTTTTTTAAAAATATAAAATTTTATTAATAGTAACTACCCTCATCATTAAGTAAAATAAAAAATTAAAAAAATTAAATACAAAAGAATAATAAATAAATTATAGGACAGTTATAACCTATCATTTTCTATGTTTTTAATAATAATTTTGTTGCTTGTTTTATGAATCATCGTGATTAGGAAAAATACACAAGAAGTAAACCGACAGGGCGGTCGGGTTTCTGTTATCTGCTTATAATCGGCCACTACAATTGATCCAAAATTCCATAAACCAGCAGCTGTCTCCGGTCGTACTATTCCCTGATAAGACCGCTGGCCTTTCACAGTGACAGCGAATTTTTTGAGGGCAGGAGTCTTTATCACCTACTGTTATGGAAACAAGATGGTGTATCACTATTACCATTTCCACTAGAAACTGATCTGTGATTGGCCGGAATCCAAAGACAGAGAGAGAGAGAGCTTTTCTTTGGTACCCTATTTTAGCAAGTTGCAACAAATTACCCAATTCTCACCTAAAATTAATTCTAAAAGGTCAACAAAATGGTATTAGCATAGTGGTTGGACCATCAAGTAATCTTCCAATATATATAAAGACATGACAAGGAGCCCAAGATGTTAGCCTTTCAACTTAATTGCTAACCTCCATTTACATTTTGAAATAGGTAATAACGCCCAACCATACATGGCTTTAGCTTTACTCCTACTCAAAAACCCCATAAATAAAATCCCACCTCAGAAACCACTACTCTCAAAGTCCTCATCATTCTGTTGCATGCATAAATTCCCCCACTCTTTTTTCCACCATTAAGCTGCTAATTCTGAGATCTTCACTCACAATCTCCTCCAATGAGTTTACCAGCTTCTACTTCATCAGGAGGCACAATGAAACCTCCCAGAGGAAGGCTACCTCTTCCCGTCATTATTATTATAGTTTGTGCTGTTGCCTTCATGGCTCTCTTGTATACAGAAACCATTACTTTTCTTTCTCACAGCTCCATTTTCAGGCCCAAAACCTGTACCAGAAAAAACTCTGTTAAAAAATCAAGTAAGTGTAAGCGCAGCAACTTTGTTGCTTTTTTTTTTCCCATCTTAATTAGTGATGTTTCCCAGCTTGTCTATTGATGTTGGTTATAACGTTGCACCGTCATTTTCCATGATCAGATCATGATACAGCTGCAGAGAATCATGATATGGGTAACTCCATTGTAGATGATAGGTTTGAGTTTGACCCGGAGGAATGCAATGTCGCTAGTGGAAAGTGGGTTTTTAACCGTTCTATAAAGCCCTTGTACTCGGACATGTCATGCCCGTATCTCGATAGACAAGTTTCTTGCGTCAAGAATGGACGCCCGGATTCTGATTACCGCCACTGGGAATGGCAGCCGGAAGATTGTACCTTGCCTAGGTTGATGATCATAACATGACCAACAGTTTAATATTAATTCTGTATACAAAACTCTCCCACTGATCACATGATAGTTGGGCTGATTTATTATATCTGTAGGTTTAATCCAGAAGTGGCTCTTAAGAAACTGCGAGGAAAGAGGCTACTGTTTGTGGGAGATTCGCTGCAGCGAGGTCAATGGCAATCTTTCGTATGTATGGTTGAATCCATTATACCAGAGGACCAGAAGTTCCTCCGACGTGGCCGCTCTCATACAGTCTTCAAAGCTAAGGTAAAAGAGATTTCGATTGAACAAATTATTAATCCTCCGAAGAGTAAGTGCTAAGAAAAGCTAATATTTTCTCCCATTTATATATCCTTCAGGAATATAATGCAACTATCGAATTTTACTGGGCCCCATTTCTTGTCGAGTCCAATTCCGATATCAACATTATAGCAGATCCAAAGAAAAGAATACTGAAAGTGGATTCTGTTTCAAAGCATGCCCAACACTGGTTAGGTGTTGATATACTTGTTTTCAATACTTACGTTTGGTGGATGAGTGGTCTTAGACTCAAAACACTGTAAGTTTTCTTGGAACCTAGCTGTTTCATTGAAAAAAAAAATGTCTACATTGAACGTTATTATTGTTGCGCAGTTGTATCATCGGTTGATTTCCGTTTAATGTCTAATTGAGCGCAGATGGGGATCTTTTGCAAACGGGGAAGAAGGGTTCGAAGAGTTGGATACACCAGTTGCTTACAAAATAGGTTTGAAGACGTGGGCCAACTGGGTTGACTCAACTATCAATCCCAATAAGACACGTGTCTTCTTCACTACCATGTCCCCTACGCACACAAGGTCTCTCTCTCTCTCTCTCTGAGTCATATCCATAGTATCTCATTTAAGGTTTAAGTAAGGTTTAAGTACACTTGAAACAAACTCCAGTTAGGATATAAAGAAAAAGGACTAATTTTAGTTCAATGACACTTAATTCCTTTGGAACTTAAACATCTTTCACCAACTCAAGCCCTGTTGATCATTTGCAAAATGTCTCGTCTGCACCTACTACAGCATTTTCAGAACAAACTTCGATTTGAAGTATACATACCCTCTCTCTCTCTCTCTCTCTCTCTCTCTCTCTCTCTCTCTCTATATATATATATATATATCTCTCTCTCTCTATATATATATATCTCTCTCTCTCTATATATATATATATCTCTCTCTCTCTAGCGGCGGAATCACATAAATATATAAAAAATTTTGAAAAATAAAAATATACCTTAATTTTTATTCATAATTTTATAAATATAGAAAATGGCCCCCCAAAAAATTTATAATCTCTATATATTCTATAAAATTTTAATATACTTAAAAATGTCTTTTCAATTTTTTTTCTATGGTCTCAAAATTTTGTATAATTCATATATATTATTTATTTTCAAGAGTGTGGTCTCACCAAAATTAAATCAAAATTAAGTTTAAGAGAAATAATAAACTTATTAATATGGATCCCAAAAGTTTTTGTTATATAATATTAGACTTTTTAATTTGGAATCTAAAGTAAAAATACAAGAAAAACCATTTAATATTAGTGATCTATATAGAAAATGGTTGAGAGATTTTATCCTGGTCTAGACTTCATTAAGCAAGAAAATTCTTATTTAAGGCCTCTATTATAATATTATATGCTTAATGTGACATGAAAATATCTAGAGTTTACACAAAACTTAATAAACTAACTTACATATATATTAGAATGAAAGATGACATTCTAAAAAATTACTTGATAGTTTATATGAAGTAAATAAATTCTAAATATTTCATTATAAAAATAATAATAGATAAATATTATTTCATGAAACGTTATTGTAAAAAATCTTAAACATATATTAAAATGTTTTATTTTTAGAATTTTATTTTTATGTATATATTGCAAATTATCAAGATCTAATTGTATATATTTTTATCATTTTTAAATTTTAATGTGTCGGACACTAAAAAATTTGGCCCCCTCAGAAAAATTCCTGGTTCCACCACTGTTTATATAATAATAAGTGTATAGATAAAACGATGTTCTTCTTGCTAATGATGCATGGTAGTTATTTCCAAAGTCGAATATCTTCTCTGCAGAAGCGAAGACTGGAACAGCACAGGTGGATTATTGAAATGTTTCAACGACACAAAGCCAGTGATGAAAAAGAAGCACTGGGGAAGTGGTTCCGACAAGCGAATAATGAGCGTGGTAGCAAGTGTAGTTAGGAAAATGAAAGTTCCTGTAACAGTCATCAACATAACACAAATCTCAGAGTACCGAGTGGATGCTCACTCATCCGTTTACACAGAGACGGGGGGGAAAGTTCTAACTGATGAGCAGAAAGCTGACCCACTTCACCATGCAGATTGCATACACTGGTGTTTGCCAGGGGTCCCAGATACTTGGAATCAAATCTTTTTGGCACATTTGTAGCAAGAAACAAGACCACACGGATCGATCCTTCATGCCCAAGTTTGTGTCACAGACAAGACATGATCAATTATACGTGCCTTTTGTTTTGTTTTTTTGTTTTTGTCTATATCCTTTGATTTTGTTTGCATGGTATCATGATATATAACAAAGCATTCATTCACGAAATCTGATCTAGCTTCATGTCTCTGGCCGTAAAAACCCAATCCACGGACTTAATTACCTAAAAAGATCAGCGTCATGATTGTTAGCAATATGACTTGGGATTTTCATTGCCGTCATGAATATATAGGCACCAATATTGCAGTTCTATAATTTCATTGCAACGTGGCCATCACATGATTTTAGTCTATGGTTTAAGAATACTTGATGATACGACACATGATCTAATTATTTTCTATCTCCTGGAGCTTCCCAAAAGCCACACTTATCAACTCTCAAATTTTGACAATAATAATTTAACAACGAAAAAATCATATATAGACCACATTCACTACAAGAAAATCGGATTTTCGTTATTAATTTATTACAATTAAAAGACTATTTACAATCAATTTTAATTAAAAATAATCATTTCGCTGGAATTAACTGATCGTAAATAAGTACTTTTCTTGTAGTGATTTTATATATATGAAAGATCGTGTGTAGTACTAGCTCGATCGAGCGTCGACAATATTGCAAACATCTTCAACCTTAAACCAAAAATCTGTCATATCATGTGTTTGAATGAAAGTGGAAAAAAAAAAATTATGTATGTTAATGCTAATTCTGTTAACGTTATCATGTATAAGTTGTAACCGTATTATTACTCTTTTTTATATATAAAACAAAAACGATAGAGTTACAGCTCGTGTACAATTTTAACACTAGTGTTTAAAAATTAGTTTTTCCTATCATTTTGAACCGTTGAATGTCATAGGTTTAAAGAAAGAATTTTGTGACTGATCATCAACCTCACAATACATTATTTTTCATAATATTTTATACAGCTATATTTTAAAATGAAGGGTATAAAATACCTTATAAAAATAATATTACTTTACAAAAATATCTTGATTTTAAAATATATACTGTGTAAAGTGTTATAAATGTATTGTGTGAGAATCATTACTTATGTTAACATGAAAATTGAAAAACCTTTTATTTTAATGTTAGTTGTGTATAAGTCGTACACGTACGTATTATTGATGTTTATCTAATTAAAAAATTGATATAGCCACTGATGAATCACATCGATAAAACCCATTGAAATGTTTTTTTTTTTTAAATCTAATTATAAATACAATTATGTATTAATATGTACACCAATCTAATGTAATTTGTTAAAAAATAAATTTTATTGAAAATAGTGTTAATTTAAATTTTGAATATAAAATAATCAGTATTGGTATGCAGATTAATACACGACTTTGCTTGTAGGTAACAAAACTTATTTTTTTTAACATTTGAATTAATTTAATTTTTAGTATTTATGTTTCGTTCTTTGTATTTTTTCTAAAAAAAAAACATACAAAAAATACTGTTAAAAAAAAAAAGAAAACAATTATTTATACAAACGTTCGGTAGTTTTTATCGGTAGTAGCAGCGTCCTTATTCAATTGTTTTAAATTTGGGCCGGTGGGCCTTACGTCTTGGGCTATATAAGTCCCCGAATTCCAATTCCTGTGTTAAAGACGCGCCTATATAGCACGGGTTTCGTTTCCAACCGCTCGAACCCATTTCCTGCCTTGTCGGAGAAGATACAGCTTCTTCCCAGTCTTCTTTGTCGCTTCGCCAAGGTTCTCAGGTGAAAACCGATTAACGTTTAATGTACACTTCTTAGGGTTTCCAATAGCCTCTCTTGCTTTGGTTTTTTTTTTTTTTTTTTTTTTTTTTTTTTTTTTTTTTTTTTTTTTTTTTTTTTATAATGAAAATACGATTAATTTGTTTCATCTCTTCAATTTCTGCAATCGAAGTTATTGCTTAGCTTCGATTTTTAGGGTTTGTTATTTGAAAAGTTAATAAATTTCGAATATTTACCGACCTCTAATGTTTAAGTGCTTTTTTCTTGGGCTTCGTTTGGTTGCTACAAGAATGAAAAGTTAGGGTTTTGTTAAATATTGTACATCTTTGTGTTGACTGATTTAGTGGTTTGGTATTTTTGTGTGTTCGATTTTATTTTATTTATTTTTCATTTTCTTGCTGGAAGATACTCTCATGGCGGGGGGCAATTTCATGCACAGAGTTATGTCTTACCTCGTGAACGAGCTTGTCGTTAATAGCCTTGCCAACAGGTACCTTGCACACCTGCGCCACATAATCTGCCTTATGTGCTCGTATTCTGGTGTTCTGTTTGATATGTATAACATGATGATATTATAAAACAGAAGCATGTGTTTACCTTCTTGACATTTGAGCCATTGTAGAGAATGTCAACATGGCAAACGTTGGCACCCAGATCAAGTTGAACATTCTCATAGTAATTTGTCTCACAATCAGCGTATTGATTATCTTGAAAAAAATCTCAGTACATTTACTTTCTCTATCACAAGTGATAAACATTCAAAATTGTCTGATTACCTTTTCGTAGGTTTTTACCATTATCGAAGATGACTGCAACAATTGAAAACTTTATTTTCCTTTCATTTTTGCATAATTATTGTCTCCTTGAATGACTGTTTAATTGGACTTAAAACCTTAGATGAACTGGTTAATATAATGTTTTGTTGTGGTTTATCAGTCCTGCATTCCAGAGATTTGCCGTGCGAACATCCAAGAGGATTGAGGAGGTTTCAAGTAAGGGTACGTTTACATTCTTTCCGGTCCTTGTAATTTCTGTCTTCTCTTTTGGGCATTTGTTAGTCATTGTGCAGTTGTTTGTTCATGCAGCTGCACAGAAGAAACAAGAACTTGCTGAGCGTGTTAAAGATCTCTCTAAGGACTTCGAGGTTGGATTCTATGTCATGTAATTTCAATATCATTCATTCGTTTATTATTTTAGAGCTTATAGCAATAGATGTTGGATTTGGTTGCAGTCTTTCAAAAATCAGTGATGAGTGATCCGCAATGGTGGACATGGTATTGCGAGTTTGCGACAACCATATGTATATGATTTTTCCTAGATTCTTCTTCCTCCTTTGTGAATGACGAAAATGAGTTTTGTAATTTTAGATTGCGGACGTGTAATACTATCCTAATGAAAACAATTGGCTAAGAGGCTCCTAAAATAAACTTCTGATTCAAATTGACTATCTGTAGTGACTATTATTATCTGACTTTAATATGGTTGTGTAGTGTGGATGGAAAGAGGTCGGGAATTTGGGTTTTTACTCCATAATTTGTCTTACAGGGGGGTGAAGGGAGGGAATCAGGGATCGTCATTTGTACAGTTGGGAGTTGGTGTTTGCGGATGACTCCTTGGCACCTTGCGACGGTTTGAAATATCCTTCAAGAAAGGAGCGTGTTTTTCTTTTTGGTACGATTTTTACGAGAAAAAAAAAAATAAAATAAAAAATATATATATTTAAGGTTTGAATTGTAAATGTATACGAGACATGATGGGAAGGGGGAAGGGGCTTTTTACTTCACTTGAGGGAAGACTGGGAAGTAGGGATGTACGAGAATTTTCGGGCCAGGACAATGAGCTAGGTGTAACATATAAATATCAATGGATTTTTAATGGAGTTGGACAATTTAAAAATTGAATCACATTGTTAAATTGCTGTCTCTCTCCCCTCTTGCATCTCTCTAAAGAAAAAAACCTCTCGACACCAACAGCTGTGCGGGGGGGATTAGGATTTACCATTTGGTTTTTTTCACAGTTTTTGTTTTTGAGTCGGAATAAGGGAGTGAAGTCAAATATGAGCTTCTCCGGTGGCCATTTTCATACATGCACCCCACCAGGGGAATCATCTGTCGATCTCGCAGGCGATCGGATTGGGCTCCAATCGGAGCAGCGTGTTGCACCCATGTGAGGGTCAAAGGGATCGTGTGGTGTCCAGGCCTGGGCTCCGACTCCGACGGAGTCGGAATTGCCATTTCCGACCTTCGACTCCGACTGGAGTCGGAACCGGAAGTTCACTCCGATTCTGACTCCGACGAGGAGTCGGAGTTCGACTCCGATCGGAGTTCGGAGTTAGGAACTCCGATCGGAATTCCGATGGCTTCCTAAGATCACCGTCCCAAAAATCCCTTGAAGATCACCGTCCCAAAAATCCCTTGAAGATCACCGGTCGTATCCTTCGATTCCGTCGACCTCTCCTTCTTGACGACCGCTACCTTCACTTCCTCTTCCTCACGACGTCGTTTTCTCTCCTTCCGTCGACCTCTCCTTCCGTCGTTTTCTCTCCTTCCGTCGACCTCTCCTTCTTGCATCCGGCTGGTGTTTGGCGTTGCTTTTGCTCGGAAGCGAGATCTCCAGCGAGGGTTGATTGCGAATTTGGGACGACGAGATCGAAGTAGGGGTGACGTTCTCCTATTAAAAACGGCGTCGTTTAAACTTTAAGGTTTTCCTAAAAAAAATAGTTGGCAAAATGTGTAATGGTGCATTAGGGGATTCGAACACAGGATCCGGAGAAACAAAACCGAGCCTCAACCATTGAGCTACCTGACTACATAATATTCATAATACAATATATAATATATAAAGTATAAATAGTCGGAGTTCGGAGTCGGAGTTCGGAGTCAACAAGGCCTCCGGACTCCGATTATGAGAGTCGGAGTAACTCCGACTCCGACTCCGAATTCCGAGAACTCCGACTCTGTCGGAGTCGAATTCGGAGCGGAATTCGGAGCGGAGTCGGAAATCTCGGAAATTTGCACAGCCCTAGTGGTGTCCACACGCCACCTCAAATTTCCTTCCGTTGATGCTACACTCGGCAACTCAGGGTCCAGCGACTCCGGCACCTCTTAAATCAACCGATCGACTTTCTCTCATGATGGCACGTGTCCTTCATGCGCTACCATAGTTTCTGTTTTCTTCTATTTTTCAATTTTCTATGATGTGTTTTGTCTTTACATTTTGGTTTTGTTTGTGTATGAAAATAATTGAAATAGGCTATTAGACTTTATCCATAGCGGTGTTTGGTTCCTCCCTCCTTTTTTCAGAGTATGGGTGTGTTGTTCACTTCTCCTCATTTGGAGGATAGAGTTCTGATGCGGGTTGTTTTCCTCTGTTTTATATGGAGAATGATACTCTCTTTTTGAGAGTTTTCTTGAAGTTTAGGCAATGTTCATCGCAATATTTTTATGTACGGGGAAGCTTATAACAGATGTTAGTTTGGCTTGTAACTTGAGTCACAGATGTAACTTCTTTTATAGAATGAAATGAAGTATATTTTTTATAAAAAAAAAAAAAATTGAATCACATTGGTAAACTGAATCGAATTGGATTGAAATTGAAAAAATTAAAAGTTTTGATTTCAATAATGAATTAGTCTACATCAATTCTTAGATTTTCAAAATTGGTTAATATTGGTTTGAATTTAAAATTTATCTAAAATCGGATTTGTTACACCTTAAAATTCTTCTTTGAACTTGCTTTTCTATCTCTGCCAAACAAAAAATATGAACCAAAACAAGAGCTACCAAAAAGAATGATTTGTAATTAAGAAAATGGTACTTTTTTTCTAGTGTCTGAATAAGAAAAGAGTCAAAAGAGTGTTGCCTTTATATATGAATTAGAAACTTGAAACAGATACACACGCACACATATATGTATATATTTATTTAGAGCAGCAGATCATCTCGGTTCCTTAATTGAAAACATACGCATTTTCCTTTCTAGACCCTCCACATACCATTTGAGAAATCCTATATTTATTTTTGTCTCATTAAAGATTTATTATATTAATAAGTATAAGATCTCTTTTTGTTACACAAATGAAATGAGATGATATGAAAATTAAATAAAATATTATTAGAATATAATTTTTATTTTTATATTTAAAAATGTTGAATTGTTTATTATATTTTGTGTGAAAGTTTGAAAAAATTATAATAACTGAATAATATAAAATAAGATAAAAATTTGTGTAACCAAACAATTCATAATTTAAGATGACAAAATGTAAAATTATTTTAAAATTTTATTTTCTTAATTTTGGTATTGGTGGCAACTTGGTGCAGCTGAAGTGAACCGAAGTCACAGTCCGCCCAACGTTAGGCCCAAGAAAACCCAACTTGTTTGGATCGGATCTAAATCCGACATATCACGACGGGTCTGGCTTACCCGGCACCACGAGCAAAACCCCTACTAGTTGAGTTACCTGAGAGAGAGAGGGCTTTCTGGATGGGAAGATTCTCGCATTTATCATGGCGACCATCCTTTCAAGAACCCTGAATCGTCTCCGCTACGTTAATCAAAATCTCATCCAATGGAGATCATCGATGCATTCTCCACCGGTTTCCGAGACGACTTCGCATCGAGCTCTTCCTCTTCTTCAATCGGTTTGTAATGAAGTTGAAATATTTTATTTTTCCTCGTTAGAATCGAAAGTCGTAGGGTTTTAATCTCTCGTTTCTTCTACATGCTTTTCCCGTTGTTTCTCATAGCCAAACACAATCCGTTAGACTCATGTTCTGTTCTTTCATTTTCAAGTTTATTTGGCATTTTTAACCGAGATTGGATATTTCAGGTTGTACCGTTAGGGCTCGGAATTCAGTCTTCAGCCGTATATCAGAGATGTCTGTTTAGTAGTTCTGCTGCCACTGTTAATCCAGAAAATCAAACATCAAAAAGTTCTGGAGACGCTAAATCTGGCAATGGAAAACACTCCGGAGGATCACAAGATAGCAGTGACGCTGGAAAACCTGTTCGCGGAGGGGTAATATATTTTGTTCGTGAGGCAAAAAAAATTTCTCTTTTTTTTTTTTTCAAACATTTTTTAAAACTCATTAAATATTTATTATTTAAAAAAAATACAAATTCATTAAATAATATTTACTTAACTATCAAGTAAAAAAAAAAAATTATTCAATCGGTGGCCACAATCGGTGACCACCTTTGCTCATACAATGCTTACTATTTATCTTTTAAAATTAATATATGACTAAGGGGATGTTTGGAGGATGTAAGAACTTTTCATGAATGGTACAAGAGTGTTTGTGAATAGTTTTAAAATCTTGTTTAGAGAATGTTTTGATAGAGCTTTAAAAAGTGGCGGTATCCATGGTATAATAAATTAATTAAACAGCCAGAGTCCTCCATGGGCGGCCAGGTTAGGGTGGCTGCTGCCTAATTTCTTTTTTTAAATTATTTTTAAAAAATAATATTTGGAAGATGGTTTTTTTAAGTTTTAGAAATTTTGAAGGGATTTTAACAATCTAGATATTGTTGGTTTGGGAATAAAAACATCTTTGACTCAAAAACTGTCTGTGACTTTAGAGAGAGTTTTGGTTGCCTAACGTGGCCGAGTCCTTTGATTTTTGGAACTTTGGTGTTTATGAGTTGATTGAATTTACTTTTGCAGCCCATTTCATGGTTAAGTTTTCTTTTGCTCGTTGCTACTGGAGCTGGAGTAATCTTCTACTATGACAAGGAAAAGAAACAACACATTGAAGGTAGATTACTATGGTGAGTAGGTTATAAGTTAGTTGTGATTGTAGAAGTATCTCATAAGGATAGGATATATCTAAGAATTTCCTGTGGAATTGGTCTCATGAGTTTTTGACTTGGTGTCTTGGTCAATCTCGATCTGGAATCTTTGTTTTAGAACCTGTGCACAATTTGATGATTATCATAAATTATCCTTATTTAATGTGACAAGAAGCTTGAGGGCAAAGTCTTTGTTGTGATGCTCATAACTGGTAACAAGGTCCATTGTGACTAGAAAAGCTAACATGCCATGTCATGATAGACACCTGATAGGAGTCCCTGTTTATTGTTGTCCTGTGTGTCACCTTATACCACACCATTACTATCTTTCTTTGGGTAGGGGGAGTTTTAAATGGTATCATTTATTTATTTTTTAATTACATTCAGATAATATCTTGAAGCAAATCTGTTACATAATCTATTTGAACATATTCTTCACAACTAACAACATACTTCAATAAAATTATTCCAGTGATTGAGTTGAAATGTGAGATATCTTTCATATTGTAGCTTCTTCAATTTTCCTCATTGATTAAGCCAATAAGATCTAGCTCAAATGACACTTCCTATAAAAATAGGATGGAGTTTGAGTTTTGAGAGACGGTGCCTGTGTAAACAGCCTAGAACTTTCTTTTTTAATTCTTCATTCATCGATTGTAATTAACTTTAACAACGTGAATTTTCATGAGTTTCTGGTATAACTAGGTCATCATGCATATAGCTGATAACACTCTCGTATCTGTTCCATGGACTTGGGCTCCTGCCTATTCTTATTGTTAATTAAAATTTTGTTAACCAATCAAAAAAATTACTGTTTAAAAGTATGCTTTGTACGATTTCAATGACTATTAGATCATAATTTCTAATATTTAGGTGATGAATTGGATTACAAGTATTTTTTGTTTTTCATTTTAACAAAGACGTAAGTCGGGATATTCATTTTTGTGTTTGGGCTTGGTATGGTCACTAAGTGTTGGTGACCATGTGCACATATTGAGTGTTGGTAAACAGTATGGATTTTGGCTTCTGTCTTGATGAATTCAAAATGAATGAGATTAAGTACTGTATGTATAGATGAGGTTATATGATGCAAACGATTCATCTGAAGTGCATCACACACTTATTTTTGGAGCATTGCCCTAGTGGCTTTCCTGTAGCCTGGCCATTTGCTATTGATCAAGCTTGTGTGTTTTTCAATATCTTAATTATATGGTGGTGGTTGGTCTTATTGTTTTTTGTTTTTTTTTTTTATCAGTGGTGGAGGTCTTAATGTTTTTAAGTGTCATGCTTAGTAAAAAAATGTTTTCTGTCATGAGGTTTTAGATTGGCTTCGACATAAAACTTCAATTACTGTAAGTGGCTCTGTCTCTTTACCTATAATAAAGGTGGCACTCTCTCTCTCTCTCTGTCTCTCTGTCTCTCTCTCTCTCTCTCTCTCTCTCTCTCTCTCATGCACACACACACACAAAAATCGGAACTGTTGCATGTGGGGTTACAAAGCCTCTCAAAGAAGTTACAAAATTATATTGGAATCTGCCTTTAAAATTGGCATACTGATATATAGTTGCATGCATACCCAATGGGAGGCCTGGTCACAATACGAAATTACCGTAGTTGCTGACATTGGTAATGAAACTACCACTTGAAGCACTGCAAGCATCTCTTTCCTCTTTGTATTCTGAACGTTAACCAATTAAATGCTTTAAGCAAGTCATTTCTCTCTCTATGCACGAATATGCCACCAAAATACTGAACATGCCAGAATGAAAAAAGAAGGCCATTGGTGTTCATGTTCTAGCCACCTTATTTAACTTGTCGGTACATTTATTTATGTTGCTTTTTTGCTTAACTTGCTATTTTACATTTCTGTTAATTCTTTGTTGGTTGTTGTTTACAATTTCTCAGCATATGGCTTTGCGATGAAACGCGTATAGATACCTAATTTTTTATCCATTGAAAATGGTGCACATGTTATACACCTTTAATCATTCTATTGCCTTTTATTCTTGTTTGTTTTCTGTAATATGTTCATTCAATGAACAATAGAGTTTGAAGGAAAATTTTGAACTTCCAAATATTGCTAGGTTAGCTGATTGTGCTCCTAGTTCTTTCGCTTTAAATGACTGCCTTGTATTGTATGCCAAAGCATGGTTTACAGCATTTGTGTATCCTTGACCTTACATATTATTTGGCAACTTTTCTAATTTTGCATGAATTGATTGGGTGTTATTGCCACAGAAATTAATAATGCTTCAAAGGCAGTAAAAGAGGGACCTTCTGCTGGCAAAGCAGCCATTGGGGGCCCATTTAACCTCATCAATCATGAGGGGAAACATGTGACTGAAAAGAACTTTTTGGGGAAATGGACGTTGATATATTTTGGCTTCACTCACTGCCCTGATATTTGTCCAGACGAGCTACAAAAGTTAGCTGCTGCTGTTGATAAAATAAGTAAGTTTCTAATATTGATTTGATGGGCACTTGGTGGAGCAGTAGTCGCAACCAAAATATCATCTGAATTTTATGGGACATTTCTTAGATACCCCGATTCTGAATATGGCACAAAAGAAACAAAAACAAAAATTTGGATATATTGTTTTTCAGATCTGTCATTACTGGGGAATGCTTGATCAGTTATGATTTTAATTATTGGGAGTAAACTTGCTCTGCCTTGGAGTTACTTTCTCAATGCTGTGTCTGGTACTCAAAGCCATTTATAAGTCCTCAGGCACTTGTCCAGTTGATAAATCTCAGTCCTTCATAATGTGTTATAGATGACATGTGATTTACAACAAAATCAAAAAACCACAACTACTCTTTGCAGAACCTCACTTATAGATGACTTTTGCTTTGGGCCTCTTCTATTGTATTGAATGGAATGAGTCTTAATGACTTTTACGCCACTTTCCGTAGCATGTAGTTTTTGTAATTAGGCTCTTTCTTGTATACTTCTTGTGTACTCTTTGCCTATTTACGTGGATTAATAAACTCTTTTTTTACCTATAAAAAAAAATTATGTTTCCACTGACTAATGCAAGTATGCAAGGGCATTTCTTCTTAGGTCAGTGTGTCAGAATTTGGTCTAAACTATTTTCTATTCAGGATACATTTTGGATTAAACTACAGCTTGTAATCAGAAATCTATCTGGGTGCCATCAATTTACTGAATTGTTTTCTTGACGTCTGGTATAGTGGATTGCGTTTGTTCTGATTCTACTTCTTATTTCTGGACATATTCATTGTGCAAAGATAGTTACTATAACTAATCCCTAGGGGTTGGCTCAAGTGGTAAAGGCCTTGGTCTTGATGGTATGCTCCCTCTAGGTCTAAGGTTCGAATCTTGAGTGCAAACAATTTCTAGTGGGCATCAGACTGGGTGAACTTCCTCTTGAATTACCTAAGGTGTACTTGCAGAAAACTCTATACCGAGGGCCTGTGCATCCCTGGGATTAGCGGGACTTTTTTCTCGGACACCCAATGCCAATTAAAAAAAAAGATAGTTACTAGAACTGCTGATCAGATTGGTGAAACAATGCTTTGCATTAACCAAACTAATTTATGAAGTATTTTTTGAAAAATTTAGCAGTGACTTGGTAAACCAGAGTCGTGACATGTCAATGCATCGTCTGGGTTTAATGACCACGGTTGCAAAAGCTTTCATGATGATCATTGCATTTAAAGTTGCTTGTTTTCATGCTTGCAGAGGAAAAAGAAGGGTTTGAAATTATTCCTCTTTTCATCTCTGTGGATCCTGAGAGGGATAATGTTGAGCAAGTAGGCGAATATGTCAAAGGTGCTTCTTAAGATTTTGAGTAGCGTGCTTTAAAGTTTAAATGTACTTCAATGGTCTTATTGCTTATTTTAACTCTCTTTTGGTTGAGCTAAGATTGACTCTCTAGTTTATTTTTCACCAATCCAGAATTCCATCCGAAGTTAGTTGGGTTGACGGGTACACTAGATGAGATACGGAATGTTGCTCGTGCATATCGAGTTTATTATATGAAGACAGCAGAGGAAGACTCCGATTATCTGGTTGATCACTCAATAGTCATGTATGTATCAGCTCTTTTCGTTTACTTGTAAAAAAAAAAAAATGTATCCTCTCTGTGTTTGCTTATGCCTAAATTTTCCACCAAATTGAGTACTTTATCTGTTGTGCACTTCGTCTACTCTACCAGAATGTTAATCTATAATATTGACATGTTCTGTTGGTAGTGTTTGTAACTTCTTTAATAGATGTTTGTGTTCAACAGTCCTCATTGATTTCTAGTATGACGATATCTATGGAAATCTTGTGCAGGTACTTGATGGGTCCTGATATGGACTTTGTAAAATTCTTTGGGAAAAACAATGATGTTGATTCGCTTACTGATGGCGTTATCAAAGAGATCAAGCGGTACAAGAAGTAGGATTATTATTCTTCTTTCCTCTAAACACACTTTTTGAACGGTCAATTTTGAAAATTCTCGTCAACAAAGTACCTTTTTATTTTCAATTGTTTATTTTGGGGGAAATTCCTGGAGTTTGGAGGTTATATAATGAGATTGTTCTCAGAAGATAATTGCTCTATTGGGATCGGAAATTTTGTATTAAACATTGAGCTTCTAGATGATCCACGTGATTGTCTGGGTGATTGTCGCGGTTTAGTGATTTAAGCTATATGCTCTGCAGTCTGTTTGAAGAGAGCAAAAGCTGAGTTATTTGGCATGGCCTAATCCAAAGCTTAAATCGGTTTTTTTGGGATGAGTAAAATCAGCTGACTGAGAATATTGTAGCTTTTGAAATGCAAAAACTAGATTTCATCATCTGATATGGTTAGAGGATAGAATGTGGGTATATAATCGGATTGTAATCCCACACGCACATCAGTTTTGCTACATACAACCGGCGTGTACAACCATTGTGTAACCGGCTGACACGATTGGTTCCCACATTTTCCATTTATTCCTCCCTCTTTCTCTACCCTTCGTTTTTCAGAAGTCAATAAAAAACTCAAACTTTAGTGCTTCTCTCTTACAAGATTGACTCCCAAGTCTTTGCGCTCCATCACCCACTGCCAGTCATTCTTCTCTGCTGTCCGATCCGGCGACCTCGACTCTCTCAAACAGCTCTTTGATAAGCTTTTGGGAGGTAAATCATCCGATGGGTCCGCCCTCTCCGATCTACTGGCTTTGTAGAACGACGCGAGCGAGATCCCCCTGTACGCGGTCGCAGACAATAATCTGCTGGAGCTGTTCCCTATTTGCTTAGGTTCTCTGATCTTCAGACTTCAAATATCAGGTTCAAGATAGTTTTGCTCATACCGTGATGTGAATCCATTTTTCATTTTTCATTCTTCGAGTGAAATTTGGGAAGAATACATCAGATGGAACCCATTTCGGGAAGAAGATTACCATCTAAGAAGGAAAACGTCCAAACTCATTTCCACTACAGTGTCCAATACAATTATATGCATAAAATTATTTTCTCCTCTACACTTCTGGTTGCTGAGAAAATTTGAGAATCTCACCTCACATTCATTAAGGCGTTGGCCAAGAAAGGAAAAACTGGAAGCTTTATATTGATCTAAACTGTTAAAGGGAGGCTGAGAGCAGGTTCTTGGTCCCCAACCGATGAGTCGCTGCTAGCTGAAGGTGTATTTATGAGGGAAGAGCCAGAAGTGTCATGGTCTGGCCATTAATGAAAGGGTCCGTAGTCGCGTAATTAGTTTAAGAATCAAGTCTTACAGACCCCAATCCATCAACCACCAAGAAAAGTTGGAACTTCGTTTGATACTAACTACAAGAAAAACAGATATTTCTTTTGTTTTATTTCCAATTTTTAACGAATGAATGAAAATCCACGAAGAAAATGGCAAAAAGAAATGATCCTTACTGGAGTATAACAAGATTTGCAATACACATATAAGTACCTCTTCCGGCATTGAATGTAATTTTGTCTTTATTTTCTGCAATTCCATGTATTCGAGGGACTAAAAAGCCTGCCTTCTGGAAGAATTACTTCCATTAGATTCTTCCCACTGCTTGGTCTTGTGGGCTTTTATTTTAGTGGATCAATTTACTTTGCTCCAAGGCTACAGAACTCATTCAGAACTTTCTAGCAGGGGTTGGCTTCATGAGAAGTGGCCTTCATGGGAATGGGATTAGAGTTACACAAAAGAGAGGGAAAAGAAAGAAGAGGTTGAGAGGAAATAGTCAAATAAAACAGTGAGTTTTTTATCCACGTGGGTGCCGATTCCCCAAGAGTTTCCCAGGGCGATTACACACAGCATTTTTCTTTTATTAATTTAGACACACCATGATAGGTTGGTCTAGTTTTAACAATTAGACCCGATTAAATTACTGGTTGGGCTCTGATGGATACTTAAAGTTAAGTCGTACAGTCGAACAAGCCCACCACTGCCAGCGATGCTAGGACTCTGTTTGGATATTGCATATCAGATTATCTATAAATAATAGTAACAATAATAGTAAATAATTTGTTAATAATAGTGAATAGAATTAAAGTAGTTTGAGAATATTTGAGAATAGTTCTATTTTTAAACAGACCCTAAATCTTCAGGAAATTGATTATTATTATTTAAAAAAAAAACTACGATTTGCTGAGGCCAACCAATATCAAGCCGAAACCCAGTTATGGCTTTGGCCTTATGTTATGCCATTACACAATGGATGACGAACACCAATCTGATTAATAGTCGTTAAGTAATAATAATAAAAAAGCATATAAATGGAAGGATGAGAATTCAATATTATTCTATAATATCTTATTCTATGAATAACATAATAGGGCTTGACATGCCGCAAATCCTCTTGAAAGAGGACTCATTACATCGCTAAAGTGAGCATGAAGGAAAGGCTCATTCAAATTTTCAACCTACTTATTAAAGGATAAGCAAAAGGGAGGAAGACAGCAGGTAGAACATAAAAAGTGGTGCAATTGAACCTTCTTCGGTATGCGATATCAGTATTTAAAGCTCATTTCACTCGTGGGCCAGAAGCTGCCCACGTTTCAGACCTTATTGGTAATCAGAGGTGGGGTTACCATAGCAGATGGCTAACCAATTGATATTCCGTTCTTTTGGCAGTCAGTTAACCGCCAATCCACTACAAAATAAAAAGAGGCATGTAACGAATCCAAACCGTTCCACGTTTGAAATAACAAAAAGCTCCAAATTGCACATCCACAAGCACTACAGAACACATTCAGGGAAGGAATAATACCGAGCAAATGTTCAGATGCTACTACTACTACTAAGAAAACAGTTCTTATAACCGATGCGTGTCCCACATCATTCCTTGAGAAACTCATTCCATGAGGGGGGAAAAAACCACATTTCGAATGAAAAATAGAGTCAAAATTCAACCGAGCAAGAGTCTGACCACTTTCCCTTGGCATGGGGAAGCATTACACTATACCATTTTACACAGCTACAAAAGACTTTAAAAAAAATAAAAAATGAAACAGCAAGGCCTATTATATCTAATTATGGCGCTTACTTAAGCTAGAGTTACTATAAAATTTCACTTGTATTATATTTGGCTGAGATGAGAGACATCGTTATCTCGTTGCTATAGGCTCCATCCAAGACTGAGAATCCGTATGAGAAGATGCGAATCAAGAAATATATCATAATGTTCATCTACTACCTTGTCTTCAGACCATGTTTTAACTTCTGTTAGCATTCTGCTTTTGTCCCTGCTCAATTTTCAGCTTGCATCCCAGAATTACGTACTCTCCAGGATTAGCAAGTTTCTTGCCTCCTACAAACAAATAATCAAAACTCACAATTAACAAATTTCAATTACCTAGCAACTAATATGAAAGTTACTTTTTTAAGAAGAGCATGGAGGCCACCTCTAAAAGTAGGGAAATATTCATGGATGAATCAGGCGCACAAGTGCCTTCCAAATTACTTGTCCACTTCTCGAGGGATAACGGCTTTGCCCAGATAAACCTGTTGCATCTCCTCCCTCCAAATCTGCAAGCATTACAATCACATCATTTAGTTCTTATACCTCCTAGTCTCAAGTTTGGTGCAAAATTATTTGGGATAACATTAGAGTAATCGAGAAATCCAATAAAATGTACCGTATGAGAAGGGAGAACAATAAACAGGTGAAAAGTTTTTTTTTTTGTGTGGTCTTGGGGGAGGGGGATCATTAACAAAGACACACTAGATATCAAAATCATACCGCTTCACGGAACTCCAGACGAATATGAGGCACATTAGTTTTGCGAATGTCGTTTCCATCTGGTCCTCTCTTGTAGTACTCTTTCCCAATCCAATGTGACTGCAACAGAAACCCAATTGGTCAGAGGACCCACAATAGGCAGGTTACAAAGCATCTCCATGTAATACAATCTTTTCTAAAGATTTTATAACTAAAAACTAAATTCAGTTAAGTTGATTACACGGTTTAACTAAAAACTTCTTGAATGATCAGGATATTTGGGAACAGAAAATAGCAGCGAAGTCTCTCACTAAACAGAACCTCAATGAACTACAGCTGTAGATATGAGGTGGTTAATTTTCCATAGGTACACACGTGGTGTGTCCACAACAGTAGAACAGAAATCAAATCGATAGTATTGCGAGGTTATGGACATCACATTATCTGTGTAGCCATCAGTATCAAAGATGTCACAAGTTAGTAAATATCGTTACTCAAATGAGGACAGAAGACTAATTGCCCACTGCCCACAGATTATCCTGATCTGGCAAAAAATTTCAAAATAATGGACAAGTACCCCATGCAGAAGGCACACACAGTATCAGTTTTGGCACCTGCCACCCCCCTCTTTATCATTCATGTAGAAGGGAGAAGCAAAAGATCCCCATAGTTTCCTAAACTATTAGCATGTCCTCTCAAGTCAAGGTAAAAGCAATTACCTTTAGGGCATGCGAGAAACCCGATTGGGAGACTGAATTACGGGCAATCTCACATAGATCACACGAACTGAGCTTCCACACCTGCAATGAAAGGCCATGAACATATTTGAGCCAGTGTAAGTATGTTGGAACCAAAATACATATGAGAGAGAGAGAGAGAGAGAGAGAGAGAGAGAGAGAGAGAGAGAGAGAGAGAGAGAGAGAGAGAGAGAGAGAGCTCACTGAAGCTGCTATGCTGTATTCTTCCACCAAGGGTTCTTTTGTTAAGTGGATTTGCAGTGGATCATCAGTAGAAAGAGAAACATTGAGACCCCGCAAAAAAAATATAGGAAATGGATTTCGATGATAGTCCAAAAATAAGGAGTTGTTACTCAGTGGAGACATAGCCAGACCAATCTGATAACCAACAAGAGATCTTAATCAAACTAGAACTGAAAGTAACCAAATAATAAACATCAATCCAAAATATATTCCACCTGTGCTAGATAATACAGATACTGAAGTACAGGCGATTTTCTCAAATTGATTCCATGTGCAATATTATGAGCTGTAAGAAAGGTTGCAGCAAGGTGGTCGATGTCACCAGCCTGGAAATATTACAATATGTGAGGCAATGAAACAACTGACATCTGCATAAAAGTACAATAAATGTATGATAAATACCTCCCCAGAATGTGGACGGAATTTTATCGTAGTCATGCCTTTTGATTCACGAAGCTGAAAATTGTAACATCTAACAGATCAGATCCAATGCATCAAAATCTAGGCACAAGCATCTAGAAACTATTCACTTGTCAGAATTAGAAAAGGAACTACAATCAACAAGGAAAGCAAGCTTTTTTTCTTCTTCTTTTCTTTTTCTTTTCTTCTTTTTTTTTTTTTTAATGTCGGGGAACCTTCTAAGGCAAAGGCCCTTCGGACCCACCCCTACAGAGTAAACCCTAGTCCCGTGCACCGCACCCTCAAAAGTTTTCCAAAACGGAACTGATTAAATCGCTGACTTTTCACTAGAGGGCGTGGCCTTGAAGGATTTTTTGCACCCATGAGGTGTTGAACCTTGGACCTTGAGGGAAGTGATACCCCAAGACCAATGCCTTCACCAATTGGGCCAACCCCTTGGGTTTAACAAGGAAAGCAAGCTATTTATCAAGTCACAATCTAAAAACATTATTAAAGCTTATTGTCAACAAGACTTTCAGCGCTGCTGTCTAGTTTTTCGTTAAGGGAAAGACGGAACCTTACTCATCAAAAGAGGGGAAAAAAAGAAAAATAACAGAAAATAACATTTAACAATATGAATCTGAAAGGGTACACCACTGGTTTCTTTGACAGTTCTTGTGGTTTGAGGCAAGGAGACCCTTTATCTCCCATCCTGTTCGTTATAGTTATGGAGGCTCTTAGCCAAATGGTTCAGGCAGCTGTTAGCGGAGGTTTCTTATCTGGATTCAAGGTGGGTAACGGCATGGTTATGATCTCTCATTTATTATTTCCAGATGATACCATACTCTTTTGTGAAGCAAATAGGAACCAGATCCAAACTCTACGGGCATTGTTACTTTGCTTTGAAGCAGTGTCGGGGCTGAAGGTGAATCTTGGCAAGTCTGAGATGGTTCCGGTGGGTGCAGCTTCAAATATACGCAGCTCAGCAAGTTTTTTGGATTGCCAGGTGTCTTCGTTGCCTTTGAAATACCTGGGACTTCCTCTGGGAGCTACTTTTAAGGCTAGAGCGATTTGGGATGGGGTAGTGGAGAAGATAGAGAAAAGACTAGCTGGCTGGAAACGCATGTAGTTATCGAAAAGGGGTTGACTCACTCTTATTAAGAGCACCCTTACGAACCTCCTCACTTATTTTCTATCTTTGTTCCCTTTGCCAGCAGGGGTGTGAAACAAAATTGAGAAACTCTTTAGGGCGTTCTTATTTTTTTTTGGGGGGGGGGTCGCATGGGGGAGGAGAAGAAATTCCACCTGGTTAGATGGAAGACAATTTGTGATCCAATCGTACAGGGGAGGTTGGGAGTGTGTGACTTCAGAATCTTCAATAAAGCTCTTTTGGGGAAATGGTTATAGAGATACCAATCGGAGGGGGATGCATTGTGGAAGGAAATCATTGTCGCTTGCTATGGAGATACTTGGGGCAGTTGGTGTTCCAACATAGGGAGAGGGGGGTATGGTGTGGGTTTATGGGAGTTTATAAGGAGGGGGTGGTCTTGTTTCAAGAAACATATTCGATTCGTTGTGGGAGAAGGTAATATAATCAGTTTTTGGCGAGATGTGTGGTGTGGAGATCATGCTCTGGAAAAAAGCTTTTCCGAATCTTTATCTGCTAATAGAGAGGCTTCGGTTGCGGATATGCGGTCCATTCTTAATGGCGCTATTCAGTGGGATGTTCTTTTCAACAGGGACTTTCATGATTGGGAATTATCTTCTGTTTCAGATCTTTTCAGCCTTCTATACTCCATGGGGACTCCTATGGCACAGTATGACCGTGTAAAGTGGAGGTCTAATAATCAGAAGAAATTTACGGTAAAGGCGTATTACAACATTTTGACTACACAAAACCACCCTCCGTTCCCTTGGAAGAATATTTGGCAGTCGAGTATACCCTCCAAAGTAGACTTCTTCGTCTGGAACGCAGCACTTGGGAAGATCTTGACCACGGATAATTTGAGGAAGAGGGGGTGTGTAGTGATGGATTGGTGCTATATGTGCAAAAAGAATGGGAAACATGTGGATCACCTTCTACTACATTGTGAGATTACAGGGGAGATATGGGATGAGATTTTCCAAAGGGTCAACATTGCTTGGGTTATGCCTTTGAGGGTAGTGGACCTGCTGGGGCGTTGGAGGAAGATACAAGGTTGCCAGCAAGTGGCAGCAGTTTGGAAGATGATCCCACCATGTATCATGTGGTGTATCTGGTTGGAAAGAAATGTGCACTGCTTTGAAGACAAGGAACGCACTATGGGGGAGCTAAAGAACTTTTTCTTTCAAACTTTATTGCTTTGGTTCTCTGCTATTGTACTAAATGGGGACAATGTCCATGATTTCTTGTCTTTGATTCCTCGCTTGTAGAATGTTTTTAGGTACCTGATGTATACTTCCTGTATACACGGGCCATGCCTGTTTTCTTCTGATCAATAATATTTATCTTTTACTTATAAAAAAAAATAAAAATACCTCGAATTGTAACATTAACTAGTTATTTTGGAGAGTATGCCCAAATGTAGCTTGGACTTCTCTTGGGTTATTACAGTTAAAAGTCAGGTTATCAACCTCGGGAAGTGCACAGAAATTAGTAAAAATACACAATTGCAGCAATCTTGCCATCTACATGGGTCATAATTTTAGAATTTACTAATGTGTTTTCTTCTGTTTCTTTGAGATTGGTAGCCTGCTGTATAGGCTGTTTCTAAATTGGTTTTGTCTTCAGGGTCATGCCCTATGGCTTGGTCATTTTTTCTTTTTTGTTTGCTTACCCAAAAAGGAAGCTACCAACCAATGACAGGAGCAAAAAGCAATAGCATTTAAAGCTAAGGACAAGTAAGCCCAGCTGCTATTGCAACTAAGTGTCTCAATATGTTTCTTTGTTTTTTTTCCCCCTATCTTGTGATGATGAATGCAGCTTCCTGAGTTATAAGGAGCAAGGAACACTCCAGTCAATCACAACAACTAAGAAAATATGTACAAGGTAAGATAATATCCCTTCTTGATCCCCAAGTTACATCATTATCTTTCTAGAGAAAAAGAAAGAAGGGAGGGTAGCGGAAAGTCACAAGCAACCCAAATCAGAAGCGTAAGAAGTTTTAAGATTGATTGTAATGGTAGAATACATACCTTATTAAGTGTGTAGAGGTTAGCATAACAGTAATAGGCATAGTATGAAAATGCCGGATTGAACACATTGGTCCACTGAGCTGGTGTTGGCATGTGTTTTGTAGGCCGTCTTTCAGGCTTACTTTCATCATCAACTAAATCCAATCCAACAACCTGAACAAGCAAACATGACAAGCCAGACATCTTAGCAGTTAAATCTTAGACCAAAAATATTTTTTTAAAAATTAAAAAAAAAACTTAAAACAAGCACAACATGATTTTCTCCAAAAAAATATAGATATTTTTAATGGTAAACAACACTTAAACAACACTCCAAAATTTTAAAAATGAAATAATCAAAGCTTTATAATCCAAATTACTTAATGCATGCCTGTGTGTGTGTTTAAGAGAGAGGTAGGGGCAAGCAGTGCAAAAATAGAAATTTTAATGACTAAATATTTTTACAACAAAAAAAAATATATATATATATATATATATTTTTACACCAAATCCTTGTAGATGAACTACCAGTAACTCCTTTAGTAACAGTTTTTTTATTTTTATTTTTTCTTTTTGGCTTGGGTGAATCCTTCATAACAACAGCATCTTTACTTTTAATACCCATCGATTAAGATTCTACTAAGAAAGAATTCATATTAGGGCCGCGAGTGGAAAAGGGGGGGAGGGGGAGGATCCCTACAATACGCTTCCTCACGGTAAAAGTCTATAATCAACCTCACTAACACTTTCGTTGTGATGTGCCCACTGAATCCGAAAATCAAGGTAAACTGAATTTGAAGATCAAGAGCGATGAGCTTAGAAACTTATTTTTTCAATACTTTACTCCATTGGTCAATTTAATTGATTTTCATGAGATGACCTTTCATAAATTCCTTGTATCACTTTCCAATCAAATGAATTCCCTGTATGACTAAACTAGCACGCTTGGGCATTACTCTTGTATATGTCCAGTATACTTGGAATCTTACCTATTCTTTTGATCAATAAAATTTTGTTTACTGCAAAGAGGTTTAAAAAGTTCTGAGACAATAAAGTTCCATGCAATTAACTTTTTTGTTTAGCCCAGTTTCAGAGCATTTACAAGCTAGTACATTTTTTTTCGACCATATTTTCAAGGACTTGAGAACAGGTCTTTGGTGATTACAGAGACCATTAATAGAATAACTGCCAACATTTGCAAGAAATGCTTAGATGCAGTTTTTCGATATATTATGAACAAAAGACAACGGTTGAACCTCTTATATGAAAATGAGAAGATTTAGAAACACGACAGCATACCTGTTTCAAGAAAACATGCAACTGAGGATGTGAATCTGGATCCACTGTAACCTCAAATAGCGGAATAAAGATATTGTCAAGAATGTTCTGAAAAGACGTCACAATTCCCATTTCCTTGTACACATTGTACAGTCGTGGGAGCTGAAAAGACAAAAGGAATTGCACTGTGGTAACTTAAGATATATATTGACCATATTCAATGTTTTTCTTCTACATAAGAGCCCCAAAGTGGAGGACAGCTCCCAAAACTATACAATCATCGCACCCTTCATTCAGATGCCACAAACTTTAAAAATGAGAATATAACCAAAAATTTGGCACGATATAGTTGTAACGTGATTGCAGGCACAGCAAAACATCTTAAATTTCCATTTCACCCAATATAAATATATATAAATTTGTTCTTTAATATATGACACATTCTTATGCGTACCTGAATCAACCAAACGACATTCTCACTATACAATTCATTATTCACTATCCAACTTGCCATTTGATCCCACTCGCTTTGCTTCCTTCCATATATTGATATTCTGTACTCAGCCATCTGCAGCAAGGACATGGTTCCTCATAAATCAATGTAGTGTTAATTATTAAAAAAAAAAGTGTATTAATAAGGATCCCTCTTGAAAGGAAATGAACATTCTTAAAGCCAAAAGAACAATGATTATCCGATTCTAGAATATTTATACACGAGTAATGATACCCACACAACACATTGCACAACTACGTTTTAAGATAGGGGCATTTTTGTAAAATGGTGTTAATTTTATAAGTTATTTTACAAAAATACCCCTCATTTAAAGCATAGTTGTGTAAAGTGTTATGAAAAATGTTGTGCAAATCAATTTCCTTTCTACAACTACATGTCAGAGATGCTATGATGTTCAACCACCAAAACAATGTTGTTTTTTTGTGCATAGAAACAACAACGGCCATAAGAATGTAAAAGAAAACTACAATATTCATATCGTGAGAACTGACGGAAATGGAAATGTTCAACAGCTTGCACAACTCTTACTCATATTGAATGAAAACCACTAGCAAGTATGTCAATACAAAATTTTACAAAAACAGGCTGCATAAAATTGTTGTGACAATTGATTCGACTTAATTTATTAGCATTGAAAAAGGAAACTATTTCATAATCTATTTACATGCCCACATAATTCACAAAACATTGAAGAACTAAACTGTACCCAGCAAGCATGTCACAATGCACCAGACTCTTGTGGGGAAAAAAAATAGTTGACATGGAAGTTCAAAATATTTTCATATTAAAGATTAGACAACCTAGACTACCTTAATATGTCTTTCAAAAGGGGGAAAATGAAGAGCTGCACACCAAACTATTGAATAACACATATTATAGGAATTAGCAACAGCATGCTATTAGGAATGTATATTATGAACTCAGATTATATTCTCAGCAATTGTTTCCCCTTAGCTGTAGCATTGCATTTCAATTACCCAATCCCTGCTAGATGCCATAGCATCAAGTGATGACAAAAAACCCAAATCAGAAAGCAAATGACGGGACAAGAAGGAAGCACCTGATATTTACTCGCAGCAAGATCAGCAAACACTTGCTTTGTCAGCTCAGCAAGGAAACGGCCTATTCAATAAAAGACAGAATTCCAAGATTGGCAGCTCAGTTAAGTAAGGACAATATGTTCCATTATAAAAAATAATCACAGATCAGGAAAGAGAGAATCATCAAAACTTCTTGGATAAACTGAAATTCCCTACAACACAGAAGCTCTTAAATAAAATAATTTTATATGTCCATTCATTTATACCTTTCTACTGCCAGAATAAAATCAAGAATTACAAGATGAATAAGTTTCGGTACGAAGAAATCAGTGAATTGCTCACTTTGGGGTCCTAAAACTCTTGTTCAGCATATTTATCAATTAAGGTGAAGATGCTTTTAGTTAAAACCACTATCCTTAACAAATCGCACGATCCACCAAATTATACATAGTAACCTTTTACAGTTCCAAAAAGATAAGTCGCCTGCAGCAAGAGAATACGGACAGGAGCAACATGTATGGTAACTAAGAAAGACCAGCAGCAAATACCTTGGATAAGATTATCTTGCTTAAGGAAAATCTCCCTAAGCCTACTTTGACCACAGGGGTTGTACTTCAGATTAAACTTATCAAAGCGATGAAAAGTACTCTTGTCTGCATGAACATCCAAAAGGTCAACATTCAGATCATACCTGTTCATACAAATGTGAAGAGAGATCACAAACTGATTTTTTAAATAAATAAGCTTAATCGCACATAATTATAACAGAATTCAAACATATTTTCTTCTGTGTCAGGGGAAAGCACAATAAAGTTTCATTACCCAGTTAGCTCCAAGCTCTCAAAGACTTCTTTCAAAGTCAGATACGTCCCATCTCGAAATATCACAACCTGAGTAAAAGAACAAGAAATTCAATGCTTTGGAGAAAACAAATGTATACCGTTTTTCCAAAACAAAAATAACATTAGTCAAAATTGATCACCAAGTGAACATGAAGTTAATTGATTCAACAAGTGCCACCACTCACATGAAAGATATTGGCTTTAGAAAGGGACAAGGGTACTTAGTGTCAACCATAAAAGGAACCGCCAGACAAGCAGTTGCCAACATTTCTTTTTATGACAGGGAAACCACCCCACGGTAGAGCCCTTAGGACTCAACCATGGAACCTAAACCCCCAAGGAGACTAGCACAGCAACCCACTGCCATGGCCTCCCACTTAATCGCAGTTCGAGGAATCGAACCTGTGACATGGGGCTTATGCACACAACTTCACCCTTACCACTTGGGGCTACCCACGGGTAGGTGTTGACAACATATTAGCAGAAAAATCCATATCATTACCTCATCAGGCTCTTTCCTCAGCTTTGACTTTATAAATCTCAAAAGATGTTTCTGGTTCATGCATGCAGAGTGATGAACATGTGTATCAACTTTCCTGACATTGTAGAAGTCTCGATGTGGGGCGGTTTTTTGAGCAAGAAATTCTCTATCCGCATTAAGCATCAAATGAAGATTGAATTTCTGAATGGTGAATGGGTACACAAATAAGCAGAATGTCGAATTATAATTATTATTAATGAGAAAAGAGCAATATCATGCATCTTAATCACAAATAATCTCAACAGAAAAATATATACTTGTTCCAGAAGATTCAACCGATGATGACATAGTGTTCTAATATTCCCTGCCGCAATAACCCGAAGTATGTGATGCAGATCAGTGAAAAAGGTTGTTGCGTCTGCAACAGGGAAAAGCTCTTCGTTTGTGTCTGTAACAGGGAACAGGGGAACATGCAAAAATGTTGTAATAGATGAACATGTCAATAACAATTAGAAAAATAAGTCCATCAATCAAATCTCTTAGATTCTTACAATCTTTATTTGCATAGACATGAATAACTCCATCTTGCATCTCAAAGTAATGCTACATAAATATTGGAACATGTTAATGAAAAAATGGAATATGAGTGAGAAACCAAAGTGCAATTCTTATGAAAAGTGAACTCACATCAGACTTTCCCTCAGAAGTATAAGAGAATGGCTCAGGATTAGGCCTTGGAGTACTGGGATCAGATATAACTTCTTTCACCCATGGAGCCACTGCTTCTCTAAATACATATCTTTTTCGCAATTCAAGGCATTCTTGAAGAACTACATATGCCTCCACTTCATCAGGTGATGGCACCTCTGGTAAGATATACAGATTTTAGAAAATAATAATCCACCACGTGCAAATCATCAAGTTTAATCGGAAACATTGGAATTGGAAAGTGTTAGAATACATAGTTGTAATTAAATGTATATTATGAGGGTATGATGGTCACTCTATGTATATGTATAGTTGGATAGACATCAATAAAATACACAACAAAGTATTTACTCTCTTGTTTATCGACTACATGGTATCAATTGTCAAAATTTCTCCCCCGTTGCCAAAATTTCATCTGTTCGGGTATTAATCTCTTTTGCTGCTAATTTGGATTGGCCCTTATTTCAGTTGGATGTTAAAAATGCATTTCTACATGGTGACTTAAATGAGGAAGTGTATATGGAGCAACCACCTGGGTTTGTTGCTCAGGAGGAGTGTTGAGGTACTATATGCAAGTTAGAAAAGGCATTATATGGTTTAAAACAATCTCCTCGAGCATGGTTCGGGAGGTTCTCTGATAGTGTATTGGCATTCAGTCTTCATAGATGCCAAACAAACCACTCGGTATTTCATCTGCATAGTGATGCAAATCATATCTTATTGGTTGTATATATAGATGATATTGTAATTACTGTGAGTGATTTAACTGGAATCCCCAGGCTGAAACAATTTTTACATGATCAATTTCAGATAAAAGACTTGAGCAAACTTAGATTCTTTCTTGGAATCGAAGTTAGTAGATCTAAAAAGGGTATCAACCTATCTTAGAGAAAATATGTGCTTGATCTTTTGGAAGAAACTGGCACGTTGGGTGCATGGCCTATTGACACTCCTATGGATCCAAATCATAAACTCTTGAAGAGAAATGTGACTTGTTTGGAGATCTAGGTCGGTATCAAAGACTTGCTGAATTAAATTATCTGACTATCACTATTTCTTATGCAATAAGTGTATTGAGCCAATTTCTACAAACGCCTAGGGTCTCACATTGGGATGTTGTAATCCATATTCTTCGATATCTTAAGCGAGGTCCTGGCCTTGGGTTGTTAACGGACATCTTAGAATTGAAGCTTTTTCAGATGCTAATTGGGTAGGATCTCCTTTAAATAGAAGATCGACTACTGGATATTGTACCTTTGTAGAAGGTAACTTGGTTACATGGAATAGTAAGAAGCAAACAGTAGTAGCTCGATCTAGTGCAGAGGCCGAATACAGAGCAATGGCTCACACTGCTAGTGAGCTGACATGGTTGCAACACTTTCTTCATGAGATTGGGTTTCCAGCTCCTGTCCCCCTTCAGTTATTTTGTAATAATCAAGCTGCAGTACATATTGCGTCTAATCCTGTGTTCCATGAGAGGACTAAACACATTGAAATTGATTGTCACTTCATTCGAGATAAGATATTCAGTGGTGACATTTCTACACCCTTTGTGAAGTTTGCTGATCAACTTGTAGATGTGTTTACCAAACCACTTTGTCATAGTCGACTAAAATTTATTTGTTCCAAACTAGGTTTATATGATATATATGCCCCAGCTTGAGGGGGAGGGTTAGAATACATAGTTGTAATTAAATTTATATTATGTGGGTATAATGGTCACTCTCATATATGTATAGTTGGATAGACATGAATAAAAAAGCACAACAAAGTATTTTCTCTCTCTCTTTTTATCGACTACAAAAAGCTTAGAAGTAAACCATTTTGAGAAATAGAGTCACTACAGATCAACTAATAGAAGTACTTACCTCAAAATATTAAACATTAACTATCAGTGAAAGGTAAGGTCAAGAAAGAAATGAACTTTAAAGAGAGATAATGGGGATGAGCTAAAAGTTTTCTTTCTTAAGTCATTATTTTTATGGGCGGAGGCCTTAGTTTGTAACGGGCCTAGGGTCCATGACCTTCTTCTTTCTATTGTAACCTCTAGCTAGGTGTACCTCATGTATACCACCTATGTACCTGGGCTTCGCCTTTTTATTTGAATATAACTTCTTGATTACCTATTCAAAAAAAAAAAGGAGAGATAATGGGTAGTCAATACCAATAGGTGATATTTTAAGTCGGGCAAAATTTTCTTGCTCTGGCTCCCTCCTCAAAATATCAGCTGCAATTGGGTCAGGCTGAACGCCATGCAGGTCACCAGATACACTATGGGATCGAATCATACTGGATGCAGCAATAGGCAGTTGCTCTCCATTTGCCTTAATGTGGTCTGGTAAATTTTCATATTTACACTCTGGCCCCTGCACAAAAGTGGTAAGAAACCAACCCTTCAGCTTCTTGATGAAGTTTTCATTTAGAAAAGGAGTGAATTCTTTAAAGAATGATCAACGAGATAAATGTGCTTTTTTTACAAGTTAAAATGTCCTCTTCTAAGTGCATTAAAAACTCACAGCATTCCCATTTGTATGCAGATATGCAGTATCCAGTTTAGCAGTGTCAGTCATATTATCTTCATCATCTGATCCTTCTACACTCTCGAAGGCACTGGCACTTGCAACGGGAGACTTCGGAGAAGTTGGTCTGATAAGAGAACTAGTTCTCTTGGTTGCACTTGCATGCCCAGAAGATTTCCCTGATACAAAAAATTTACGTAGTTAGTCAACTACGGAGGAATCAACATCAAATCCAACCTCTCCCCCACCCCCCCCCCCCCCCCCCAAAAAAAAAAAAAAACAAAAACACCACCAAAAAAAAGACAGGAAACACATTGAAGACTATGTTTACTTTACAAGGACCAGAGAAGTTTGTGTTGTTAAATACTGTTGGAGTGGACAATAATATAACTAAGTCATAGAAAAGGAAAAGATCTTTGAAACTTATGATTCCTAGGAGAGATCAATTACATTCTACCAAAATAATGGTTTCATTTAAACATCGTTGTTGACTTTTCTTCCTCAACTGGTGATCTCCCTTTCAAGTTCCATTTTGTAATGTCTTTTCTTACAATTAAAGGCTTTTGATCTTTTTTAACAATAAGGAAAATAGAAAATTACGAGATGGTGATATTTGAAGTGAATGCAATTAATCTAGTAGTAGGCAGGCTGTTGGTTGACAAAAAATAAAGCAAGTTGTTCAAGATAGATTAACCCACTAACCAACAAGAAGGATGAAGCCCATAAATTGAAGTTCCCAGAAAGTGTTGGGTTGCTAAAATTGCCAAACTAAATTTCAAATTAGACAACCTTATTATGAACATAAGTTGTCCGCAGTTACTAACAAATTAATATAACCGTTCAACCGCTAAGTCCCATGACACGACAGCAGAAAAGATTACATGAGAGTGTGTGTATGAAAAGATGGAAACTTGAGACTGGTACACAAGAGCATTGCGTCAGAGGGAACTAGCATAGAGAAATACAATTGCACTATTCCATATCCAATTAAAATTCTTTTTTTATAGGCAAAATAATATGTTATTAATCAAGTACATAGGCAAAGCCCAAGTACACAGGAAGTATACATGGATGCAATCAAAATTACTGATAAAAGAACCATCCAATCAAAACCTTAAACCAACGGAAAAAGGTAAAGAATATAAATGAGTGTTTCTGTTTCAAAATATGCAGTGTAATATGTCTAACCAAATGGTTAAACAGTTTTTTTCTTCACTACTTGAATTCATACACAATAAGGGTTTTAGACTAGCAACGCCACTGTACGTTTCTTATACACACGGAAAATTAAGCCTCAACATTTAGAGGTTTCTCATGAGATACGGTGCGCATTCCAATCCCCAATAAACAGCTAAAGTCCATACCAATTTTCCACAAGCACAGGCACTGTGATGTATAGCGATCTTATAAAACGACTCTCCCGTTAGCTATTACAGTTGTTAAAATTATTAAGGATGAAATATATCAAATTCACGATCTTCATAATATTTCATCTACCGCACGAGTATAAACATCAGCGTGCCCTGGTTTCCAAAATGAATCCATCAAACATTACTATTCCGATTCTTCTGATCCATACTACTCTCAAGTAGCAGGAAAATATCCAATATAAAGCATATAGGAGCCTTTATCCAATTTATAAATATGAGTACAGAAGAAAGCGCTATTGACTAGTTAATACTCCCTAAATTCATTTTCCAATAAGACGCGCTATAATTGTAATTCTCAAAAGCATGACGAAGATATTTCCAGATTTTCTAATCCAAAGTTCATGATCACTCTCCTGGAGAGAAATCCGAGAGAGCCATACCTTCGGGAAGAGTATGCAGTCTCGGCAACCCGGCCGGAATCCCGTCCACGTGGAGAGGACCGTTGCGCCTCTCCTCGCTGCCGTCGATTCCGACGGAGATCGCCGTGACGTCCGGCAGAGAAGCCGAGCCGCGCCGGTAATAGCCGCTCCCCTTCCGTCGTGGGTGGGCCCGCCGCTTCTTCAGGTGATGCGGCGACTCGATGTCGGAGTTCTCGTCCCTCTCCCTCTCCACTGCCTTGGCGAACTCCAGCAACTGAGTTAGGGTTTTTCGGTGCATATAGTAAGCCGAAACGGCGACGACCGACGCTCCCATCAGAGCGGCCACGGCCAAATGCAGCGCATACGCGTCCATTAACCAGAAACTTAAAGACTTCCTCCCCCCTTACAAACTCGTAGAAAAGGAAATGATTGTTTCAGTTGGTAGAGAGATATCAAAAGAGAAACCCTACTGAGGAGTGCCGCAGGTGAGAGCAGGGAAGAAGAACCTCAGTTTTATTTTTTAATCGGAATAAACTGAGCCTTCCCCACTATTTATAGCCACAGAAAGCGACGACAACGAGCACATTCTCTCTCCAACTCAGTTTTTCGCTCTACTTTCGGACGCGTTGAGAGTGGTTTGCTTCGTATTATCGCCGCTTTTTCTTTTACACCGTTTTGGTATAAAAAAAAATGGATTGTTATTATTTTTTTATATCAAGACTTTACACCAACTCTTTCTCTTTCTCGTATACATAATATAATACTATTTAAAAAAATTGTTACATTAAAAAAATTAATGTGTAATTTTTTCAGAATGAATAAATATTTAAATTACACTAAAAATTAAAATAAATGAAAATTTTAAAATTAATATTTTAATAGAATAGTTATAGATTTGTTGAGTCTATTATTTGGTATTGATAAAAAGTTACTAACTAAATTTGTAAAAGTAAATTTTATAATCAAATTTTAGTCAAAATTTATTGAGGCTACTATTAGTGCTCTTACTATATTAAATAATAGACTCAACAAATCTTTTACTATTCTATTAAAATATTAATTTTTAACTTTTTATTATTTTAATAATTGCAATCGCTCCATGGTAATTACATCAAATTAGAAAGGGGAAAATCAAATAATGTCTGCAAGGGTTAATAGTCCGATAGGGAAAATATTAATAAACAAATTGCAAACAAAATCGCACCAAATCAAGAAAAAAAAATCGCAGCCCACAAAAAGAAAAAATATCTCAACCCGCTAAAAAAAATAACACTAATATCTTACCCAGAAACCAAATTAAGAAGTGGTAAAAGAAAATCAAATCGAATCCTGATGTTGGCATCCAGAAAGATCATTTTTTAATCTAAAAATAATATTTAGCCACCTCTTTTAGTTTAATAAATTTGACCAATCATATAATCTGAAGTTAAAAATGTTATTTATTTATTGAGTCTATTATTATACTTTATTTGACACTTTACTTATTATTTAATTAAAATTTAACTTTAACTAGTTCACTACTGTTGCAAGCAACCATTTGTATTTGTTACCAAGTTTTGTTACGAAGCTCTTTTATCTGCAAGTCGGTGAATAATTTACATTTAACGTGTCACGAATTTTGATTTGTAAGGGATCTAATTTGGTTAAAAACAAAATCTCTTTTGAATCAGTGTTTGTCATATACGCGGTGTTAAAAGTGTATCCTTCTTGCCCGTGGTCGAACCAATAATTGCGTTAAGGGGTCAAATTTTTTTTTTTTTCAAACTGTGTGACATATTTATATAAAAAGTAATATTAGATATAATTTTAAAATATATAAGTTTTAAACACTCTATTTAAAAAACAAAAAATATGAAGTCTATTATTAAAAAATAATTTTTCTTATAAATTTTAGATTTACTTATTTTTTTTAAATAATGTGGACAAGACTTGCACATTCTAAAATTGCAAATATCTTTATTTTATGTAAATAAAAAAGATATTGAAAAATCTAAAAGTATAATTACAAACTATTTTTCTTATAGATTATTGATTGACCTTAAATAATATTTCTTGTATTTTTACTGTAGATTCCATATTAAAAAACTCAATATTAGATAATCAAAAAATTTAGAGTCCATATTAATAAATTTATTATTTCTTCTAAACTTAATTTTAATTTTAATTTTGGAGAAGCCACATCCTTAAAATAGATAATATATAGAAATTAAACAAAATTTTTTACTAAAAAAAAAATTGGAGAGAGATATTTCTATGCATATTAAAATTTTAAAAATTATAAAAATTTTAGAAGGAGCCATTTTTTATATTTGTAAAATTATATATAAAATGTAGTGAAATAAGTTATGTTTTCACAAAATTTTGCAGAGGCGATGGCCCCCTAAAGACAACATGGGCCCGCCACTACTTCTTACCAACTTATAAATGGAAGAGTTCTAATCACTTAGATGTGAATGAGCAATCACAATATATTTTTCATATTATTTTTTAAAATACATTATTAATTTTTTTTTTATTTTATATATTCACTTTTATAATATACTACATATCAAGTTATTTATTTTTTCTTTATATTATTTAAATATTATACATTTTAACATATTTTATTCATTTCAAATAAAGTAAGAAGTAAAGAGAAATGAATAAAAAGTAACAAGTAAAAAGATAAATAAATTAAATATTTATACAAGTGTGTATAGTGTTTTATAAATGTAAATGATGTACTGTAGTAAACTGGATATTAGTGATAAAATATATAATCCATTGGATGGGCTATTTTGATCTATTTTTTTTTTAATTTTATAAAAATATGAGTTTTACATAAATCATTAAAAATGCTCTTAATAAATGTCTTTTGTGAGCAATTAAAAAAGATAAAATAGTGACAATGGTGTGGCTTGATGTTACAACATCCATATCTTTAAAATAGAGATAAGGGATTTGATCCTCTCTTCCAATATATTAAAAAAATAAATAAAATAGTAATATTCAATTAATTAATTTTGATTTCCCCTCTCATCCCCTTTTTTCTTATAAAAAAATAGATTTATGTTTGTAATTCAATTATTTAATGAGTGATACTGGCAGGAGGTGATAGTGGAGGAGGGCTGGATGGGTGCGAACCTTGTTGTTATTGTTTGTCGGGTATGGGTGCAGTGGGCCAGGCCTCGTAGGAAGAAGATGAGAATCGTGTTAATTTGGCTGTGGAGTGTGAGTCATTTTCGTTATCCATACGTATATACACGTACGCCATATATGCCAGCTAGCTACTCAGCACACACTTGTTAAAGCAAAAATAGCAGATAAATCGGATTTGCACCTTCTACATTTGTCGCATGTAATATGCATTCCACGAGACGGTTTGTCCCCGTCCACCTACTTTTTTTATAAGAAAATACTGTTTTCACATAAAATTTAAACATGCATATTATTTTTTTAAAATTTATTTTTACTTAACGATGAAAGAATTGTTTTTAAATGAATTTATGTTTTTTTTTTTAAAAAAATGTTTAAATACTTTAAAAAATGTTGAGAAAAAAGTAAAAATAAAAAATTTAAGCCTGATCAATGAGAATCCTTTGTAGATATAGCATTTTTCTTTTTATAAACTGTTTGGTCGTCTTCTTGATTTGTAAGACTGGAGGTTTGGATAGAATCGTTGAGTTAAAAAAGATGAGATAGAAGAGTTAAAAAGTTGAATTAATTCTCATTAAAATATAATTTTTTTAAATTATTTTTATTTTTAAAAAATTAAATTATTTATTATATTTTATTTAAAAATTTAAAAAAAATTGTAATAATTAAATAAAATAAGATCGGTTGAAATTAACTCATTATCCAAACAAGCCCATAATGATTTTTAACTCATGCAAGTCTATTTTACACAAAACAATTTAAATATATATATACACATTCAATTCTTTTCAAATTCTTTGTATAATTTTATTTTAAATGGCGGATCAACTTAGCTAGCTAGGTTGCATAAAAACTAACTACACACTCAATATATGTACAGTATTTTTATCCAAACTTATTTTCACTATCCAAATTTGGCCAACCTAAGTTGTTGGTCAAATGATATTTTATCCATAAAATAATTCTTCCCTCTTTATTCATTGCGCGCCAATAAACTGGATTGATTGGCCGGTGTATTTTGTACACTACTCAAATACCTGGGCATGCAAGTTGAGGTAATTGTGGTGTGTCGTGGCCGGGCACTACTCGATCCCTCCAAATAAATGATCAAACAACTTTTATGTGTGTATGTATGTATACATTACATACATATATATATATATAAGACCGTTAGAATATCATTGTTGAAAAAAAAACCGTTAAAAAATTATATCTGTTAAAATAATATAGATATTAGAAAATTAATATGTACTTTTTTAATAATGAATAAATATTCTAATTATAATTAGAATTAAAATAAATGAAAATGTCAAAATTAATATTTTAATAAAATATATAGTGATAGATTTAGAGATTTTGTTATTTAGTGTTGTAGAAAAGTGGCTAGTTAAATTTATAAAGAGTGAATTTTCAAGTCAAAACTTAGCCAAACTTTTGCTAAGCCATTACTAATGCTCTTAAAATGTGTAAATTTTGCATACTTCATTTGAAAAAAGTTGAGAAACCTGTAACCTACATTAAAAATTTATTTTTAATAGTAGATCTCAATGTTTGTTAAAATAAATACGTAAGACTTGTACACCCTATAATTATATTTAACATTACTCATCATTTATTAACCTTAGCTAAATAATAAACCTTGACTTAAAAGTGCGCGGATAATGATCATCCTTATTTCAAGCAAAACATATGGTATTCGGTATTCATTTGGTGTAAAGTTTATATTGTTTGTGACTAAAACAACGTCCCATCTTTCTTTTACACTAAATGAATCTCATCCTTTTTAATTCAAATGGAGAAGAATATATTCTACCTCTATTTCCTTAACAGATCAGTGCATTCCCTATTTATCTTTCCATTTTTAATATAGTTTTATTTTTTAAAAAATGAAATTACTATAAGAAAAATGGACAATTACGATCAATTTATAGCAATAAAAAGACTATTAACAACTAAAATTAGTTGTTAATAGTCTTTTTATTGTTATAAATTGATCGTAATTGTCTATCTTTTTTATAATAAATAGACAACAAGAAAAAAAACATCTCGTGACTCGTATACAAATTTCGAACAATATTATTTTTTATTTAATATATATTTTATTATCTTCCATCACATCAACTGATGTGTCATTTTGACTAGCTTCTAACGGCACTTTTCATAAATATTTCATAGAACGTGAGCAAATTAGCAAAATGCTTCCTCTGATTATAAGGGATCAGATGAAAGGAATACAGATATGAGTTAAGAATATACGGTTTGTACAGTGCCTACAAGTGGGGTGGGGGAATGTCGCATTTCTAATTTCATCGCATATGCTAATTGCCTAATTGATTATACTCTCGGGAGACGATGATCGATCTTGACCAAAAATATATGCATGCCCTGGGAAAGTGGGATCTGCATGCATGATGATGGAGACGGCATTTATATTCGTGCGTACGTAGCAAGTAATTAAGAGAATATCCTCGATCGCTTATTGGCTACATAATATAGACGCAAAGATTAAGCAATCTTTTTGAAAATAAGTGAACTGCGCGCATGCATTATTGCGAATAGACGGATATGCTTCCTTTCGTTTTCTTTGAGGTTTCAATTCGAGTAGTACTGCTGATGCGTATGCATGATTGCATGATGCCTCTTTTACTTCAATTCATATTCGGTATCCAGCTGTGCCTATGGGGCTTTGTTGTGAACCCGGCCAGCGAAGATAACGCTGATCATGCATTACTTCGACCCTTTTTCATAATTTATTTTCCGTTAAATATGGATAAAAATATAGTAATTTTAATAAGAATAATATTATTTAAAGACCTTTATACCACACAATATTATTTACATGGCATAAGAATAAATATCTTACATATTACATTACAACCCCCCACGCTAAGAGATATATAAATAGAACACTTGCGCTCATTGTGCTTGTTTAATGAAGGGTACATCTGGTCAAAAAAAAAAAAAAAATGAAGGGTACACGTACGATATAATTAAAATTTGTTGATAATTAGAGAGTGCATGCGTTGGCCACGGGAAATGTATGTTTTTCTCTAAGAAAAAAGTATGTTTTTCTCTTAAAAAAAGCCTCATAATTTTTTTAGAAACACATTTGTATGAATGTGTATATATATATACATACACACGGGAAATGTTTTGACCACCGTTGGTGGCTCCCGCTTGGGGGTTACCGCTAGTTTTTTTATTTATTTATTTTTTTATTGATTAAGAAAAATTTGTTTAATATTATTATAAATTTTTTATATTTTTTAAAATATTAAAAAATAATTTAAAAAATAAATAAATTTAAACCTAACAGTAGTCACCAGCAGTGGCTTTAGTATCGTCCATATATACACATACACGCGTGAAGAAGAAGACAGATTAGACTGAGATTATATATAGTATATTCTACTTGGCCACTTGGGTTTTATGCATGAATAGGATGTAGATTGTTACGGTCAAAGAATGAAAGGTACTTGCATGTATTTCCATTCGATCCCCTCTCTAATTAATTAATTAATATCATTCAATATGGCTAATAATTATTGACTTTTTATTTTTTGTCTCCATATATAATTTGATCTTACACTTGGCATGGGTTTTTATATGGTCACGATATCTGTTAAAATTGTTTTTCCCGATGTCGTTTCCCAGTGTTTTTTAAGCCGTCGGCATTTTTCGATCGCGATGGATAAGCGACATAATTAGGTCTGCCGTTGCTTTTTGTTCAATTGTTTGTCCTCAGCTTTTCCATGACAAAATGACACGTCAAATTTATCATTAAAAATAGAAAACTTTAGGCGCATGTGATGAATATCTCAAATTCTTATCCAAATATAAAGATTTTAAATTAAAGTTTCATTTATAATATTTTTACGTATTTTTTATGTATTAAATTAATATAATTAGCTGCGATACTTTATTTTAATATAAAATAACTGTTTTGATCAATTATATTAATAAAGTATACAATAAATATGCAAAACTAATCATGTATATAGCATAACTCATGATAGATATACAAGTAATGCAATATATATTGATCAATATATTGTTAGAATTCGTAGAAATTTTTTATATAGTATTAAATATTCAATAAATATTATAATTATTTTATACGTTTGTCTCTAACTCAAACTCTAAAGTTCTCCAAAGGTATATGCATGAATCTTTGGAGGATTTGGAGTGTGGTCTTAATGTATACTTATCACAAGTAAAGCCAGACGACACAGAGTGCTAAAATAGTAGTAAAAAAAATGTATTTCTTATTGAATTAATGGTTATTACAAGAGATCCTTTTTATAGAGTTTAGGCTACAAAAGTTCGAGAATCTTTTGATACTAAGGTTGGTTTTATAGCGTATGATGCATGCAGTGCATGCTCTACAGAATTTATTACGTTGAGCTGCTCTTATGCTTTAGCTGTGATCCTTGGTGACTTACAGTACATGCAGGGGCATTGTTGTCCTTAACATCCCCCCTCAAGTCGAGCGACAAAGCGTGAAGATGAAGACTTGAACAAAATAATGTAAACTGAGTGAATAAGAGGGGTTTGGTGAGCAAGTCTGCAAGTCGATCCTTACCAGAAATGAATGCAACACATAAAGATTTGTTTTGAACACGATGGCGTACGAAATGAAAATCAATTTTGACGTGTTTGGTGCGTGCATGAAAAAGGGGATTGGAGGAAAGCTAAGTTGCTCCCATGTTGTGACAATACAATAATGGTGCAGAAGCTAAATTTAAACCAAGGTCACGACATAAACTTTGGAGCCAGATTACTTCTACCCTAATGTTAGCAATCGCCTTGAATTCTACCTCAGTTGACGATCTCGTAATTGTGGGTTGTTTCTTGGAGGACCATGAGACTAGATTGGAATCGATGAAGATACAATAACCACTTGTAGACCGTCGATCGTCTGGGCACCCTACCTAATCAGCGTCGGACCATGCAATGATTTGAGTAGTAGATGAGGATGAAATTGCAAACCAACCATGGAGGTGTGTTTGAGATACCTCAGAATCCGCTTCACGGCCTACCTATGGGGGACCCGAGGGGTATGTATAAACTAGCATACTTTTCCAACAGCGTAGGCAAGATCCGGTCTTGTGAAAGATAGGTAGTGCAAGGAATCGATTGTGCTACAATATAACATAGGATCTTCAAAAAGCTGTCCAAAAAAAGCACTATGCTTTTCGGAAGTGGACATGAGAGTTTTAACAGGTTTCGAATCCTACATCTTTGTCCGATACAACAAATCAGTAATGTATTTGTGTTGTGTAAGAAGCAGACCTTTAGAATTACGAGTAGCCTCAACACTAGAAAATAATGTAGATTTCCCAAGTCTGTGATTGGAAAGTCAATGCGCAAGGCTGAAATGAGTTCAATGATGTACTTCAGAGAGGAGCCTGTAATCAACAGGTCATCAACGTAGACCAAGACAAAAGTTGTAGCATTCGCAGTTTTTTATATGAAGAGTGATGGGTCTGCTGTTGAAATAACAAAGCCAAGATCAACTAGTCGAGAACTAAGACGTGAATACCATGCATGGGGTGATTGCCGAAGCCCATAAATTGTTTTGTTCAATCTACATATGTGAGAGGAGTGTTGTGGATGAGAGAACCCGGGTGATTGGGACATGTACACTGTTTCATGAAGTGGCCCATACAAAAAAGCATTTTGCACGTCATACTGTCGAACAACCCAGTGCTGAGAAACAGCAATTGCAAGTTCTGTGCGAACGGTTGTAGCCTTGATGACAGGGCTGAAAGTTTCTTCAGAATCAATCCCAGGTTGCTAGAGAAAGCCTTTGGCAACTAAACGGGTTTTGCAATGTTCAATTGAACCATCGGCACATCACTTAGTGCGAAACACCCATTTACAAGTGATGATATTCTAGGCTTGGGAAGTAGGTACTAAAGACTAGGTTTGGTTTGCAAGGAGAGTATGAAATTCCTTGGCCATAGCCTCACGCCACTCAAGGTACTGATTTGGAGTGGTGTAGTTTGCTGGAGTTTCGGAAACAAAGGTGAGATCGGTTACAAAGGCACGAGGTAAGGGCCATTTTGCTGTGCCGTCAGGATGCTTGCTTGGGCAAAGGGAATTGGTCCGTGAACGAATAATCATTGAATGAGCATGTTGTTGAGGTGGTGAAGACGTGCTCTGTAAGGGTGGTGAGGGAAGAGTTGATGTAGCCGGAGGGGGACCAAGTACAGAAGAAGGAGATGAATTAATATTGGATTGTGGGTTGGAAGTAAAGTGAAGAAGAATTACGTGAGTGGGCTGAGAGTAGGGTGTGGGCTTGGGAAGGCTTGAAAAGGGGAAGTTAGACTTGTTGAACTGAACATCTTTGGAAATAAAAGTTCGACTTGTGGAGATGTGATGACAGATAAATCCTTGATGATTTGGACTCGAGCCTAGGAAGACACATGAGAGAGAGAGAGAGAGAGAGAGAGAGAGAGAGAGCGAAAAGCAAATTTATGGGAATTGTATGGAGTAGTTAAAGGCCAACATTCAGAGCCAAAGACCCGTAAGGAAGCATAATCAGGATGGGCTTTGTGAAGTAGAAACAATGGAGAAGTATTATGTAATCTGACTGAAGGCAACATATTGATTAAGTAAATTGCATGGGAAAATGCATGGGGCCAAAAATGAAGTGGGACAGAGGAGTGGGCAAGAAGTGCTAAACCCGTGTCAACTATATGGCGGTGCTTACATTCAACAATCCCATTTTGGGTGTGGGTATGGGGACATGTAATTCTTTGAGTAATTCCACATGAGTTTAAATAATTTGAAAATGGTCTAAACTCACCTCCCCAATCGGATTGAAATTGCATTATCTTGGTGTTAAATTGAAGTTCAACATTAGTTTTAAATTTGACAAAGGTTTCAAGAGCTTGAGATTTTGATTTTAGATGGAACAACCAAATGTAACGGGAGAAGTCATCCACAAAGGTAATATAAAAACGATAATTCTCATTAGACACATGTGGGGAAGGTCCCCATTAATATGAGAATATGAACTGAAAAGGTGCAGTAGATTTATTAATTCATGTATGAGCCAGAAATCTGTGATGTTTGGCCTTGGCATAGGCATTACAAAAAATAATTAGAGAATGCTCATAAGTTAGTTTATACTGCCGTAGGATAGATTGGACAAGTTTGATTGAGGGATGCCCGAGCCTAGTATGCCACAATGGAACCAAGAGATGAGTGGAAAATGCAGAAGGTGGTGGAACTTGTTGAGGGATGGTATACAGGCCATTACGTGTTGTCCCTTGAAGAAGAAGCTTCTCCAGTTTGTAGTCCTTAACAGAAAAGGAGTTAGCAAAAAATTGAAAAAAAACATTATTATCAAAGTAGAATTGACGGTTTGAGATTAAGTTCTTTTGGAAAGAGGGCACACAAAGAATTTTATTAAGTAAAAATTTTGATGAGGAGGAAGAGAAAGAGGCTGAACTAGAATGTGAGATAGGTATTAGAGAACCGTCACCCATGCGGAGCTGCTGGTCACCGTTATACTCAATAGCATGCAAATTAAGATTATCCAGATGACTTGTTATATGATTTGTAGTAGCAGTGTTTGGATGCTAGTTGGTATTCGAAAGGTAACTTGATGAGAAGTTGGTAGTGATGGGTGGGCAGGCAGCAGTATATGCTTGGTTAAATTGATAGTGGCAGGTGAGAGCTATGTGACCTTGTCTATTGCAGACCTGGCAAACCAAACGCTGGTCAATAGGAGAAAAAAATATTTAGGAGCATTGTTACCTGCATAATTTCCACAACCCCTATTGGGAGTGAAACGTCCACCATTATGGCCGCAATTAAGAGCACCACGAGGTCCTCGACCACGTGAACCAAAGGAGTATTTTGCAGTGAAATTTTCAGAGGCATCGGTGGAAAAAGTACTCATTTCAGGGTTATGATTCAACCTTGCTTCATGTGCTAGTAGATGTCCGAGCAATTCCTCAGGAGAAATAGGTTCTAGTCAGGTAGTGACAGAGGAGACCAGTGCATCATAATCAGGGCCTAGTCCAGTGAGATAATAAGGAAGAAAATCAGCTGGATATAGGAGATGACTAGCAGCTGCCATGGTGTCGACGAGACTCTTGGCTTTCCGAAAATAAGTTGAGATGGTGTTAGAACCTTTCTTAAGAGATGCCAATTGAAATTGAATTTGAACAATACGAGCTTGGGAAACAGAGGCGTAAGTATTTTCTACAGAGAGCCAAATAGCTCGTACAGTGGTGCAACCAACAACTTGTGCCATGATATGTTTAGAAAGTAAAGAAATAAGTGTAGACCTGACCAATTGGTCTTGTTGTAGCCAAAGCTCGTAAGTTGGGTTTGAGGTATTAGCATCAAGCATGGGTTTTTGTGGAGGGTAGGAGCCATCAACCTATTTATAGGCGTTGGCCGCGAAGATAAGGGACTGACTGAATTTTCCACAGTAAATAGTTATCAGGGGTGAGTTTCATAGCGATGGTGGGAGAGAAATTTGGTTGAGAGAAGGTGGGAGAGGGAGAAGAATCAGAGGAGGAAGTCATGGATGATTAGTCCTTCAGGGCTCTGGTACCATGCTAAAACAGTAGTAAAAAATATATATTTCTCATTGAATTAATGATTATTACAAGAGATCCTTTTTATAGCGTTTAGGCTACAAAGAATTGAGAATCTTTTGATGCTAAGGTTAGTTTTACAGCATACGACGCATGTAGTGCATGCTCTGCATAATTTGTTACGTAGTGCATGTTCTGTAGAATTTGTTACGTTGAGCTGCTCTTATGCTTTAGCTGTGATCCTTGGTGACTGACAGTACGTGCAGGGGCATTGTTATCCTTAACACAGAGCTACCTCATGGAAAAAGCCACTGTTTGTTGTAGTGCTTGGGCACGTAGTCGTGACTCGCGGCTAGCTGAGAAATAAATATGGCTGAAAGAACATGCATGGAATTTGGAATATTGTTGCGACAAACATACATGCATGGGACATTATTTTGCCTCATTTGGAACCAAAAAACAGCAAGATAATAGGCTACGTACAATTAATAATTTAAGACACGTGATGTGTTTTCCACTTAACATGTCCATTCGGATTAATCCTGTAGTGCTTTGGATTTTATGGCCTAACCGGAAATTTTTTAAAAAAAGAAAAAAAGAAAAAAGAAAAAAGCTACAAGAATATGACAAGATGATCTTGGGTTTTTCGTTGTGCAGTACTGATCATACACATGCATATACGGAGAACAAAATGATCAACTGCATCAACTACTAGTACTTTACGGTATGTTGATAGATATATAGCCACATATAGATAAACCTCCGTCGTTGATCTTGGATTTGTCACAACCAATTAATTAATTTCGTGATATATATGATCATATCTTAAGTGACTATATGTCGATTGACATATATGTGATTGAGGATGACAAAAGTTAAGACGAACTGTACGTAATATTAGGAGCTTCTTCTCTAAGACAGTACGTGCATGCGTAGTTATGGATGCTGAGGAAACTTCCTAACATATATCATAACTCTTGATAATTCTGCTGTGATGAGATTATACACCTTATTGTTCGTTATCTTTTGAATTCTATCGGTGTAGACATGTCAGCAAATTAACAGAGCCAAACGGCCAATAACTATCATGTAAATCAATACAAATATTTCACTCTTTTGGTAATGCATCCTTTTGTGAAACATGAGACAATTATGTTGAATAGTATGGAAAATTAAAGAGAGAGAAAGCAAGAAAAAAATATAGATTTAATGTGATTCGATTGTGTGTCTACATCTACAAAAACGAGCGGCGGCTAAATTTCAATATAAAAAAATAGGGTTACATCATAGGTATTAGAAAATTCCTAAAATACCTTTGTACCTAGCTATACAGAGGTATTACATTATATGTATTTAACATGATTTCGCTTCGTTTTGCTCAGAACGTTACGCTCTCCTGGTTCCAATCCGCTCCACCTTTGGCATCAGTTTGTTTTTTCTATATACGTGTTTCACTCGATATGAGCCATATACTACAACACATTCAAAACAGTAGTCGATCTTTCATTTTAAGGTGTTGAAGCATTATAGAAGTGGCCAGTATATATATATATAATATATATATATACCTAGCTTGTAAAATTAAAGAACTGGTTGATAAATTATATAGATAAATTAGCTACTTAGATTAAATAAAATTTCAGAATTAATTTTTGTGAATTAAGGCTCATAAAAAAAAAAAAAGGTAAGACTCACTGAAAATTTTGGACCAATTCGGACGCCTGAAACTACTTGAAAGTGTTTGTTAATTTGGTTGCGTTTGTATCCTCAATTCATTTTATATAATCATTATAATTTTTTTAACTTTTAATATATAATATAATAAATAATTTAATTTTTTCAAATTTTAAAATAATAATATTAAAAAATAACATTTTAATATAACTTTTAATTTTGTTCCTTAATTTAAATCAATTCAACTTAACATTAAATCGGCATAAAAAATTTGAGGGTGTAGTCTCTCGATCGTACGCGGATCTATCCCCGATGATCCTAATTATACCAGTGAATGCCATACCAGTTAATGCCATAAAAGTTGGTGATCAAACACATCATGAGTACTTCTCATTGCATCATGCGTCACTCCGTATTTATCCTGCGAACATGTGGGCTAACAAATTGTACCTGCAAAACGCCCAAGTATCAGGTCAACCGGCTCAATTGGCTGAGATGATATGATGCCACCCACTTTAATTAAAAGAGACTTATTAATTTTTACCATTCATTTATTATTTTACAGTATATTTAAAATTTTTATTTTTAGTTATATTATTTTAAATATTTTTTGACATCCTTAATCCTTACAAAAAAATTTAAAAAATATACAATTTTATTATTAATCACTTTCTTAATCATTAAATAAATAAAAAAATAAAAAAAAATAATAATAAACAGGTGGTAGGAGGTCATAAAATATACCCTATCTTTATCCCTAATTAAAAGTGCTAATCCTAGCTGTTTCTGATGCAGTACTAAGCCTTCTAATTTGAGATCGAGCTTCTCTTTTCTACATTCCATATCTCCGCCTTATCCGGTATTAATCCGGCTATCATTCCATACTGTCTGCATGCAAAACAACACTTTAATTAAGGTGGTCTTGTTTTTCCATTCTACTTGATATATTTACATTCTTTCACTCATTGCCTACCAAATGTCACGTTAAGACATAATACAATTAAGAGAATAATATATAGTTAAAAGGATACTAAATGTCGGAAGATGAGACTTTGATGCATGCATGCATCTTATATATGCTCGTTTGATTCCTTACAACAAGACCGAAGAATATTCTGACATAAAAGATGGAATTTCTGCCAGATAATTCTAGCATCTGCCAACAACCTCAGTCCTGATCTTATAATTTTATTGGTAAAATCCTAACCAAAATTCCTCTCTTAGGTCATCAATATCTGTGATTTTCCTGACATTGATATTAGTGATTGATAAGAGCTGGCATTTGGGCTTGTGATTTCAGGAATCTCATTCCCTTGAAGAATATATGGGAATCAGATTTCACTATTTCAGCAGCATCTGAGCTTGTAACAACAGCAGGAGAAGTGGACAAAGGAGGGAATATATTGGTAGCAGCAGTGCATGGGTGGAGCATCTTGCTTAATATTGGCAAAAGTTCCCAAATGACAGCCCTCCACCTCCCCCTAGGTTTAAGAGCCTGCCCATACCCAGTAGTATTGACATTTATGTATGAAGTTACCATTCCTGGTAGCTGTAATAGTGGGTTACAATATTAATTTTAAGAGAATTACGTCCTTTTGTTGGCTAACTCATATTTGAATAATTATATAACTTCCATTATAAGGGATACCATGCATCCAGAAAAAGAGGCCGGTTATAGTGGAACGGGTGGACAATCTCTAATTCCAATGACAGTGAAAATTGTCATCTTTGCAACAACTCCAAAGAGAATATAAACCCTTTAGGAACAAAATGTCCAGCTATACATGCAAAGGACGCCTACCCCTATTAGAAACGTGGTTGATCAGGCGTAGGTCCTTCGATTCTTGTTTTTTTCTTTTCTTTTTTTATAGATAATTAAATAAAATTCGATGAGTGATGTTAGACAAGACATTTATGTGGCCTATTTATTAAAGAATTTTATTACGTATGAGTAAAGTCACGTATTAATCTGTATATCAATATTAATTTATTTATATTTAAAATTTAAATTAGTATTATTTTCAATAAAATCTATTTTTTGATCAATCACATTAAATTAGTATACAGTTGTACTTATAACTAGATTTTTCATTTATTAAAATTGTCGCAAAATAATTGTGCCTTTAGATATATTGGCACTACAAGAAAAATGATTATTTTCATTAGAAATAGTACTTTTAATTGCAAAATATTGATTACAAATACTCATTCTTATTATAGTATGGGATCAAAATTTCATCCATATCTATGACCCTAACACTCTTTACATTCAAAGATAGATAAACATGCATACTGTAAAAAAACATGAATATTTGTGACCAATATTTTGCAATAAAAATGATTATTTTGCAACCAAAAGAAATATTTTGATTACGAAAACTCGTTTTCGTCAGAAATAATCATTTTGGTTGTAAAATATTAGTCACAAATATATGTTTTTCTTGTAGTGGCAACACAATGATGTTCACGTGCTATGCCTATTTCTCTCTAAATTATAAAAAAATATTTAGGTCAAAAACTTGTAATAAATCTCAATCCAGGATTTTGGTCTCTACATTTTTATCTTGCTACAAACATTATAACAGTAGCTGAAACTCATTGTGCAATCCTTAACCTAAATATAATTTTAGGGTGTACAAGGTGGTGATACTCTCAGAGCATTAGCATTGGATTATGTAAATGTAAATGTAAAATTTGTATAATATCCTATGATTTTGCATTTGGCAATTCCATTCAAAACTTTTTCCCACATCGGATTATCTATCTATTAGTTAAAATAATAATAAAATATTATTAATTTAATAATTTTTTTCTAATTTTTTGGTCATATTTTACAATTCTACTAATCATATATTAATTAATAATCAAATTATAATTAACATATGATTGATAGAGAAACTGTAAAAATCCTAACAAAACAACTCTTCTACATTAGAGACAATAAAATTACAACATCTAATTGAACCAATAAGTAAAATATTACATCCTTCCACAAGAAATGAGTTTAGTAAATATCACTAGAAAAAACAAGAGGGAAGAGAGATTGTTTATAGAGGAAGAAAGAATTTTTTATTCATTTAGTCGAGCTACAGTTATAATCAAATATATATGGCTATAGAATGTAATTTACTGTAGTTAAAAATCATCTTATTTTAAACTTGTATAACCCAATGCTACTTTTGAGCTCTATTAGCCGAATAGCTTGATTTATTTGCATTTGTATAATCGGATGCGAATGTTCTCATTGAAGAAAAGTGGATTTACTATTAACAGTAAAAATTGTCATCTTGCAACAACTTCAAAGAGAATATAAACCCTTAAGGAACAAAATGTACAACTATACACGAAAAGGACGCCTACCCCTGTTAGAAACGTGGTTGATCAGGTGTAGGTCCTTCGATTCTTGTTTTTTCTTTTCTTTTTATAGATAATTAAATAAAATTCGATGAGTGATGTTGGACAAGACATTTATGTGGCCCATTTATTAAGATTGTCGCGAAATAATTGTGCCTTTAGATGTATTGGCACTGCAAGAAAAACAAACTCGTGTTCGTTAGAAATAGTATTTTTTATTGTAAAATATTGGTTACAAATTCATTCTTCTTGTAATATGGGATCAAAATTTTATCCATATCTATGATTCTAACATGATTCTTTACATTTGAAGATAGATATACATACATACTACCAAAAAAAATGAATATTTGTAACAAATATTTTATAATTAAAAGGATTATTTCGCAATCAAAATAAATATTTTGGTTATGAAAACTCATTTTCATTGAAAATAGTCATTTTAATTATAAAATATTAGTCACAAATATTCATTTTTCTTATAGTGACAATACAACAATGTTCACATCCTACACCTATTTCTCTCTAAATTATAAAAAATATTTAGGGCAAAAAATTGTAATAAATCTCAATCTAGGATTTTAATCTCTAGATTTTTATCTTGCTACAAACATTATAATCGTAACCGAAACTCATTGTGCAATCCTTAACCTAGATATAATTTTAGGGTGTACAAGATACAAATACTCTCATTAAAGAAAAGTGGATTTACTATTAACAAATGATTTTTTTATGTGAATATTAAATTTATTTAATTTTAAAAAAAGAATAAATAAAATTTACATACTTTAAAATTGTAAATATTTATTTTTCTCTTTTAAGATCCAACTCAGTTCACGGGCTTGAAATGGATTCTTTTTAAGTATTGGTAGGCTAAGCGTTGCTTGGACTCAACTCGATCGAATAGCCCAACCGGTTTCGAAGTTCCAGAGAAAGTATATGGTTCAAAGATGGGCCTTAACAGGAATTGACTGACCTACACATTGTGACGAAGGATTTTATTTTGTTTTTATTTTAAGTGAAATAAATACTATCTATTTAGAATAAAATTTAAGATATTTTAGGTCGACAATTGAAATAGATATCTCGTACTGTGTACTAAATATCTTTAACTATTCATCCGTACCATATAAATTATATTGCCTTGACATATTGTACGTAATTTTTACTGAATTAACCAGTGGTGTTATGTCATCTTTGATTACTACTATTTAAATAATCCAAAAATTAGTTTAGGGTTATATAAATGTCAGGACCAAATTGAAAATTACAAATATTTTAAGGGTTAAAAAAATAATGCTTGCCCTAAAAGTCTAAAACCAATAGGCTAAATGAGTCACTAGAATATATCAAGAGGTAAATGTAAAAACATTGTTGTGAATTTTTACCCGTTTGCAAGAGATATCATGAGTTTTAACTTCTTGTAATAATGGTACGAGTAAAGTTAAATACAATCGTGAAATGTATAAATACTAGTATTATGTAATTTATTTTTAAAAAAATTATGAGGTCTATTATTAAAAATTACTTTTTATTTATTTATTAAGATTTCATATTTACTCACACTTTTTTAAAAGAATTACATGGCATTTACATTCTGCACGACTACAAATATCATTTATCTTATAGTAGTACATGGTTTCCAAAGCTGACTCATTTGTTTTCACAATACATCTTAACTTATATCATATAATTATTATAATTTTCTCAAAATTTTATATAAAATAAAATAATTAATTTAACTTTTTTAAATAAAAAATAATATTAAAAAATATATTTTATTTAATTTTTAACTTTAATTTCAACCTTCATATATCATTTCATCTAATTGAAAAACAATAGAGTCATCGAAGTCATTCTTTCACTACAGACTTACAAAAAGATAAAGCACAGAACAAAAGGATTGATTATAAAAAATGAAAAAAGTATTTTTTATCATATCATTACTTCGAAGAAACTAGAAAGAATCCAAAAGCTGATTTTGCTTTTAACTGTAAATAAACAAAACAAAGAAAAAGAGAGAGCGCCATCGAACAAAAAGATAGATTTAAAAAATAACAAAAACTATGTTATATTATTACTTCGGAAAAAGGAAAGGAAAAAAAAAAAAAAGTAGCAGTTATCTTTTCACATCAGGTCGGTGTAAAAAGTCCAATCATGTGAAATTATCACTAAAAAAGGTTTAGAATATTAAAATAACAACTATGATTGGCTTTCAGATAAATGGAATTTTATACTAACCATTTAAAATTTGTGTTCTTTATACTTTTACTTTTTATCACTTTAATCATTCCATTACAAATCGGTAATAATTTGTAAGAGAATGCAATGTCGACATCCATAATTGTGTGGCATGTGAAAAATAATAATTAAAAATCATTTAAATAATTAAAAGTAAAAATAAAAAATAAAAAAATCTAAAAATAGAAAATAATATCCTACTGGTTAAGAATATTAGTAGTAGCCTAACCATTCTTTAGTAGAAATTTAACTAGAAAAATCATTTTTTCTAATTAAATTAGCCACTTTTCAATAACATAATATAATAAATTCTCTAAATATATCACTATTATTTTAAAATATTAGACATTCGAACATATTTCCCTCCTCCCCCAATAACCCTTGAAATAAGACAACAGAAGAAAACTTCAATAAAAAGTGCGTACTACTTCAAGAAAAGAAAAACCATATTTTGCTTAACAAAATCGACAAATCATAAGTATAAAAAGGCAAGATTTTCTCATAAGCTCTTACTAGTTGAAAGCTTTCTTTCCAGGATCATAAACATATACACGAACCATTTTTTTTTTTAATTGGTACATGTTGAGGAGCTAGAAAAATCAACAACCCAAGACAAAAACTCAACTCACTTCCCGATCTGTCACAACCAATTGGAATCAACAACCCAGATCAACAACCAAAATCGAAACACAACTCTAAAGGGGGGGGGGGGGGGGGAACCAAAACAGAAGGGAAAAAGAAACAAAGAATGATTCTTTAATATTGAAAATCTACAATCGTCAATGGCATGGGCTTATCATAAGGCATTCGATGGCCACGGTGTTCCTGAAGGTTGTGTTAAGGAACTGTGTTCAAGTATATAATGATCTGAGTAAGAGAATATATTATTGTGAAAAAAATGATTTGGCTAGCGATTTTGGCTAGCTACATTTAGCCAATCAAAAACATTGGAGTTAAAATTACTCTATATATATTGAGTTTGGTGCGAATGCATTTTGAAGCAAGCTAGCTAAACCTTGGCTAAATTTTGACTATGTCTAGTTCACTACTAATGCTCGAAGACGTAAAATGTCCAAAACTAGTTTTGTGCAAATCAAGTATCGCATAGGTCATGTTCAAGTAGTGGCATTGGCCATATGTTAGCTCTAAGTAAAACTTAGCTAATTGATGTAAAAATATCTGTATTGGATTAGATGTAGTCATCTGTATTTGGTTATGAGCCATATACTTCAGCAAACTTGTTTGTGCACACTAAGTCATACTTTTATTTATCTAATTTTCTCTCTCCATAAACCCTCTATGTACAAAAGTCTTTCTCTCGAAATAGAGACCTGCAAATCACTAGTGCTTTCTCCACTCCTAGCTAGGTCTATCAAAGTTATCTTGATCCTCCTTTATTGAGTTTTCATCTTTCTGTTGGCAACAAGGGCACCTCTATTTCATGTTGCAACTCCTTCATCTGCACAAGATCTTAGTTGACAGGCGACAACAAGATGCTTATTAGCAAAAATGTATGAGTTGTTGTTTTGTGCATAAACTATTATAGATAGCTGATTGTAAATCAACAAGATGTATAAATTGTTAATGTAGATTGCTTTGTGCATGAGCTATTAGGTTGTACTATACATCAGCCATTGTTCATTATACACCACACACCTGATATGGCTTTTTTTTCCTTACTTGAAATGCGCAATTTGAATGTGGAATAGGTCATTTCGAATTTTCTTAGATCCACTACCTTGTACGCCTCTCCATCTGCACAGTGCCCACCCCACATTCACCCCTCCACTCCTTTGCCCAGCGCCCTGAGTTTGTCTTTCACCTCTGCCCAGAATCCCGAGTCTCCAGTTCCTAAGAATAGATGGATTTGGTACATGATTTAAACATGAAAAATAAATGGAGAGAGAGCTTTAAAACAAACCTCGTTGCTGAACTGCAAGATTTAAAAAGACTCAACAATTCCCAGTTGACAAAGACCCAAAAAGAAATTACATATGACTTTCAAAACTTGAGACGCACATTTGGACATGCACGTTACTGATAACATCACCAACAAACCCTGACATCAAATGTCCAATAACACCATAAAAATTTTGAAATTAAATCAAAACCCACTTGAATAAAATATGATGTCTTTTTAACCTGCAAGAGATTGGCAATGGTTTCAATTGTACGTTGGGTTTTTGCTCCTTTGCATTGGTCCCACATGGATGAGAAATGAAGAAGGATAAAGGCCCAATGGCTATAAAAGGAGGCTTAGGCTCTTTGGTAAAGTACACTAATCAAAAACTTATCTAGTAACTTTTTTACTCTAGTTAAATTCCTCTATTGTCCATTTTTGTAAAATAGGAAGAAATGTGAAGTTAAAGTTTTGTTAGTGGGGAATTTTTATGGGTATATTTGAAGTGATGAAAAAAATTGTGTGATTTTAACAATTTTTCACATAGTGAATTTTCTTCTCTATTCTAATGGTTTTTTTTTTTCAGTTTAGAAATTTTCCACTTAAAATCTTGTGTTATTATTATTTCTCTATTTGTTTTGTTATTCCTGCAAATGATAGATCCTAGGGGGTGAATTTGGGAGGTTCAAATTTTCAACATTGTAGTGGTTTTGTTAATCCCAATCTCATGGCACCTTGCAGAAGAGTGGAAGTACAACGACCCAGAAAAGCGCATTGGGCTAAGGTGTGAATCTAGTTATTGCTCACATTGTAGGAGACCTTCAACATCTCTCTATTTCTCAAAGCGCAATTCTAAAACCTAGTTCGCATGTTCTTTAGAGTGCGATTTTGCTTATTTATGTGGTTTTAGAGAGGTACTGGCAAACCTGGTATGATCAATGGGACTAAGGCAACTTGAGAGAGAGAGAGAGAGAGAGAGAGAGAGAGAGAGAGAGAGAGAGAGAGAGAGAGAGAGAGAGAGAGAGAGAGATGCTAAGTCGGGTTTGGTTTTGACAAATATAAACGAGTATGAAGGATTTTACCTTCACAGGACTAAGGGGACATGAAGGATTTTGGATGAAGGGAGGAGTAGCTACAGAACAAAAGTCGCGGGACTGAGATGGGGGGTGATGGGGCCGTTTTGGGTAGAATCAGGTTTGCCACGTAGGGTGTGAGGTGGCAAACTGGCTGATGGGTAGATTATTTCTAACAAGATATACATATTATTGTTTTGTAGTCACCCATGGAGCAAGTTTCTGATTTTGAAAACTTTTGAATGCTTTGTGCATTTTAATTGCATTATTAGGTTGCTTGACAGATTTTGTACACTGTGGTGGACATGGTTTTTCATTGTACATATTTTGATGATGTGTTTGAAAATAAAGTTAATTTATTGTTGGACAGGTGATATATATTTTGATGTATACATTATTAAAAATTATGAAAAAAAAAAACAAAAAGTATTTACTTCAACAAATAAAAAACATGCATAAAAACAAAAATTGATAATGTTTGATTATTATAAAGGGAAGATGCTTAATCTTGCATAGAGTTTAATTTACGAGTAGGTATCCAAAAGCTAAAAAGAGACATTATCAGAATTTTACCTAAAAATTTAGCTAAACCAATACTAATGCTATAAAGCTGGTGTAACCTAACAATTTTTATTTTTTAAGATTTTTTAATTCATTAAATTGTTTTATTTTTTAATTAATTTTATTTTTATATGCAGCCTATTCTCATTGTTACTAACCAAACCTGTTCACTTAACCCAGGTTAAAATTCTCAAATTTATTTCGAACTAGAAGAAATATTTCTAACCCAAAAAGGTCCAGCCGAATTCCCAACCCCGAATATTATTTCAAGAAAAATTAATATTTTTCAATTCGTCCTATTTTATTTTTATATTTATATTTATTTTACTTAAGATTTAACGACCTCGTTTAATACAAATTTTATATAATTTGGGTGGATAATCCAGTATCAAGTCAGATCAGCCCGATAACGTTTGAAATATAACAAAACTACATAAGTGTTTTCGGATTTTTACCTGTTCCATCAAGTTAGTTATTTTGAGGTTCTGTTTGGATATAAAAAATGTTTCATACAATCTTATATCATCATTAAATTTTCTTAAATTTTTATATAAAATATAATAAATAATTCAATTTTTTCAAATAACAAAACAATAATAATATTAAAAAATAATATTCTAACAATATTTTATTGAACTTTCATTTCAACTCATCTCATTTTATTTCACAATCCAAACTACACCTGAGTTGGGGCTAAGTCAGCCAGTGACTTTTTTTTTGTACACTCTGACTATTGATGCAATGTTTTCAAAGGATTATTGAAATTTTGATAAAGCATTAACTAAAATGATCAAAATTAAAAGTACAAGAAATAAGAATAAATTGACCAATTTATTGAAAAAACAAACACATGAACTAACTCTTATTAGAGCTTTTTGTGCAGGTTTTTATTGATGGTAAGCTTATAGAATTAATACAGTAGTACAGTAAACCTGTTTTTACTATTTTTATTTCCAAACTTGTTAGAATTCATTGATTTTATTAGTGATTTTATGTTATTAATTTACTGTTTTAATTCCAAACTTGTTAGAATTAATATGGTAAACCTTCTGTTTTTAAGAACCAATTTTCTTTGCTCTATGCTCAAAATAGAGAGTTTTGAGCATGATGACCACTGTAGAGGAGGACAATCTACTTATCTCTGCTTGGTTCAACATTAACATTGATGCTATATAAGGTACTTGTTGCGCTTAAACTTTGACTCAAATTAATGAACAAAAAATTTAGTGTAGTTTTACCTACAAGTATACAGGTATTGTAGTACCTCACATGGTCGAATCCACAGGAATTAACTTTTGTGATAAAGAAAATAAATTCAAACAATGAAAAGAAATTACTAAAAGAAACGTGCAATCGAATATAAAATAAAATTACTGAGATGAAGATTTGTAAAATAACTGAATAAAACTAAAATGATAAAATGAATTGATATGGAGAAAGACTAAGATTTTGAGAATCCGTTTAATAATTTATAATATTGTTTCCGATCAATTTACTTCAGTTAAATTAGAATAATGATTCCGTTTAATTGGAAGATTTAACATTTAAGATCAAGAAAAAAATATTTGCTAATGATTGAGTATGAACGATTGATGATTAAAACATTCACAAATCTATTTGAATATCATAGGGATTGTTCAAGCATTGACTGTATTCGGAAATCACAATGAATCAAGATAAATATATAGATAATCAAAATATCCAATAATAAAATCTTTCAATCGATCAAGCTCACAAAATAAATTTTACGTTGATCCGAAAATAATATTTAAATCATTAAGCTTCACCTCTAACCTTAGTATGAAAATTTAGCCAACCATATCCATCACAAGTGCTATAGAAATCACATAAATATTTTTCATTAGAAAACTAAAATAAAATACAAGAAATACTAGAAAACAACTTAGAAGCAATAAAATCTGGAACCCTGTCGACGCTGAGAGAATAAAACCCACCCTGTCGCTGAACTACAGAAAATTGAAATGAACCCAGCTGCTCCTCTGTTCTTCGTTCGAACCAACCCAACGTCAATACTCTACTCAGCCAAATAAAACTCCAACCAACCGACTCTCCCTCAACTCCTCTTTATTCAATAAACTCAAGCACCAAATTCTTGCAAAACAATAAACCCCAATGATCTCCCAACTCCAACGTGTCCCACATAAATTAATCCCAGCCAAGTCTTCACAATTCCAGAAAATTAAAACCCACCACCGACTTTTCTTTCTTTTTTCTCCCACCAACTGACTAATTCCTTTCTTCCTCTCCCACTAAGAAAACCAATCCCAACTCTAGCCGACCTCCAATCTCCAACGTGTCCCTCTCTACGTCCCTCTACTCCTCACGTACCACCCTGGTTCCCTCTCCTACAGATCCTCACTGATTAGAATAGAGAGTGAGTCATATAAAATTAAATAGCTCCCTTAAATAGAGTAAGCCAACGTGAAAATATCATCCGGACTTGTCCACTTTAGCTGTAACAGCCCGTTAGAAATTTAATTGTGAAATTTCTATTAGCTTTAGAAACCTCGTGAAGACCCCATAAGTTTTCACGAATCGACTAATCGCATAAGTTTTAGCCTGTCAACATAGTTAGTGTTATCACTCACTTTGGTACCAGAAATACGATTTTAATTATTTGAAATAGTTAGAAGTGTCAGAATACATTATAGTCTACACCACTAGGCTTAATTGAATATTTAAGATTTTTCAATACTAAGTTTATTACGTTTATTTTTGGAGTGAATAGTAACCTCGGTAAACGTACTAAGTGCAGTGTTTTCAAAGTCACAGTGTGTAATATCCAAATTAGGTTAGCGAAATTTTATTTAGACACTTGGCAAGATCTTAACCACACATAATTAATAGTATTAGATACTTGGCACAAAAAGAAACCATTAGATGAAATTGTGAAGGAAATCAAGGTGTGAGATCATGACACCTAAGCAAAATCTTTTTCATCTGATCAACCAAATTGAGGCCCACTAAGGCCCACGAATTTGGCCACCTTGGCAAGGCTTCTTGGAGAAGTTTCCTCCCCCACTTGGCAGATCATTCATTGCCACAAGCTGCACTCAATAGTATGGAGGAACCCACCCCATCAAGCACCATGTCCCATAGTTTTTGTCCTTGCCCCCCACTATCCTTCACTTCATGTTACACGTATACCTCCACTCAATGATCATTAAGGTCCAAATAATCCCCCTACAGAAGTCTTGAGTCGTGCAATACACATTTACTTCACTTTAATAATTTCTTCATCCCGTTCTTAGAGAGAAACGCAAAAGAGCTTTCGGACGATTTATGGGTCTTTTTGCGTGGAGATTTTCAACCATTTGTAAGTATTTTCACACGATGACTCCTTCATAAAAGTTGTTCCTCTTTGAGTCTAGTTTCCGTCGTATCATTCCATGGTCATTTGGTCAGTAAAAAGTATTTTTAACCATGGAAAGGTCATTCTGGGCGTGAATCTGGAGAGTATGTTATGTTTTGGAGTTTTTGACCAATCTAATGGACATATCTTGGTCCAAAAATTTTATGGAGTGTTCTTAGCATGTGTTTAAGAGTTTTCATTGAGGTTTTGTTACATGACTAAAGCTTTTGATGATAGATTTTCTTAGATCTAGAAACTTGAAAACTGGAAGTGGCAAAACAGTTTTTATTTGGAGAAAGTTTGAATATTTCGAGATTTGATCTTACTCTAAAGGCTTTGATATTTTTATATGATGATCCTAAATCTCTTATTTTCATGTTAGAATGTTATTTTAGAGATATTTAGTATTAGTTTCAAATATATGATTTTTCTATGCAAGAGGATTTCGGTTAGGCCTAAGATTTGATGTTTTTGGATTAGATCCATGTTTATTTTTTTTCTAGCTATGTGATTTTAAGTTTGATGGTTGGATCCTATTTAAGACACATCATTAAACCATGTGATGCTTTATTTCGAAGATCTCACCTTCTTAAGCCATTGATTAAGAGATTTATCAAAACCAGTTGAGGAAAACGTTTCTGTTTTTAGACTAAGTGTAAAACCAAAAACTTCAAATGTTATTTTGTGATTTTGGTGACTTTAGTTTGATGATTTAAAGCATGGTTGATGTTAGAATGATATTATGAATATGTTAGAAGTAAGATTTGATTTTTGAAATTCTTGGAGATGTTTTGATTTAAGGTCAAAACTTGTGATTCAAGTGCTTGGATTTTTTTACAAAAAAGTTTGATGTTGATTATTAGCTTTTTCTAAATGAATGTTTTAAGAATGGTTTTGAACTTAGGATTGGAAGATATTTGTTGCAAAACTTTGGTTTAAGCATGAGTTTTGAAATTGGAAGGAATCGCAACTAAAATCAAGAGAAATGGCCTATGGATGTTTCGGCCATAGTGTGTCTTCCATTGTTGTGTTTTATTTTAAATTTTTCTGAGTTGATATTTAAGTTTAGGACAAAATTTACATGAGGAATGTAAATTTTGGAAACTTTTGGAATTAGTATGCAAAATCCTTAAGTTATGGGTAAAACGGTCATTTTCCCACATGTAGAGAGTAAAATGAAAATTTTACTCTTTAAGTTAGTATTTTCCATATTTCAAATTATTAGTGATTTAGTTCTAACTTTTAGAATCACTAATTACAGTTTCTCGTGATCGCACTTGAAGTTTTATAAGAAACGCGGAGATCGAGATAAGTTAGCTTCTAACTTACTAGCAATCTACTGTGTATGTGTGCTAAGTAAATGAACTACAATATATGTATGTGTGTTGTCATGCCATGCCAAGTCATCACGTAATTGTTTGTTATATAGAATTTATTCTGTCATCAGTTTTTATCTGTTACATAATATATTCTGTCATGTATTGCTGTACATTACAAGTACATCATGCTAAGTATGCCATCTATTACATATATGTCAAGTCATGTAATATTCACTGTTACAAGTATGTCATGTTAAATATGTTTTCTATTATATGTTATGTCATGTTATGAAATATTTCTATCTCAAGTTGGTCATGTATTTCAAGTTATGTTCAAGTCACATTATGTTACGTCAGGGTTTCAGTCCTTTCGTATTCTAGTCATGTTTTATCTTGATTACTTATGTATGGGGTCACAGCAATTGTGATGCATACACTACGTGAAACACAGCAATTGTGACACGTAGAATACATGGGGCCATAACAACTGTGGAGTATGTATTTAAGCAGTTAAAGAATAAGTTTTCGTAGAATACATAGGGCCACAACAATTGTAGAGTATGTATTTACACGTAGAATACATGGGGCCACAACAACTGTAGAGTATGTATTTTTCATGTTAAGTCAAGTTTGTGTAGAATACATGGGGCCACAACAACTGTGGAGTATGTATTTATACGTAGAATACATGGGGCCACAACAACTGTGAAGTATGTATTTTTCACATTAATTCAAGTTTCAGAGCAAATTCATGCTAAGTCAAGTTTTAGATCAAGTTCATGTCAAGTCAAGTTCAGTTCATGTTTCAATTTAAGTTATGTCAATTATGCTATGTTGTACGCTAAGTTATGCTTTAATTACTTATGAATTTGATTATACATTTAAGCTTTTACTGTCATCCATGCATCATTAGCTTGTGTGGAAATTTTTTTGTTAACTTACTGAGGTTTGTAATCAAATCTCACTTTGGTAGTCCCAACTACCATTCCCCCCGAATGGTAGATCTTGTTACATGACCTGAAGGAGAATCAGGAGCTGATCAACTAGACACAGTTGACTAAGCGACGTTGCGACATCAATGTTAATATAGTAATTAACGTAAATTACTACTTGTACGATTGAGTTGCATCTCTAGTACTTTTTGGATCATAACTATTTTGGACTAGTGTTCTGATCTTAGTTGTTCAATGGGTTTTTATGTATGAAGTATGTTTTAAGCATTTGGGATATTTTCAATTTGGTGCATAGTATTGCTAAAGAAAAAATTTATCCGCTGCGAATATTGCATATTGTTAGATGCATGTTAGGAACATTGCATCTTATATGTCATGAACAAGGGCAGATAACCTTACGTTGCATGTCTCGACGCTTCAAATATCTGTCCGATCCCAAACGGGAATTTGGGGGCGTCACATTAGCTGCACCAACCGACTTTACATTGACACTCCCCACCGTATGACTTCCTCTAAGAAAAATAAATCAATCTCAACAGACACTCTCCCTTCCTGAACGAAAAGCTCAACTCCCTATACTTCTTTATTTTCTTTTCGTGTCTCTTTTCGAAAAAAAAGCGCCCACCTCTTTGCCGTAATCCAGCTTTTTTTTTTCCTTCACTTTTGCTGTAATTCAGCCCCCTTATATGACTTTAATGTTGCACCACCGAAAATTCTCAAGCCTCCGTGATTTTCGTTCAACCATAAAAATCACATGCATCTTGAATAACCAAAGGAAGAAAGTAACCACCGAAAGTTATTTATCGTTTAAAGTCATCTTCATTTTGTATACTTTTCAGTTGCCCAAGTATATCGTTTCCTTCCTTCTCTTCATTCCTCTCAATTAGTATGCACTTTTGGTCAAAAGTTCCAATCGGACCCATGTGAATTTTATTTGAGCTGAAAATAAGTAGATAAAATAATACTCAAAAATAAATTAAAATAAAAAATAGATTATCAAAAATATATTATATTTGTGAGGAAATATTGTCCAATTAAATTATAGTTATAAAATTAAGCATAAACATGATATCAATCAATTAAAAATCATAACTTATATTTATGCTTATTAACTATTTTTCTATCTAAAACCAATAATAGCATCATAAAAAATTTAAAATAAATTGGTTTTAAATAGTAAACATTGCAGCTTTAAATAACTAGAATATGCAATATTTCAGCTCAATCACACCTCCTAACTAGCTTTTTGCTAATCCTTGATCAAAATAGTGAAAATTAATTCAGATAAATATTGCATAAAGCTCAAAATTCAAACAAAAGCAATCAAACATAATTATGAATTCTCACAAAAAATCGATTCGTAACTACTCAATATCAGGAGTTATATCCACAAGGAAAGTCTCAACAATTGTTTACATAGAATTGGGGCAAATGTCTTATAACTCGGATGTGTGTGTGGCTAAACTTTTGTGTGTTCCTCACTAATAAGCATGATTTATCATAGTATTTTTCAACTTTAAGATTAATCATTATTGATTCTAACTACCTCAAAGCCTAAGGGACTAGCTGTAACAGTCCGCTAGAAATTCAATTGTGAAATTTCTATTAACTTTAGGAACATCGTGAAAACCTCATAAGTTTTCATGAATCCATTAATCGTATAGGTTTTTGTCTAACTATATAGTTAGTGTTATTATTTATTATGGTATCATAAGTGTATTTTTGATTATTGGAGATAGTTAGAAGTGTCAAAATGTATTATAGTTTGTGCCATTATTCTCGGAGGATTATTTAAAGTCTTATGGCGCAATAACATTTTTTCATATTTTCGGACAAAACGTCTGTTCAAAATTGTAGATATTATTGGATAAAAAGAAATATCTTGAGGTAATTTTCGTGAATATTATTGGGTAAAAATATTTTGAGTTGATAGATATTATTAGATAAAAATATCTTAAGTTGATTTTTTTTTTAGATATTATTGGATAGAATATTATAAGATAATCATTTATAGATTTTTTTTGGGTAGGAGAAAACTACACTCAACTCTCAACTCTAGCCTCATCTCTTCCATATCTCATCCATAAGTATCTCCAGCCACCTCTCCCCACGAAATTATCTTCATTTACACTTTCCATTGAAAGAATATCAAACACACTCTCTCGGACAGCTTTTAGGAGGTCTTTTATACACCCATTTCGAAGCTTTTGTAAGTGTTTTATCATAAAGTCTCCTTCATATAAGTTGTTCCTTTTTTAGTCTAGTTTACATGGATATCTTATTTGCCCCATTTGAAGATCATTTGGTCAGTCAAATATTGTGTAAACTATAGAAAGGTCATTCTGGGAGATAAACTGGAGAATATGTTATAGTTTGGAGTTTTTGACCAAGTTAATGGATAGCTATTGGTCCGAAATTTTTATGGAGTATTGTTAACATGTATATGTGACTATTGGTTGAGGATTTTTGCATGATTAAAGGTTTTGATGAAAGATTTACTTAGATTTAGAAACTTAGAAACTGGAAGAAGAAAAACAGTTTCTGTTTTGAGAAAGTTTAACTCTTTGGTGGTCTAAACCTATTCTAATGACTTTAATAATTTTATTGGAGGATCCTAAGTATCTTATATACATGTTATATTATTATTTTGAAGATATTTGATGTTAGTTTTAAAGATATGAAATTTTATGCAAAGAGATATTCAAACAAGCCAAAGTGTGGATATTCTTGGCTAAATTTATGTTTTGGTTAATTTCTAACCATGTGATCTTGAATTAGAAGCTTATATATGTTTTAGGACATCTTTTTAAACCATGTGATGGTTTGGTTTGAAGATCATATATTTATAAGTCATAGATCAAGAGATTTATCAAAACTAGTTGAGAAAAAAGTTTCTGTTTTTGGACTAAGTGTAAAACCAAAAACTCCAAATGTTATTTTGTGATTTTGGTGACTTTGGTTTGATGATTTAAAGCATGGTTGATGTTAGGATGATATTATGAATATGTTAGAAGTAAGATTTGACTTTTTGAAACTCTTGGAGATGTTTTGATTTAATGTCAAAACTTGTTATTCAAGTGCTTGGATCTTTTTACAAAAAAAGTTTGGTGTTGATTATTAGCTTTTTCTAAATGGATGTTTTAAGTATGGTTTTGAACTTAGGATTGGAAAATGTTTGTTGCAAAATTTTGGTTTAAGCATGAGTTTTGAAGTTGAAAAGAATTGCAACAAAAAAATCAAAGGAAATGGCCTATGGATGTTTCGGCCATAGTGTGTTTTCCATAGTTGTGTTTTGTTTTAAATTTTTCTGAGTTGATATTTAAGTTTAGGACAAAATTTACATGAGGAATGTAAATTTTGGAAACTTTTGGAGTTAGTATGCAAAATCCTTAAGTTATGGGTAAAAATGTCATTTTCCCACATGTAGAGAGTAAAATGAAAATTTTACTCTTTAAGTTAGTATTTTCCATATTTCAAATTATTAGTGATTTAGTTCTAACTTTTAGAATCATTAATTACAGTTCCTCGTGATCGCACTTGAAGTTTTATAAGAAACGCGGAGATCGAGGTAAGTTAGCTTTTAACTTACTAGCAGTCTACTGTGTATGTGTGCTAAGTAAATAAACTACAGTGTATGTATGTATGTTATCATATATGTCATGCCATGCCAAGTTATCATGTAATTGTCTATTATACAGAATTTATTCTGTCGTCAATTTTTATTTGTTACATAATATATTCTGTCATGTATTACTGTACCTTACAAGTACGTCATGCTAAGTATGCCATCTATTACATGTATGTCAAGTCATGTAATATTCATTGTTGCAAATATGTCATGTTAAATATGTTGTCTATTATATGTTATGCAATGTTACGAAATATTTCTATCTCAAGTTGGTCATGTATTTCAAGTTATGTTCAAGTCACGTTATGTTACGTCAGGGCTTCAGTCCTTTTGTATTCCAGTCACGTTTCATCTTGAGTATATTATGTTTGTGTAGAATAAATGGGGCCACAACAACTGTGGAGTATGTATTTAACTACAATTGTGATGCGTAGAATACATGGGGCTACAACAACTGTGGAGTATATATTTACACGTAGAATACATGGGGCCACAACAACTGTGGAGTATGTATTTAACTACAATTGTGATGCATAGAATACATGGGGCCACAACAACTGTGGAGTATGTATTTACACGTAGAATACATGGGGCCACAACAACTGTGGAGTATGTATTTTTCATGTTAAGTCAAGTTTGTGTAGAATACATGGGGCCACAACAACTGTGGAGTATGTATTTATACGTATAATACATGGGGTCACAACAACTGTAAAGTATGTATTTTTCATGTTAATTCAAGTTTGCGTTGAATACATGGGGCCACAACAACTGTGGAGTATGTATTTACACGTAAAATACATGGGGCCACAACAACTGTGGAGTATGTATTTTTCATGTTAATTCAAGTTTCAAAGCAAGTTCATGCTAAGTCAAGTTTCAGATCAAGTTCAGTTCATGTTTCAATTTAAGTTATGTCAATTATGCTATATTGTACTCCAAGTTATGCTTTAATTACTTATGAATTTGATTATGCATTTATGCTTTTACTGTCATCCATGCATCATTAGCTTGTGTGGAAGTTTTTTGTTAACTTACTGAGATTTGTAATCAAATCTCACTTTGGTAGTCCCAACTACCATTCCCCCGAATGATAGATCTTGTTACAGGACCTGAAGGAGAATCAGGAGCTGATCAACTAGACACAGTTGACTAAGTGACGGTGCGACATAAATGTTGATATAGTAATTAACGTAAATTACTACTTGTACGATTGAGTTGTATCTCTACTACTTTTTGGATCATAACCATTTTGGACTAGTGTTGTGATCTTAGTTGTTCAATGGATTTTTATGTATGAAGTATGTTTTAAACATTTGGGATATTTTCAATTTGGTGCATAGTATTGCTAAAGAAAAAATTTATCCGCTGCGAATATTGCATATTGTTAGATGCATGTTAGGAATATTGCATCTTATATGTCATGAACGGGGGCAAGTAACCTTGTGTTGCATGTCTTGACGCTTCAAATATCCGTCCGATCCCAAACGGAATTTGGGGGCGTCACACTAGCAGTTTTCACGTCAACTCTATTTAAAGGTTGAACATCAAACCCCCAAAGTTTTGGATAACTGTTTCTAGCCCTTTATTTAGGAAAACTTACATGAAATTTTTTTACTTTTTATTTTTTATTTTTTTTCATATAGGACTCGGTAGTCTTGCAGTTTACTTTTCCTGTTTAAATCAATAAACATTAATGAGGAACATTACAAGTGTAAGCATGTGCAAAATGTTCTTTCAAAACTTATCCTTCATTCTATATAAATCATACTAATTCTCATTTTTGTAAATATCGTATCCTGGTGTTTCAAGTCATTCCTCAACAAAATATGATGCATTATAAGTCATGTTCTATTTTTAAGGTTGAAAATAAATTTTCACAAAATAATTCCGCTTAACTACTCCACCAAGATACTCAAATCTCACAAAAATGCCAGGAGTGTGTGTTAATCATTTATGTTTCAATGCACATCACAAATTTATTTATTTATTTATTTGGTACTAACACATTTTCAACAGAAAACCCTCCTCCAACTAAATGTGACATTGTCCTCAATGTTCATCAATTGAATGTTCGATGATGTATGCTATACATGCATGAATTGAAGCAACATAAACACTACAGAACATGTATTGAAATGAAAATGATTAAAAAAATAAGAAAGAAGTCACCTGAGATACTCGAGTGTGCATAAGGGAGTAGATTTTTATTAAAGTTAGAAGACACAAAGAGCCAAAAAAAAAAAAAAACAAAACAAAGGAAAGAACAAAACATAGAAGTGAAATAAACAAGAACATCAAAAGAAAAAAAAATTAAAGTAAAACAGAAATAAATTAAGGATCATGAGAATAAGTAGGATCTTCCAAAGGAATGGAAGTATCCTCAGGTAAAAATTTTTCCAAAAAAAGTTTAAGTCATTGACTATTTACTTTGAAAGTGTTTCCATTTTGAGGATTGGTAATCTCAACAGTTCTATATGGAAAAACAGTTTTCACCACATAAAGCCCACTCCACCAAGACCTTAACTTACCTGGATCAAAAATCTTACATTGAATGTGTTTGTTGGGTATATATTTTCGAGAAATTTGGTCAGAATGATATTTAAACAAGTAAAGGTTATCATAAAAAATGATTTAACCTCAGATTTGGACTTACAAATGTCCTGAATGCTCCAATGGGATGGTGTTTGTCATCTAAAGATGGCTTAATGGGTGCTGTCCAAGGTGGCGACTCTTCAAACATTGGTTGCCAAAGCACCCCATGACTAGTTCCTGCAAAAGAAACATTAGAGATATCATCAAATATATTTTCATCACTTAGAACACTTTCTAATGACAATTGTAAATCAGTGAAAGGAAGATTCAATTGAAAATCATCATCAATGATATTTTCTAGCAAATTAACTTCCCGAACTTCTTCTAAATCCTGATATTGCCTGCAAGTATTAAAGATATTCAGCTCCAATGTCATGTTTCCAAAACTCAATTTCAAAATTTCACTTCTACAATTAATTAAAGCATTTGAGGTCGTAAGGAATGACCTACCCAAAATTATAGGAATTTGAGTGCAAACATCAAAGACAGGTTCTGTGTCCGAAACAATGAAATCTACTGGGAAATAAAAGTTGCCTACTTGAACTAACACATCCTCAACTATCCCTCTCGGTATTTTAATTGAACAGTCAGCAAGTTGGAGTGTTATCTTGGTGGGTTTAAGTTCACCAAGACTCAACTGCTCATATACTGAGTAGGGCAGGAGGTTAACACTAGCTCAGAGGTCAAGTAAAGGTTTTTCAATTTTAAAATTTCTAATCACGTAGGAAATTGTTGGACAACCCGGGTCTTTGTATTTTGGAGGAGAATTGTTCTGGAGGATAGCGCGCTTACCTGCTCAGTGAGGAAGGCCTTCTTCTGCACTTTCATCGTACGCTTCACTGTATATAAATCTTTAAAAAATTTAGCATACGATAGAATCTGTTTGATTGCATCCAACAGACGAATGTTGATTTTTACTTGTTTAAAAATTTCAAGAATATCAGCATTTTGAACCAACTTGTGAGAATGTTGCAACCTTTGGGGAAATGGGGCAGGTATTGGTGCTTTCACAAGCATATCTAGCTCGACCTTGTCAAACTCACCATCACTCTTAGAATTTAAAGAATTGTTGGTCTCATCAACTTTCTTTGTTGAAATATTCTGATCAATTATTTTTTCACTGCATAGAGTGGTGATGGACTTGGCATGTTCAAATTTTGAATCAAAAGGATTTGAATTTCTTACCTCAAATTTACCTTTGGGATTCGGATGCGGTTGATCAGGAAACTTACCATTTTCTTGAGCGTGCAATGCGGAGGTCAAGTCGCTAATGGAACTTCTGATCTCAGTAATGGCCTGCATTGTCTAAGTGTTGATATTGGCTTGCTCCTGCATAAAAGTTTGTAATGTCTCCTCAGGGGTTTTCTTATGCGGAGGCACATAAGGAGTAGAAGAAGATAGCCCTTGAGCATTTTGATTTGAATTGGACTCATTCCTCCACCTAAAGTTGGGGTAATTTTTCCATCCAGGATTATATATTTCCGAATAAGGGGAAGAAAATGGTCTCCTATAAGAATTCATAGCATATGTGAGATTAGTGGACACCTAATTCAGGATTGTCTAACAGTCCCCGCTTTTAAAGAGGTGTTACATGAAGAGTTTGAGCTTATTTGACCGATCAGAACGATCTGTGTTATCCCAAGATTGAGCATTTTCAGCCAATTGGACAAAATAATCCCAAGTATCATCAGGATCTTTATTTAAAAATTCACCATTACACATCATTTTTACAAACTGACGCATTTGAAATGTTAAACTTTCATAGAAAAAACTAATGGTGCGTCAAGTCTCATAGTCATGATGTGGGCAAGTTAACAATAATTCTTTAAAATGCTCCCAACACTGAAAAAATGTTTCATTTTCTTTTTTAGAAAAATTCATAATATTTCTGTGAAGAGTGTTGGTCCTATGAATAGGAAAAAACTTTTTCAAAAATTTTCTTTGCATTTCTTGTCATGTGCCAATAGGTTTTGGTCTCAAGAAATTCAACCAAATTTTAGCTTTTTCTTTCAAAGAGAATGGAAACAATTTTAATCTAATAACATCAGCATTGATAGTTTGGGTTTGTAAAGTTGTACAAATTTCTTCAAATTCTTTTAGATGCAAATAAAGATTTTCTGAATCTAAGCCATGAAACTTGGGAAGTAATTGAATTACTCCCGGTTTTAAATCAAAATTCCTCATATTCATAGGAAAAATCATGCAAGATGGAGTATTTGTCTTTGTTGGTTGTAAATACTCACACAGAGTTCTCATTGGTGGATTATTTTGTGCCTCCTCATTTTCTTGTTCATCATGAACAATATGATTGTCAGCCATGGTATTAGAATGAGAATTTTTGGAATCACCAGACAACTTATCAACCAATTCTTTTAAAACAATTTCTTTCTCTTCAATCTACCAGTTTGATCACGTTGCCACGAGATCATTCATCATAGAGGCTCAAGCATATTCAAAAACGAAAAGGTAAACAGGAAACAAGTAAGAAAGTGAAAGAAAAAATTTTGGAATGAGATTACCAAATGATATGAATATGGAAGTAATGTTACTTGATCCATTTTCCATCAAAATAACAAAAATCGTACCTATAAAAAGAATATGAGAAAATTAGCAAAAAATTACTAAAATATTTTTTTTCTTTAAAAAAAAAAAAATTATCACACGTTGCAATCCCCGGCAACAGCGCCAAAAACTTGTTGCGCATAAACGTTGACTCAAATTAATGAACCAAAAATTTAGTGCAGTTTTACCTGCAAGTATACAGGTGTTGTAGTACCTCACATGGTCGAATCCATAGGGATTGACTTTTGTGATAAAGAAAATAAATTCAAATAATGAAAAGAAATTACTAAAAGAAACGTGCAATCAAATATAAAATAAAATTACTGAGATGAAGATTTGTAAAATAACTGAATAAAACTAAAATGATAAAATGAATTGATATGGATAAAGACTAAGGTTTCGAGGATCCGTCTAATAATTTATAATATTATTTCCGATCGATTTACTTCAATTAAACTAGAATAATAATTTCATTTAATTGAAAGATTTAGCATTTAAGATCAAGAAAAAAATATTTGCTAATAATTGAGCATGAACGATTGATGATTAAAACATTCACAAATCTATTTGAATATCATAGGGATTGTACAGGCATTGACTGTATTCGAAAATCACAATGAATCAAGATAAATATATAGATAATTAAAATATCCAATAATAAAATCCTTCAATTGATCAAGCTCACAAAATAAATTTTACGTTGATCCGAAAATGATATTTAAATCATTAAACTTCACCTCTAACCTTAGTATGAAAATTTAGCCAACCATGTTCATCACAAGTGCTATAGAAATCACATAAATATTTTTTATTAGAAAACTAAAATAAAATACAAGAAATACTAGAAAGAAGCAATAAAATCTGGAACCCAGTCGACGCCGAGAGAATAAAACCCACGCCGTCGCTGAACTGCAGAAAATTGAAATGAACCCAGCTGCTCCTTTGTTTTTCGTCCGAACCAACCCAACGTCAATACTCTACTCAGCAAAATAAAACTCCAACCAACCGACTCTCCCTCAACTCCCATTTCTTCAATAAACTCAAGCACTGAATTCCTGCAAAAGAATAAATCCCAATGATCTCCCAACTCGAACGTGTCCCACATAAATTAATCCCAGCCAAGTCTTCATAACTCCAGAAAATTAAAACCCACCACCGAATTTTCTTTCTTTTTCTCCCACCAACCGACTAATTCCCTTCTTCCTCTCCCACTAAGAAAACCAATCCCAACTCTAGCCGACCTCCAATCTCCAACGTGTCCCTCTCTACGTCCCTCTACTCCTCACGTACCGCCCTGGTTCCCTCTCCTGCAAATCCTCACTGACCAGAATAGAGAGTGAGTCATATAAAATTAAATAGCTCCCTTAAATAGAGTAAGCCAACGTGAAAATATCATCCGGATTTGTCCACTTTAGCTGCACCAACCGACTTCACATTCACACTCCCCACCGTATGACTTCCTCCAAGAAAAATAAATCAATCTCAGCCGACACTCTCCCTTCCTGAACGAAAAGCTCAACTCCCTCTACTTCTTTATTTTCTTTTCATGTCTCTTTCCAAAAAAAACAGCGCCCACCTCTTTGCCGTAATCCAGCTTCTTTTTTTTTTTCTTCACTTTTTCTGTAATTCAGCCCCCTTATATGACTTTAATGTTGCACCACCGAAAATTCTCAAGCCTCCTTGATTTTCGTTCAACCATAAAGATCACATGCGTCTTGAATAACCAAAGAAAGAAAGTAACCACCGAAAGTTATTTATCGTTTAAAGTCATCTTCATTTTGTATACTTTTCAGTTGCCCAAGTACATCACTTCCTTCCTTTTCTTCATTCTTCTCAATTAGTATGCACTTTTGGTCAAAAGTTCCAACCAGATCCATGTGAATTTTATTTGAGCTGAAAATAAGTAGATAAAAATAACACTAAAAAATAAATTAAAATAAAAAATAGATTATCAAAAATATATTATATTTGTGAGGAAATATTGTCCAATTAAATTATAGTTATAAAATTAAGCATAAATAAGATATCAATCAATTAAAAATCACAACTCGTATTTATGCTTATTAACTATTTTTCTATCTAAAACCAATAATAGCGTCACGAAAAATTTAAAATACATTGGTTTGAAATAGCTCAAATATGCAATATTTCAACTCAATCAGTACTAATAAAAAATCAACTCAAATGTGGGAAAAAATTTTCTGACTTTTATCATGAGTATAAAAACCAAACAATACTGAACGTTTTGTAGGATTATTGATGAATCGTTGGTCCTTGATTAAAAAATGCACAAATAAGTTCTGTGCATCTTTAGCATATATAGAATCATTGCACTTGAGTGGTGCCACAAAACAAGATAATGTATGTATTCTTTTTCTTAAATTATGCAATTCTATAGGAGTGATTTATGAACTAACAATATTTGTTCGCCTTTATAGGTTGAGAAAGCAAAATTTATGTACAAAGAGATGGAGAAGGTGAATTTCACAATGGAGCATTACTGGTGTCTTCTGAGACACAAACTAAAATGACAGTAACACATTATGACCCTTGGTATGAGGAAAAGGCCACACGATACACATCCAACCATTGAGCAGGAAAGTCAAGTTGCAGGCTACTTTGTGGAGGGGGAACGTGGAGGTTCTTGGTGAGAGACCTCCACGCAAAAAGATGAGAAAGAAAGGAAGAGAAAGTGAAAGTCCCGGAAAGGCTATGATGCCGAGATCAACATGACCTTAACTCAATTGATTGGCGATAACACTAGTGCATGCAGGGGCGGAACCAGAAAATTTGGTTTGGGGGGGCAAGTTACAAAAAAATAATTTTGGGGGGGTCAAATACTAATTTTCATATAATTTACTTTATAAAAATACATTTAAAATTGTAATTTTCATATGATTTTAAAAATTTTGGGGGGCCTAAGGCCCTTAGTAGTTCCGCCCCTGAGTGCATGGTAGAGCGAAAAGTAGTTCTGTTGAAGGCAGATTGTGATAGATGTGCTGAATTTGAACTAAAGAAGAAAAAGTTTGAGGCGAAAATGATGAGATTGGATCTTGCTAGCATGAATGCCATGCAGCAATAATAATTCTTTAATATTCAGATGGAAATTTTTGATGCATCGAAGTTCCATTCCAAACGTATATCTACATCTCCATCGACACATTATCCTGATGTGGCTGTAGAGGTAATTTTTATTTTGATTTTAGTGGCTGGGTAGCAACTAGGTGTCATATATTTAGATTGAAGTTGAAGTGGCTTGTTTTTGTGTTTGATATGGAGTGTTTAGCCTTTATGTTTGATATAGACTGAACTTGTATATGTTTAAAGTTGTTGAAATTATTTAATTTTGCCAAAATTATTTGAAGTTATATATGATGACCCTTGGTTTTGTTGAAATTATTTGGTTTGAAATTGTATATGTTTGAAGGTATATTGGGTATTGCTACTGCTAGGATATAATCGACACGATGGAATGATTTTTGGTGGAAATATGTATATTGGGTTCTGCTACTGCTAGACATTAGTAGCCCTGCTTGGTTACTGGCATTTAGAGTTGTTGCTTTCTTTGTGCTCTTAGTATTGCTTATTGTCACTGCTTTGGCTTATTGTCAAACTTTGAAAATAATTGCATAATAATAGGCATAGGATTTTGAATTTATGTAATTATAAACATTTTTTAAAACTTTCTGTTCATTCTATATTTATCTTGTGTTATATGAACTGAAATGAAGAATCTGTCTGTTGGTGCATTTTCTCGGATCATCTGCAAATAACTAGAAGCGTGTTTCTTTCAATGTGAGTCCGCTATGCCCAAAGTTGAGTACTGCTACTGCTAATAATTTGACTAGCTACTGATATTGAAGTTGATGGAAATCCGTATAGATGTTTTCTTTTGTTGGTAGAATTTAATGTTGGATAGCAACCGGTTTAAATGTTGGTGGAACAGGTTTTGTTAGAGCTAGTTCAAATGTTAGAGTAATAGGTTTTGTTTTATTGGTTTCGTAGTTGCTTAAGTTGGTGGATTTCTCAACTGGAGAGATTAATGCCCGGATTGGTTACAGAAAACCAAAAAATCAATTTCATCTCATCTTAACTTATTATTACAATTTTTTCAAATTTTCATACAAAATATAATAAATAATTTTACTTTTTCAAATTTCAATACAAAATTAATATTATAAAATTATATTATGACAATATTTTATTCATTACTAGTTAAAACATCTCATCTCATATGTATAACCAAACGGGACCTAAATGTTGATGGAAATATTGCTTAATATTGCTAAATTTTATTAGTGACAGTCATTTTGTAAAAATTAAATGTGTATTTGTAAAATATTAAGAAAAAATTATTATCAAAATAATAATTATTTTAACTTTAAGATTATTAGTTCAGATTTATATCTCAATTAGGTTTTTTTTGAAAGATATATCTCTATTAGTTTGAACTTTAGTCAAAACTCTAATTTTAGTCAAATTTTTGAGTTTGTAAAGGCTAATTCATTGGAATATCTAAACATAAAAAGCCATCTTCAAATAACTAATAGGACATAAAAAATCATCACATTAGATTAGCCAAATTCCAGCTACAGCTACAGTAAATTCAAATCTAAAATCAAATTTGATAAGTACACACATCAAATATTTATTTTATTATTTTTTTTGTAACTCTCTCTTCTTTCCATCTACTTCCACAATATTCACGCGAGTTTTTTTAAATTAAATAGTAAAATAAGATAAAATAAAATAAATTAATAATTATAAAAATTAAATATTTTTTAAATTATCAATTACTCATTACTATATAATAAATAAATAAATAATTGATATGAAGATTTGATATGAATAGTTAAAATTAAATTTATCTTATATTATTTTATTATTATATAATAAAAAATAACTATTTAAAAATAAAAATTTATGTAAATAAAATAATCAAAATTTAAATTTATTTTATATTCATCGAAATTTTCTTTTACATGTACATAATCCATTGACGCTCTAACAGTGACTTCGTTAAATTTTCAAACATTTTTGCAGGAAGAGGTTATCTAGTAAACCCGAAAGCTCACCCCTCCATCTTTCTCTCTGCCCTTGCCTGCTCGTAGTCTCTCTCTGTTTCTCCCTGAGCTATTCAGAAGCTCAGTCTCTTATGGCGACCGTTTGGAACAACGTTTCTTCCGTTTGTTTGTCGAATCTCAACTCCAACCGAATTCGAACTCGGCCGCCCGCTTTTACACCGATTTCAGTTTCCTTCACCCGTGAGTTCCTTCAATCATAAATGCTTCGTTTGGTTGCCGAGAAAAACTTAGTAAAATAAATGAAATTTTGGTTCACTTTGTAAGATTTTTGAAAATTTAATTCTACTTACTATACTTTTCTTAGCAACCAAATTCGGCCTTCGGTTCAGTGCTCGAACTTAAGTTGCCTGCTTTCTCGATACTGAGAGATTCTGCGAAATTTACAGGAAGGAGACTTACGATTAGAGCAGCGGAGACCGACGCAAACGAAGGTCTTTTGTGCTTCAATGATTTTGTCTTCTTTTTATAAATTTCTGGTTGTCAGCGAGAAATTGAAGTTAATATTAGTAGTTAGGAACTAATTACTACATAAAATAGCAATTGATAATGAGGCGGTGTAATGGTATTATTTGTGTTTTCAGCAGTTAAATCTCAGGCACCGGATAAGGCGCCGGCTGCTAGTGGTTCCAATGTCAACCAGCTTCTCGGCATCAAAGGAGCGGCGCAAGAAACCGTGAGGCTGATCTATATATTTTGAAGTTAATTTCGTGTTCTCTAGGCATAACTTGAAACGAATCTTGAATGCTAATAGTTCCCATTCAATTTCAAATTTACAACTTTCATGCGGTGACTTGTTCGAGATTTCCTCTTTTCAAGTGTAATTATCACAACTTCACTGTAAATTTGTCTAATTTAATTTAGGCTTGGCTTTCTGAAGTAGTTTACTTCATATACCCAGTGTATAAGTATAATGTTATAGACAAGCATTTAAACTGGAGTAGACGTTTTGAACTTGTAATTTATATTTGCAGAATAAATGGAAGATCCGCCTTCAACTTACAAAGCCTGTTACTTGGCCTCCACTGGTATGGGGAGTGGTTTGCGGAGCTGCTGCTTCTGGTACCCTCTTTGCATATTGTGAAAGCAGTAGCATCTTTTGTTAGGAATATTCTAATCCTCGTATTAGGATTTTATTGGTTTAGCCATTGTCTGGTCACCTTTTACGTGTTATTTTCGGTCAGTACGACTTGCAAGCAGAGAATATATATGCTTTTCTCTACTAAATATCGCCGTCTTGATGCATTCACTTTAGCATTGTCAGCCATGGGTTTGCCTAATTATCTGTGACAAATCCTGTCAAAGTTTAGGTGTGGGATCTTTTGCAAGCAATAAGCACTTAAATAATAGAATTTGAGTGTACCATCTTCTTTCTCATTTCGGGGAAAAGGTGCGGGAGGAAAAGAAAACAATGAAGGGATCCGAATCTGACCTAAATGGGAATTGCATGGCGCAGCATAAAAAAAAATTGATTGTGGCTGTTCTGTATTTTTATCATGGTGGTATCATCCCTAGATTGATTAGAGCAACAGCAATTGCCCTTATTCTGAAAAAGGACTCTCCAGCCTTGTCGAGTGAAGCACAACCACTCTTCTTAGATCCATTTGCTATCCAAGAATTTTTCCATGCCTAAAATTGCTTATACACAAGACTATGTTTTTAATGTGTCCGTAGTGTGTATGTGAGTCTGTTTGTTTGATATTTTATTCTTCTGTTTCGGTTTTTCTTGATGGCAGGAAATTTTCACTGGAACTTAGAGGATGTTGCCAAATCAATTGTTTGCATGATGATGTCTGGCCCATTTCTAACTGGTTATACACAGGTACAATTCTTGGAGATATGTCATAGGGCTCCACTTGCACTGCACAAGAGCTTCAACTCATCTAATATAAACTTCTCTGATTTGTACATTTCAGACACTTAATGATTGGTATGACCGAGAAATTGATGCAATAAATGAACCTTATCGTCCAATTCCTTCGGGAGCAATATCAGAGAGTGAGGCATGTAACTTACCTCTTTGCCCACCACCCACCCCCTCCCCCTCTTGGACTCAGAAATTTAATCAATTGTCTTATATGCACACAAGTACTGCCGTGTGGTTCACTTATAATCATTTCCTTCTTTTTTCAAAATATTTCCTCAGGTCATTACACAAATTTGGTTGTTACTTTTGGGAGGACTTGGCCTTGCTGGTCTTTTAGACATTTGGGTAGGTAATTTTAATGAGTTTTAGTATTACTAATTATAGAAGAATTGAAGATGAATACCAGTTCCTGAGTACTTGTTCTTTTTAGGCCAGGCACGATTTTCCTACAGTTTTTTACCTTGCTGTTGGCGGATCCTTACTTTCTTACATATACTCTGCTCCACCTCTAAAGGTGCTTATATTTTTTGGTCATCCTTTTCAATAAGTCAAACCATTCTACTTTCCTTCATGTCTAGTGGAAAATCTGCTTAAACCATGACTGACTTCCAAATCCGGTTGCAGCTGAAACAGAATGGATGGGTTGGAAATTTTGCCCTGGGAGCAAGTTACATTAGTTTGCCCTGGTAAGAGCCTATATTTTACTGCCCTTGCTGATGTAAATGTAGACAGAGTTGTTAACATATATAATTCTTCTTTTTAATTCATTTTTCTGTTCTTTTTTTATCAGTAAATAGGAATTTTATTAAAAATAGGGGCAGCCAAGTACACAGGACATATACAAGAACCACAGGCATGCATGACTATCTAACGATGCAAGAAAATCATGTATGGTCATGCCATTAAAGTCTATTACAATCGACCAATGGAATAATGTATGAAGAAAAAAAGTTCTAATCTCGTCCATTGTCCGTTCACAATCCTCAAAACTCCGACTATTCCTCTCCATCCATATGCACCACCTAGGCAGATTGGTATCATCCTCCACATAACTGCAATTTGAGAGTTACCTTGAATGCCTCTCCAGCTGGCCAAAAAGTCAACAACCCTTCTTGGCTTTACCTAAAGGAGTCCCGCTCTAGCAAAGATATCATTCCATAAGCTCACGGCTACATCACAATGTAATAAAAGGTGATCCACAGACTCCACACTTTTCTTACACATATAACACTGACCCAATACAATGAGTTGGTGTTTCCTTAGATTATCCAAGGTAAGATTCTTCTCTAGTGAAGCTGTCCATACAAAAAAAAAAAAGAAGCTTTTAGGGGGGCCTTAGTCTTCCATGGGAATGTTCTTGTAGAGTGTGTCATGAGGGACTTTAGTATGGCTGTACAGTAAACTTCCCGTTTTTGGATTGTGACCACATAATCTTATCTGCTCCTCCAGTTTCATTTTTCTATTTGTTTATACCCATCAAGAAAAAAGTGTATGTCTAGTTGTAAGTGCTTTTTTCCCATGGTGCACGTGAAGAGGCCAGGACATATATGATGGATCAAAGCAAGTAATACGTTTGTGATCAAAATTTTAATTGAATTGCGATGGTAATCAATACCAAAATTTTTCCTTGAGAAAATTACAACACCGTTTCTGGTTGTCCATTTCTTATAGTCAAGGATTCTTGAACTGGATATTCGTCATTTTTGCTTGTTTCTGGGATGGATGCCTTTCAGGAAGGAACGTCATTCAGGTTATAGGTTTGGTTCTTCTCAATGGGGTGGCCCAAAAATGTTAATTCAGTGCGAGTTTCATACAATGGACTAATAAAAAAACCATCATAACTTCATAAGTTTAATTTTTTGGGTGAATAAAGGACTTTCACCATGTTACATAACTAGTTTCAATTCAATCTCTTATTGACAGGTGGGCTGGTCAGGCTTTATTTGGGACACTTACACCAGATATAATTGTTCTGACTCTCTTGTATAGCATAGCCGGGGTAAGGTTTTTGGGAGTGTCTGTTTATGTATGTTAAATATGTAATCCAATAATCAATATTTGATTATTGCTACATCACATTTCAGTTGGGTATTGCCATTGTCAATGACTTCAAAAGTGTTGAAGGAGATAGAGCAATGGGACTTCAGGTACCTGTATTATCTCTTATGTTCTTGTAGTACAAATCCTTGCTGTGTGAGAAACACTTTATTGCCCATCCTTAGAAGTAGCAGCCACATCCTTATGTATGGTAATGCTTTCTGAACAGTCACTTCCAGTTGCTTTTGGTGCTGAAACTGCTAAATGGATTTGTGTTGGTGCTATCGACATAACTCAGATATCTATAGCAGGTACGTTGTTTTTTACTATTTCTTTAACCATATTTATTTGGTGCTGGTATTATGTTGAAATTTACCTTCCATTTTCAATAATGAATTGATGATTGCAGGTTATCTGCTTGGGGTTGGTAAACCATACTATGCCTTAGCCTTACTTGCTTTGATAATACCACAAGTCGTTTTTCAGGTAAAGCCATTACACTTGTTCTCGACTGTAGAAATTTAAGGTTCGACCTTGAATGTTTAGTCCCTTTTTTCTCCTTCTAGTAAGTCTCGGTTCAGGTATATCTTGCCACCTATATACTGAATTATTTTCTCCTTTGCTTCAAGTTATAATGGGTGCCATTCATGACAAACATTATGCTGTTCTAATTATAGTATATGAGTATATACAGTGGTGTTTCTTTGTCATTATTTTACAGATAAACACTCTGCTAATACCAATTTTGTGCACTGCAGTTTCAGTATTTTCTTAAAGATCCTGTCAAGTATGATGTTAAATATCAGGTACATATTCATCATTGGGTACCGCCAGAATTTTCTTGAACATACTGCTAGATCAAGTTCGTTGAGAATATGCCTTTTAATGCAAACAAATTTTAGTGGACATGAACTACTAGCAGACAATAGCTGTCTCATTGGTCAGATGCACCAGTAGAGCTTCCAGATTATAGATTCTGATTCTAGTCTATTATGTCGTGTCATAAAATGTCTGACCTCCAAAACGATCCAAACAGGTGCTTTATGGGTGATGTATTCAATGTCTGACCTCTAGATCTTTCCATGTGGGATTTGGGATCACCTTATGGTACTCCTACATGTTATGGCACAACCCAAGCAGGGTTTTTCAACCCAATACTGGATTGCCCATTTAGGCATTCTGCTAAGCTCGTTATTATCCTTGGCAATATAGACTAAAATATAACTTCTTATATTTATTATTTCAGGCAAGTGCCCAGCCATTTCTTGTGCTAGGTCTTTTGGTGACTGCTCTAGCAACCAGCCATTAGTTTTTATCATGCACTACTTGCTAAATGCTGCAGTGGGGAGAGAAGACATGGATGCAGAGTGGAAAGCTCTCTTAACAGGGGTTAAGGTGCGAAACTACTCCTATCTAATAGAACAGGTTGTAAGCATGTTGTGCTGATTAAACTATGTCAGAGTTTCCCCTTTTCCTCTTTGCCTGAAGAAAGATCAATGTAGGCTTTCCCAGTTTTGCTGCTTCTCTCATAGCAGAAGGCAGACCTAGAAAGCAGTTGTTGTATATGTGGTGTTTGACTGTTTGTTGTACCATTGTTCTTTGTTGATATCCTAATTTGCATTGTACGGATGCCTAAATAATGCAATCTTGATAGTACTCTAAATTCGGCTTTTCATTCAGTTTGAGACGAGATTTTCTCACATTTCTTAATGAGTTCATCATCCTACCACGACACTGTGTGGAATTTCAGAATTTGGAATTTTCATTTTCTTAAAGTGTACTTTTTTATATTTCAGATGTGCATCTTACCGTTGTTCTCCCTAGTCCTCTCTGTTGACCAATAAACTTTCAGATGGATTTCACTCCTGATTCCACTTGTCTGCTATTCTGCCCCGTGAAACAATAAACATGACTTTGGCTGAATGGAAAATCTTGGAACCCATAATGTAGCGGTAATATTCAATGAGTGGGAGAAAATTAGGAGATACCATGTCATGTAATTAAAACTATTGACATAAACACTCATATTTAATTACACGGCATCTAGTGATAGGATATGAGCACCACAAAATACTATAGTCATAAAGAGATTTCATAAAAATAAATTCAAACTGGCGTAATTTTATGTGATACGTTAAATTTACTTTATAATAAAAATAATTTTATAATCTAACGTACTACATCTATGCATGTGTGTTCTTTTGTTAAACCCTTTTGAGAGTGGGATGGGGAAAAATTTTGTTTTGTAACCCCAAAAAAGATTGTTGATATTCGGTCTTTATTTAGTGGCCAAGATAGCCAACTGTAATTAGGCTTGCAACTCGGCCCGTCTGTTGCACATTTGAACCTGAACCGATACAACTCGACAACCAGCCAGCACGATAATGACCCAACCCGAACTGAATGTTTTTGGGTCGGCCGGAAGAGATATTTTCTGCTCACCTGTATTACTCATCACAATCTGCAATTTTTTTTTTTGGATAAGTTCATCACAGTCTGCAAATTAGTCACGAATTCCTTGTTGCGCATCAAAATTGCTCAAAATCACACAAGACGATATTTAAGTGGTTCAGCAATTTGCCTATATTCAATGTATAAGGACAGCTAGTATTCATGCAGAAAATCAGCATCAGAATTCGTAACTGCATTTGATCAGCTAGTTTAGGAAATCTATACAGCTCATTCTTTCCTTTATTTTCATATATGTTGTTATACGTTAGCACAAGTTTAGGAGTAATTTTAGTTTCTCAAATCTGTATTTATACCTCTTCTTCTAATAAGAATCGGTGGAATCATTTTGTCTAAACCTCTATATGGTATCAGATTAACACCTCAAAACTCCAACGAGTATTTCCTGTCCTTCTCGCTTCTGCTATGGCCACTTCTTCCTCTGATACTTCTCCAATAGCCATTAATGCCACCCAGCAAATTACTGCACGTCTCACCCCAACCAACTTCCCTTCATGGCATGCTCAATTTGAGTCTCTTCTCCTCGGCTATAACCTCTTTGGCTATGTCGATGGCACTCATACCTGCCCACCCCTACCGACGTCAACTGATGCAGCTGCCACTACAGCTCATCACCTTTGGTTCCGTCAGGACAAACTTATTCTAAGTGCAATTCTGACTTCAGTGTCCCCAGCTGTGATACCACTCATAGCAACCTCCAATACGTCATATCAAGCCTGGACTAAACTGACAAAACTGTATGCTAGTCGATCCAGGACTCGTGTCATGCAGCTCAAAGAGGATCTCACCCTCATGCAGCGTGGCAATTGCAGCATTACAGAGTACCTACACTCTGTAAAAACCATTGCCCATGAGCTTGCTCTCATCGATGCCCCATTATCTCAAGATGACATCACCCTATATGTTCTTCATGGCTTAGGATTAGATTTTCGTGACATTGTTGCCCCGATTCGAGCCCGAGAGTCTTCACTCTCATTTGAAGAATTACATGATCTGCTACTTGGTCCTGAGGCATATCTTCGAAAGCTTGACTCCACTGCTCAATCCTTGGTAGTTACTGCCAATACCACTCAACGCAGGGACTCACGCTCCTCAAAGAATCAGTCTTCATCAACTTATCAACAATCCAAGAATGATTCCAGATCAAAGTCTCGACAGTCGAAACAATACAAGTACCCTCCACGGTGTCAATATTGTGATCAACAAGGCCACATTGCAAAATACTGTCCGAAATTGAAACCCTCTGAGGCCATTGTGAACTGCACAACTACTACTTCCAGTCCAGACAAACGTTGGCTCATTGATTCTGCAGCTTCCCATAATATCACTTCTCAGGTTTCAAATTTACAATTTCACTCTGAATATGATGGTACTGATGAGGTTATTATTGGAGATGGATCAGGTTTGCCCATTATTCATTCCGGTTCTCTTACTCTTTCATTTCCAAACAGAAAATTTCAAGTTGGAGATACTCTATGTGTTCCTACCATTAACAAAAACTTGCTATCTGTTCACCACTTCACAAAGCAAAACAATGTTATCCTGGAATTTCACCCAACTTATTTTCTTGTGAAGGATCAGAGAACGGGGGAGATTCTTCTTCAAGGACTGTGTGAAAATGGAGTCTATCCTCTGCCCTCATCGCCTGCTGCTACTCCAATTGCTTTTGTCCATGAACGCACATCAGTAGCTGGTTGGAATCAGCGCCTTGGTCATCCATCATCCAAAGTTGTCACTCGCCTCATTAGTTCTTTCTCCCTTCCCACCACTTCATGTATTTCTGGTTCTAATAATTGTCATTCGTGTTCTATCAATAAAGCTCATTAGTTACTCTTTCATAAACACGGTCTAACCAGCACAGCACCATTTGATTTACTATACACTGATGTATGGGGACCTTCTCCCACTCCTAGTCTCAATGGCCACAGATATTATGTTATTTTTGTTGATCACTTTACAAAATATGTGTGGTTCTTTCCATTGCATCAAAAATCAGATGTTAAAACCATATTTCCTCATTTCTACAAAATGATTGAAACTCGTTTTAACATAAAAATTAAAGGAGTCTATTTCGATAATGGAGGAGAGTTCACTGCTCTTCGACCCTTTTTCACAATCCATGGCATTAGTCATTATACGACAGCCCCTTATACACCCCAACAAAATGGAGTGTCTGAGCGTCGTCATCGCCATATTGTGGAGACAGGACAAACCCTTCTAAGTCATGCCTCTCTTCCATCAGAATATTGGGCTTATGCTTTTGCAACAGCCACATATCTAATCAATCGACTTCCATCACCTGTTCTTATCATAAATCACCTCTTCAAGCTCTCTTCAAACAACAACCTCGGTATGAAAAATTACGTTCCTTTGGATGTCTCTGCTTTCCCTTGATGAAGCCGTATAACACAAACAAATTTCAAAAGAAATCTGTTCCTTGTATCTTTGTTGGCTACTCCACTAGCCAAAGTGCATATCTATGTCTTCATCTACAAAGTCAACGCATATACACCTCCAAACACGTAACCTTTGATGAATCTGTTTACCCCTTCAAACAGGTCTCTATGCAATCATCCACTGACTCATCCCCACCAGAAACCTCTTCTTTTTCAGGACCAATTTTGCAGCTTGCTTCCAGGGAGCTTCCAGCAATCACACGGGCTCAAGGAGATATCTCCTCTGCTTCTTTGACTCCAAGTGAAGATCCAGCTCTTGTGCAACCTCAAGAGGCACCACTCTCCACTTCAGATCAGGTAACTCTTAGACCTTCTACTTCTGTTTCTCAACCAGAAAATTCAATACCATCCTCTCCACCACCATGTCCACGAACCATCATCACTCGCTCCATGAACAATATCTTTCGGCCAAAACAACTCCACACCACCACCAAGCACCCCTTACCTGAACCACCCGAACCAAGTTGTGTAAGTCAAGCTCTTAAAGACCCTCACTGGCGCAAGGCTATGTCAGAAGAAGTGACAGCCCTCCTTCAACATGGAATGTGGGAACTGGTTCCTCCCACTCCTGGCCAGAATCTTGTTGGGTGTAAATTTGTGTTTCGAAAGAAACAAAATCTAGATGGAACAATCAGTCGATATAAAGCTCGACTTGTCGCTAAAGGATTTCATCAACGGCCAGGTATTGACTACTCTCAAACCTTCAGCCCCATCGTAAAGCCAGCAACAATTAGGCTTCTTTTAACCATTGCTGTCATGCATGGCTGGCCCCTTCGTCAGTTAGACATCAATAATGCATTCTTGCATGGTAATCTTGAAGAAACAGTCTTCATGCATCAACCTCCAGGATTTGAAGATCCATCTCAACCTCAGCATGTTTGCAAGCCAAAAAAAGAGTATCTATGGTCTTAAACAAGCCCCACGACAGTGGTACAAGGCCCTTCGGGATGCACTCCTCAGCTTTGGTTTTATTCACTCGGCCACTAACAACTCTTTGTTCATCTATAAGTCTCATGATATTTTGTGCTACTGTCTTGTTTATGTTGATGACATAATTGTCACAAGCAACACACTCAGCTTTGTGAATAACATTATAAACAAGCTTAGCTCTACATTCTCAGTCAAAGATATGGGCTCCTTGCATTATTTCTTGGGAATAGAAGTGATTCCAACGCCACAGGGGCTCTTTCTATCTCAACATAAGTATATACGGGATCTCCTTTCACGAACCTCCATGGAACATGCTAAAGAAACACTCACTCCAATGTCCACAATAGCCAAGCTTACGGTTCAAGATAATTCTGAATGTGTTGACAGCACTGAGTATCGCAAGATCATTGGAGCACTTCAGTATTTGGGACTCACTCGTCCCGATATTGCCTTTACAGTCAACAGATTATCTCAGTTCATGCAGAAGCCGACAACAAACCATTGGGCTGCAGCAAAAAGACTACTCAGATATCTTAAACAGACCATGTTTCATGGTATCCTTCTCCAAAAGCATGATCAATTCCAACTCAAGACCTATAGTGATGCGGACTGGGCATCAAATACGGACACTCGTGTTTCAACCACTGCTTTCATCACATTCATTGGTCCTAATCCAATCTCATGGTCTGCACGCAAGCAAAGGGCAGTCTCAAGATCATCTATAGAAGCAGAGTTTCGGGCACTAGCTACTGCCACATCAGAAACAGTTTGGCTTCACTCTCTCATCAAGGAACTTGGTCTCACTCTTAGAGAAGCACCTCAAATGTTTTGTGATAATATTGGCGCCAACCATTTCAGTTTAAATCCAGTCCAGCACACACGGATGAAACACATTGAAATTGATCTCCTCTTTGTACGAGATCTTGTCAAAAAGGGAACTATTCGTGTTCAGCACATCCATACCATTGATCAACTAGCTGATCTCCTTACAAAATCACTCTCACGTCAACGCTTTCAACTATTAAGATCCAAGATTGGTGTTGCAGATGGCACCTCCATCTTGAGGGGGCATACAAGGATAGCTAGTATTCATGCAGAAAATCAGCATCAGAATTCGTAACTGCATTTGATCAGCTAGTTTAGGAAATCTGTACAGCTCATTCTTTCCTTTATTTTCATATATGTTGTTATACGTAAGCACAAGTTTAGGAGTAATTTTAGTTTCTCAAATCTATATTTATACCTCTTCTTCTAATAAGAATCGGTGGAATCATTTTGTCTAAACCTCTATACAATGGAGCCAAAATTCAATATATTTGTATGAGATTACAAACATTCAAAAGTTTCTCACGTCCACTCTTTGTTTTTGCACACACTCACTTCACATATCAGAGCTCTCCTTTTATAGGAGAAGTTCTGCTAAATATCTACTAAATATCAACCAATATTAATGACAAATAGTGAGCTGTAGCAGCTATAGTTGATCTGCAACATAAAGGATAGTGCAGAGCATGAGATTTTTGAATGGTGTAGAGTTTTGGTGCAGAGTAGCCCCTTTTAATTGTTTTTACACTTAGGTGGTCAACATTCCTGCACCTTCCCATTCCATCCACTCCTCCCACAACTCCCAGTTACAATCATTCATTCCTCTCATCAACTCATTCATTTCGTCTTCATACGACTCAAACAACGGCATCAATTTCCCTCTCAAATTAATCATCACATTCTACTTATAAATTACCACACAAAAAAAAATCAAGTCACATCTTCAAAAAAAGAAGGCAATTATAGGCTCAAAAAAAGAAGGCAAAAAAAAAAAAAAATCTTTGAAGGAAAATGCCCTCTTTAAAGGCTTTACTCATACTGGTCCTAAGAAGGTGTGCACATATGCGTGAAGGGTAAACAAATATTTCTTTGCCATATTTAGCAGCATGTGCTCGGACCCACTCCAAAAGACACCTTCTCTACAAATCAACAAGGACAAAGGTATGAGATTCTTTTCCAGATTTGGGTTTCGCGCAAAAGGAAAGGAATGCTTTTGGAATCTCACATGTAAATGTGATCTATCTTGGTATCTCACTAGCTTGGATCTTCTTGTGCATCTTTTTGATGGCAACGAGCATATCCTAGCTCAACTGATCGAGCTCCTTGTAAACGAAGAGAGAGAGAGAGTAAAGAGATCGAGCTCCTTGTTCAAATTGATTTTCTCGAGTGATCGGTTTCGACTAATATTGGGGGTAATAAACCCGTTATTAGCTTTGAACCGATGGACTCGACTTTAGTCAGGTGGGCCCATATCAGATCTTTCGGGTTGATCGGGCCAGGCCCTTTTATGCATAGGCCTGACTGTAATGTTAAAACAAGGTTTTGAAAGAATCACAACTCACAAGTTGGCTAAAAATCATTTCACCGAGTTACCAAAGATGCATCATTATGATGTTTTGTATCGATTTAGATTGTCGTACTTTCTTTAGTTACATCATTTACAAGTATAATGTGTAACATATTACTTATTTATTGTGAGACCTATTATGTTTATAAGAAGAATCAAAGTACTAATATATTTTTATATAAATTGATGTGGCGGGCTTTCAGATAAGTAGTGTATTTGATGTGTCAATAGATACACTTGCAAATAGATTTATTTATTTTTTAGATGTTTGGAGACTGCATTTAGGTAGTTATTATATAATAAGCATTGTGGTATTACATGTCGTTTTCATACAAGATTGTCAATGCAGGCAAGGAGACGTAAACAAAGTTAGCTTCTGCTATGGAATGTAATATAGGCTATAGAGCCAACCGTTGCACAGAGGCCTTATGATGTGAAGAGGTCAACTTCCTATGATATTATGATGTCCTTACCATTCTAAAAGCTTTTTGTTTGTTCCAAAAAGTGCAATTATCACTATAACATAGAAAATTCTTTTATTTGCAATAAGTATTATTGAAAGGAAAATGTTTGTTGAACTGGTATAAGTGATTGATAAAAGTGACCGGTTAAATTTTTTTTATGTTTTTTTACTTAATTATTAAGAAAGTGAATCTTAGTGAATTTATATTTTTTTTTTATTTTTAAAAAATATTTAAAACAGTGTAAAAAATGATTAAAAGAAAAGAAGAAAAAAATACAAATAAAAAGTGCATTTTGCACTCATTGACTCACTTCTTCAGTTATGTATTGGTCCCGTAACACTGTCCTTATTGAAAACTACCTTATGAATTAATGTGGCTTGGGAGATTATAGAATTATTTTTAGTGTCAAGTAGATTTGATGTATAATATTTAATGTCACATCATGAAATGGTAAGAAGATGATGAGAAAATAGATGATGAATATATATTTTTTTAATAATTCTTTATAGACTTTTTTTTTTTTTTACAATGTCACATCACACAAACCATGCCATTTTATAAGATAGTTTTTTTTTTTTAACAATTATTTTTGTAAGGTAGTTAATTAGAAATAGTTCTATAATTTAAATTTTCAGTCAATCAATAAAATTGAAAATATGGGACATTCTATGAAATTGCGAGGTGGAAACTTTCATTTAAAAAATAAATTAACTGTTGCAAAAAACGATAATTGAAATTAGTTAATTTAGTCGTACTGTGTACACCCCCTTGTATTATGGCCGATTGGATTAGGTTTACGTGAGATTTTTTTAGGGATTACATCCTACGGATGAGTTCTTTAGGTCAGGTTTAGATATTAAAGTGATATCAGATTATCTAAAAATAGTAATAAAAAAAATTAATAAATAGTAATAAAATCATAATGAATAATTTATGAATAATAACGAACAATTAGTAAATAACAATAAAGTACTAACCAAACATAGAGACAGGCACAAATTTACCTCGCTCCAAGATGAGTTTCTCCCCACCACTCTAGTGAGTTAAACCCATCCTAACTATGTGTGTATTCCGTTCTACCCAACCAGATCATTATTCTTTAACCAGATTTTCAAAGAAATCTTTCAGCTAATTGAGTGCATTAATTTCATCCCTTGAACCTGTCTTAACTATCCCCATTTTATTCACTACCATTACCATTCATCCATCTTCCATCGTTCATCTTTAAGAATATCTCAAAAATGTCCAAAAAGAATCCCTCCAACAACCAAGAGCATCAAACTCCAAACAATCCTGAAAATACATCCCAAACTTCCGGAAGCATTTGGCAAGATTTGAACCTTGAACCAGAAAATGATCTTGCACTTCAACTCTCTGCCTTAGTTCTGATAGGTCGTATCATTTCATCCAGACCACTCAATAAGCATACTCTGCATGCTACCATCAAGTCAGCATGGAGCTTTGCACCAGCGATTAATTTAGAAGATCTGGACATCAATACTTTCCTATTCACTTTCACAACAGATCAAGAAAGGATCAGGGTGTTAGAACAAAGGCCATGGAATATAAAAGGGTTCCACATGTTGATTCGTGACTAGCCACCGGGTTTGAGTTTGAATGAAATAAATCTGAAGAGATCAGTGTTTTGGGTGCAAATACATGGACTTCCTTTAGAGTTCATGACCAGCCAAAATGCTGGGAAAATAGCTACAAAGCTTGGAAAATTCATACAAGTAGAGAAAACAACTAGTCCAAGAATTTTCTTCAGAAGATTCATGAGAGTGCAAGTAGAAATCAATGTGGAGAATCCACTAGTTGAAGAGTTTCCACTAATTCAAACACGCAGACCAGCAACGTGGGTAAGCTTCAAATACGAAAGATTATTCGACTTTTGCTACTACTGTGGATGTCTAGGACATATTCAACAAGTATGCCCTATCCTCCAAACTCAAACTATAGTTTCCAACTTTGGACCGTGGATGCGAGCTGAAAGCCAAAATGCCAGGAAGAATGTACAAGCTGAAGAATACAACCCTTTGGAGCAAAGAGATACAAACACACTATATTTTGATAATCACTCGGATGTCAATAAAACCAGGTAGTTTTTCCCTCCGAGATCAAACAAAGGAAAAGAGAAAATGCTGCAAATAGAGATCGAATGCATGAAAACATTCAGTAATGCATGGAAGATGATCCCAACATACAATCAGAGGCAATGCACTGCAATGGATTTTAGCAATGGGCATGAAGAAGGTACTGTAGCAGGAAACAGAAAATACAAGAACGTGGGACTTGGAGATCTTTTCACAGAGACACGTGTACACCAAGCAGCTCAGAGGACAACTTTGTCAGAATCAATCACTGAAGGAAACACTGAGCTTCTGATACAATCAACATCTGGATTAAAATTCCCAAAAACCAAGGAAATCACAACTGTCCATATTGCCCAAGAAGATCCGATGGCTCAGCAAGCACCTTCCTCATTAATCAGCAGTCCATCCTCTTTAATCCACATCAACTCAAAAAACAGTGTAGCACCGTCGGAGTAGTCAAAGCCCAAGGAAACGAATCTGTTTCATCAGATCTTAGCTCAGTTTGAAAATCTTAAAAGCCCAACAAACCCTAGCCTAACTAGCCATTCTCTGTCACTACTAGTCAGCCCATCTGGGAGGTCAGTGTTTGCCATAATGCCCAAGCCAAATAGCGACAACCCAAATGAAGACAGCCAGCCTCATAACCGAAGCCTTCCATCTGCTTTTGACTTTCAGAACCTTTTGGTAAACCAAGCCCTAGACATAAACACCCTCCATTTGGGATCTTCGGTTGAACACTCAGTAAAGATAGGTTTTACTCAGGAGGGATTTGGGGAATCAACTTTCTTGAGCGAGATAAACACTGAGAGGACATTAGGTGAGGAAGAGAAATCACTAGCTGAACTTTTCCACTCAGCAAAGAACAAACGAAATGACGCAGGCGGGAGAAAATCAAAGTGTATCAGGTTCTCACCTTATTTCAGATTGAACTCCATCACGGGTAAAGCAACTCAGTCCCTCTCAATCCAACCTTTTTCCATCACTGATGAGGCTACAGTGGCAGGGCCGATGCTACCACCAAGCCAGAAATGAGAATTCTAGCTTGGAATTGCAGGGGACTTGCCCAACCTCGTGCAAACAGAAGTTTAAGGGCAATGATCAGGAACTATAAACCTGATCTCGTCTTCATCTCGGAGACCATTTTGAATTCTGTTAATATTCCTAATATTGTCAATAGACTAGGCTTTTGTAAATATGTATATGCCCTAGCCAACGATAATTGGGTGGCCTCCTAGCTATGTGGATGTATGGTCTGGAACTGGAACCTGTCTTTGTTCATTGTAATATAATTTCGATGCTTGTGCATTCGGACCCCTCTCACAACCCCTGGCTTATGAATTTAATTTATTGTCCTGCGCAACATAGTAAAAAACATGACTTTTAGAATAGGCTAAACTCTATTGTGGACAACTTTGAGGGACCTAGACTAGACATTGGGGACTTCAATGATATTCTCAATCAAAATGAGAAAATAGGAGGGAAACCTTTTGAAAACTCTTCTAGACAGAATGGTCTCATCTCCTACCTTAATAGACATGGTTTAATGAACTTAGGCTTTCATGGACCAAAGTACCCTTGGTCCAACAATCGAAAAGGTGCTGGTCACATTAGAGAAGTTCTTGATAGAGGTGTTGTAAATCACACATGGATGCAGCTTTTTCCTAACACCACTCTCAAGCATCTTCCTATCTATGCTTCTGATCATTCTCCTATTTTTCTTGATACCTCTGGGAGAAGATATCAAAAGAAGGGTTTCAAATTTGAAGAGTTTTGGATAATGGATCATACTAGTCAAATGGTCATCCAAAATGCTTGGAACACTAGATTTACTGGTAATCCTAGCTACATTTTTCTAAGGAAAATGAAAATTGTCCAAAAGGCTTTTAATCAATGGAACAAACATCACTTTGGCCACATCCAAACTTCAATCAAAGACACCATCAATTCCCTTTTTGAAAACCAATCAAATGACCCAAATCTGCATACTATGGTTGAGGAAGATGAACTTAAAGCTAAACTAAATGAGCTTCTAAAAAGAGAGGAAATTCTTTGGAGACAAAAATCAAGATTTCAATGGTTAACCACCACTGATCTTAACACCAAATTTTTTCACCTCACCACCACGATGAGAAGACGTGCAAATACCATTGATAGTATAAAACTCGGGCCCTAGAACTGGACACCATTCAAAGCACTCTTTGACCATTTTAAGAACATTTTCAAGTCCAATAATCCTCAAATACAGCCTGAACTTGAGGATTTGTTTCCTTAAAAGCTCTCTGATAATGATAATTCCTTCCTATGTTAAATTCCAAATGATGAGGAGATCATCAGCACTTTGAAACAAACTCCCTCGAATAAAGCCCCTGGCCCTGATGGCTTCACTGGTTTGTTTTATAAGCACTACTGAGAGATCATAAAAGATGATTTTAATGCAGCCATTTGAAACTTCTTTAGAAGTGGAAAACTTCTAAAAGAAATGAATCATACCCACATAGCCTTAATTCTAAAGACTAATAATCCTAATACTGTTCACCAGTATAGGCCTATTAGTCTTTCTAATGTTTGCTATAAAATTATTGCAAAAATTTTGGCAAACAGGCTAAAAAGTATTCTCCCAAAGATCATTTCTCCTTACCAAACTGTTTTCGTCCCAGGGAGAACTATCAAAGAAAATACCATTATAGCCCAAGAAGTCTTTCATTTTTTGAAAAGAAAGAAGGGGGAAAAAGGTGTTATGGCCATCAAAATTGATATGAAAAAGGCTTTTGATTATATGGAATGAGATTTCCTCTTCAATATCATGAGCTGCATCAGTTTCCATACAATTTGGATTAGTTGGATTAGAGAGTGCATCAATTCTGTTTCTTATTATGTAATCATTAATGGAAATCCTTATGGTAATTTCAAACTAAATAGAGGATTGGGACAATGTGATCCTCTCTCTCCTTTCCTCTTCATCCTGGGAACTGAAGTCCTTTCCAAATTAATTGTAAAAAAAGAAAACTTGGGTCATTTGAGAGGCATCTCGATTAACAGAAATGGCACTCACCTTTCTCATCTTCTTTTCTCTGATGACCTCATTTTTTTTGGGAGAGCCACTATGCAAACTGCAAATAGCTTTAAAAGCTGTCTGGACAAGTACTCTCTTTGGTCAGGACAAAAGGTTAACATCAACAAATCCTCCATCAAATTTAATGATAACACTGCACCCAGACAAAAAATGGAGATTAAAAGTGTTTTTTACTTAAAAAATGCCTCTCCCAACATTAAATATCTTGGCCTTCCTTTAAATTTCAATGCCGAAAAAAAGATTCATTTCCAAGACATTCAACAAAAGATTTCTCAAAAACTTGCTGGATGGAAAGCAAAGTTACTGTCCCAGGCTGGTAGAACTACCCTTGTCAGATTAGTTGCTAGCTCTATTCCCTCCTATTTCATGTCAACAATTATAATCCCAAAAACCATTGCTAGAAACATTGATAGGGATTTTATGAAATTTTGGTGGGGTTTTCCTTCTGGAAAAAATCATAATCTCACCCCAAAATTTTGGAAGTCTATATGCAAACCTAAGTCAATGGGTGACCTTGGCATTAGACTAGTCTCTGATTTCAACAAAGCTTTCCTCTGTAAAGTTGGATGGCAAATCATTCTTGGAAACCGTTCAAATTTGATCAATATTCTAGCTGGAAAGTATTTAAAGAATATTTCCTTCCTCAATGCCCTTCAATAGCCCACAGACTCTTGGACCTGGAAAGGAATCCTCAGAGAAAAGGAAATGCTGCAGACAAGTATCTGTCATCAGATTAATAATGGAGTGAAAAAAAAAAAGTTTGGATTGATCAATGGATTCCAACCTCTCCACCCTTAACCCCAACTGCAAAGGATAGCTTGATCCAAATTGATCCCAACATGAAAGTGTCTGAGCTCATGATGGAAAATCCAAGAAGTTGGAATACAATTCTTCTCCAAACCCTTTTCCACCAATCTTTTGTTGATGAGATTTTGAAAATACCTTTAGCCTAGGATAACTACCAAAATAGGGAGGATAAGCTTGTTTGGATCCACCATTCCTCAGGAAAGTTTAGTATAAAATCGGCTTATGCAGCCATAGTGGGGACTCAAAGCAATTTTGAAAACCAAAGTTCACACCAAACAAACCTTTGGAAAAATATTTGGAAGCTCAAGGTCCAGGATAGGCTCAAATTTCTCTGTTGGAAGATTCTCTGTAATATCATTCCCAATCGTGCTCTCCTTTGTAAGTTCATTCCAATGAACCAAGAGGACCTTCACTGTCCCATCTGCAACTTAGGAGAAGAAAGTATCCCTCATCTGTTTCTAACTTGCACTTTCACCAGAATACTTTGGAGGAACTCTACTTGGCCTATAAACATTTATGCCTTTGAAAATCACAGCATAGACCACTGGATTCGATGCATCATTGACCCCAGAGGACAGTTAGAAATACCTCCTCAAGATGAGCACCATTTTCAGATCTTTGCCTTAATTGCAATGTATAGTATCTGGTACCTGAGGAATAAAGTTGTCCATGATGGGTTTACGCTTAATATACACACCTTTGTGTCATCCACTTTAAAAACACACAAAGAACACTGTGATGCGTGGGAAAATAAATTGATTAACTCAAGCCATGAATGGAAAGCCATCCCTCAAGACCACTGCTTCTTAACTTTTGATGTAGCCGATAGACATCATGGTAGTACTACTGCTGCAATATGTAGAAATGCAGCAGGTACTCCTATCTTTGTTGTAACTAACTACATTCGGACATCCGATTCCAACCAAGGAGAAGTTGCAGCATTACTTCTAGGAATTCAAGAAGCTAAAGACAAAGGGATTACAAAACTTGTAATTGCTGGAGATTCCCTAAATACACTGCAGGCAGTTAAGGATCCAAGCATCAGCCCAGACAGGTTAGCTCAGCCAATCATCCAAGATATCAGGCTTGCCTTAAAGTCCTTTCAAAACTGGAAAACGAAGAAAATACATCAAGATACAAATCGATGCACGCATTCCATTGCGCAGTGGGCAGCCACCAACAATATGTTAGGAAGCATACCCCTTATCTCTATTCCATCGTCTTTACTTAATTTTCATAGTGGGAAAGATCCCCCTAGTTTTTATACATAACTGCTACTGCTACTGCTGCTGAACAACTTTTATTTTTCATGCCTTAATATACAATATGCTGCTTTGTTGGGAAAAAAAAAAAACCAAACATAGCCTCAGAAAATTGAGTCTACTATTAATTTTTTCGTTCATCACTATTAATTGAAAAATACGTGGACTAATTACAAGCTCCTACTTGACAACATTAATTTCTTAAAAAGCAAAAACTATTTAACATAAATTGAAAGACAATTCAAAAAAAAAAAAAAACAAGTATTCTCGTATTTATGTCTATTTCTCCCTTTATAGATTTTATCTCTATTTTTATATTTTAGAAATTCTTCTCTATTGCAAAAAATTATTTTATATTTATTTTAAAGAATTTTGTGGTTTGGCCATGTGTTTTTTGCCAACTTTTTTTTGTTAACAGTAGTGGATGGAAAAATTCTAAATTACTCATACCATAGGCTGTTATTTCTACAAAATATTATACGTGGACCTAATCCTAAGATAACACAAACGGTGAACAAATTTATCTTAAAAATTTCATAATAGAAGTGAAGTGCTAGGTTTACTGAGAGTGTTTGAAAAACCACCACACCTTGCGTTGGTGAGTCTATTGCATTTATATAATTGTATTACACATCTATGTATGGAAATTACATATCGGGATTAATTACAAAATAATCAAGTGAATAAATGGAAAGAACTAGACAACACTAATGACGGGTCAATGCATGCTGTAATAGGAAAGTCTTATATCAAGGCAATGGATCTTCATCCTTAACACCCCCCCGTAAGCTGAGCATCGGATTGGGTCGGACATGAAGCTTGGAGCGAAAAAATTCAAAGAGACGTCAGGACACACTTTTGGTGAAGACATCGCCAACTTGCAGATGAGATGACACATATTGAGTACAAAGTTTGCCAACGACAACAAGTTCACGAAGGAAGTGATAGTCTAACTCAACATGCTTTGCTCGCTTGTGAGAAACTGGATTCGAGCTTAGGAAGATTGCACTCTTATTATCACAAAGCAAAAGAGGCTGTTGGGGAAGGGAAACTTTGAGATAACGAAGGAGATGTGTGAGCTAGAGAATTTCAAAGGCAGCGAGGGCCAGGGCGCGATATTCAGATTCATAATTGGATCGAGAAACTGTGGGTTGCTTCTTGGCGCTCCAAGAGACCAAATTTCCACCAAGATAAATAGAATAGCCCGACGTAGAGCGACGAGGATAAGGACATCCTGCCTAATCAACATCCAAGTAGGCAACTAAAAGCACCAAGAGTAGTAGATGGATGAAAGATAAGTCCAAAGTGTAGTGTGCCCTTAACATAGAGAAGAATGCGCTTGATAGCCTGAAAGTGAGCTTCAATTGGAGAGTGTAGAAATTGACTGACGGAATTGACAGCATGAGCAATATCATGATGGGTAATGGTCAAGTATTGGAGAGCACCCACAAGAGATCTGTGAAGTGTAGGGTCTGAGAACAAAAGACCATCAGTAGACAGGTGGCGAGAACAACCATGGGAGTGTGGACCAATTTGCTATCAAGTAACTGAGCTCATGTCAGGATGTCTCGTGCATATTTCAGTTGACTAATAAAGAGACCATCAGTAGTAGATGTAGCTTCAAGACTAAGGAAGTAGCTAAGAGAGCCTAGATCCTTAGTAGCGAACTCAGAATTGAGCTTACGAGTAAAGTTGTCAAGAAATGAGGAGTTGTTGCCTGTGAGAATGATGTCATCAATGTAGAGTAGCAAATAGATTAGGTTATTCTGCTTGTGGAAAATAAAAAGTGATGTGTCTGCATAACTACAATAAAAACCAAGTTGAATGAGAAAGGAGATGAAGAGCTGAAACCAGGCACGAGGAGCTTGCTCGAGACCATAGAGATATTTCTTCAATTGACAAACATGGTTAGGAAAGCGAGGATCAATGTACCCTGGGGGTTGCTCCATATAAACATCCACAATAGATGGCCATTGAGAAAAGCATTTTTGACATCGAGTTCCGAGGCACTAAAATCTAAGTACGATTATTTTGCAAGGCATAGACTTCTTCATCCATGGCAGCAACCCAAGCATGATTCTTAGCAGCGGATTTGAATCCTTTGGGTTTAGTGGATGCAAGGAGCGCAGTAAGAAGTCCAGAGGAACCCACAAAACTGAGATGTGTAGGGTGATGAGTTTTGAAAATACCAGCTTTGGCTTATGTAATTGTAGGATGAGAGCCCAAGGGAGCAGTGGCAAGGGGAGGCTGAGCAATGATAGGGGACTTAGTAGTGGGCTCGAGAGGAGCCGATGAAGAGTCCTCTACAGGGAACGGCAAAGAGAGACCTGCATGCGAAGGAGCGACTTGCAAAGACTCATCCGTAGGATCAATACAAATAATACAAGAGGTGCATTCGGATTGAGGAATTTGCCAGGAAGGTGGTGCAGGGGAAGACACGGGTAGCTCTGTATGGTGAAGACTTGGTTCCAAAAAATTTGAAATTTGAAGGGATGAGATGGGTTGAGCCTGAAAGGTATGATGCGAGGGAAAATGGTGCTCATCAAATTGAGCATGGCGGGTAATATAAAGTCGGGAGGTGGTGGGGTCAAGACAACGAAATCCTTTGTAAGAGGAACTGTAACCCATGAAGATGCAAGGAATACTGCATGGAGAAAATTTGTTAGTCATGTAATCACATAAATAGGGATAAACACGACAACCAAAGTGATGTAAATTTTCATAATTGGGAGAGGAAACCGTAAAGAAGCTCAACGGGAGACATACCTCCGAGAAGCGGTGTGGGCAAACGGTTGATGATGTAAGCCGCAATACTAAAAGAGTCAACCAAGAAATGAAGAGGCATATGCGAATGGAAAAGAAGAGCAAGACCCGTCTTAGTCACGTGGCGATGTTTTATTTTGGCGCGGCTGTTTTGGGCAGGTGTGTATGGACATGAGAGTTGGTGATGAATGCTTGAGTTACGAAGGTGTGCTTGAAAGCAATTGCTAGTGAATTCAGTACCACCATCACTTTGAAAAATTTTGATGCGAGCAGAGTGTTGATTTTCCACAAATTTTTGAAATTGAAAGAAAATATTATAGAAGTCAAATTTCAATTTCAATGGATTGAGCCAAGTGAAGAGTGAAAAATCATCAATAAATAAAACATAGTAGGTAAAACGCAAATTTGACTTGATAGGAGCGGGGCTCCATATATCGTAGTAAATAAGATCTAATACTTTGGACGTGCAACGTCCATTGTGAGAATAAGGCAAACGATGATTTTTTGTAAGTTGGCATGTTTCACATAACACATGCGAGGGTAATAAAGAAGTAAGATACAACTATCCTTTTTTTTATGTAAAGAAGAAATGATAGAATGATGCACATGTCATAGTCGAGCATGCCATAGATCATACGAAGCATGAAGAGATTTATTTTTTAGGATAGAAACAAAAGTGGAATTGTCGCGTTCTAGCATATATAAGCCACCATCACGTTTACCGGTTGCCACCACCTTTCTAGTTTGACGATTCTGAACAATGAAAAATTTATAGTAAATGTAACGGATAATGGGAAATCAGTTATTAATTTACTAATAGATAAAAGATTTTTAGTGAGGCGAGGGACGACCAAAACATCTAATAATTGAAGATCAGAACAAGGGGAAGTTTTACCAGTGTGAGTGATGGGAAGGGACGTACCATTCCTAACAATAACACAATTCTTACCCATGTATAAAGTGAACTGGTCCAAGGTGGAATGGGTTGGAGTCATGTGGGCCAAAGCCCCTGTGTCTAAGTACCAGTCCGAGACATCATTCCCTAAGACCGAGCATGAGGAAGTGAGGGCTTCGGCTAACTGAGCTTCTGAGGTTGGACCATGGCGCTCTTAGCATTGCTGGCAACGGTCTGCGAAATGCCCCTCCTCGCAACATATTTGACAACGAGGTGGTCTTCTTCCAGAAGAGGAACGTTCATGTCCTCTGCCATGGCCTCCACCATGGCTGTGTTGAGTGCAAGAAGAATGGTGCTTGTGAGTCGGTTTTGCAGAGGAGCGAGGAGTAGCAGTAAACACCGCTGGAGTGGGAGCAGCAAGTTCTAATGATTTTTGGAAGAGTTCAAAAGCCTTTGCCTTGGGAACCAAATCAACAAAACAGGGGAGGGGAGTGAGCGCCATTTGTGCCATAGAGAAGCTTGAAAAATTTGAACCAAGACCTCGAAGGAACTAGTGCACCTTGTCGGTGCCATCAACAGGTTGTCCGATTGCATGGAGCTGATCATAGAGAGCTTTGAAGGCATGGGTAGGTGTCGCGTTTCATTAGCTGTAAATCATCATTGAGTTAGATCTCACGGGCCTTAGAATGGTGGCTGAAAGTGTTTTCCAAGGCAACCTAGACTTTGCGGGAGGTGGAGAGGCCCACCACTTCAGCCATAGCCTTCTCGGTGAGAGAGGACAGGAGAAGGCTTAGAAGCCATTGGTCAGTGGTCCATGCCACATATTTATCATTGAATGTCTGAGAATCGGCAGAGGCAAAACAAGTGGAGGCGTGAGTGTGCCATCCACATAACCAAGGAAGTCTTGGCTTTCTAAGAGAGGAAGCAACTGGCTTTTCCACAAAAGATAGTTGGAAGAGGAAAGTTTTATTGTGACCATGTGAATGAGGGTGTTGAAAGGAAAAAGAGTGGACTCTGTAGCCATTGAGAAGAAGGATCGATGGAGGTTAATCCATATGGTTTTCTAATACAATGAGAGTGTTTGAAAAACCACCACACCTTGCGTTGGTGAGTCTATTGCATTTATATAATTGTATGTAAGGATTGATTACAAAATAATCAAGTGAATAAATGGAAAGAACTGGACAACACTAATCACGGGTCAATACATGCTGTAATAGGAAAGTCTTATATCAAGGCAGAGGATCTTCATCCTTAACATTTATAACGAGTATCATAAACAAAAGATTATAAAATGACGTGATTTAATTTGGTATGTTCATGACTAATTCTTCCACAAGGCAATTTAGGTTGTGGCCTAAGAGATGCCAATATAAAATCTTCCGATCCTTCTAAAGTTAAAAAAGAAAAAAAGAAAAAAAGACATAGTTAAAAAAAATTGATTTGTTTAACGGGAGAATATAAACAATATTGAATGGATTATATGTAATGGGAAACATATTTAATTTATTTTTTTATATCTATCTCTTTTTTCTTCTCAATACTCGTATTTTATTCAACTATCTTTTTGTTGTATAGTTTTTCTTTCCTATCGAATCTCACAATTGATCGAGATTAATTATTAAAAATGTACTCATTGTAAGTCATTAGCACAAGGTTTTTTTTTTTCCCCTTTTTTTATGATTATGTTTCTAAATAAATATGTTATTGTTAGATTTTTTTTTTTTTATAATTATATTATGTTTTTATCTCTTGTCCATCTCTTTTTCATTTCTAGTGCTGTGAGAATGATTCTAAATTCTCATAATTTCTCTATATAATAATAATTTTACATTCTATCATTTTGAAGGTACATTTGCTTTCTCTCGTTATCAATTTAATACAGAATATAAAAAATAAAAAGTAGCAAAATGTCTTTTTTTTTTTTTTTTTTTTTTGTGTTTGAAACTGCAAAATGTCTATTTCAATTTTTCATAGAAAGGTTTTCGTACACAACTCTACATAAATGTTTCGTATCATCAGTAGGCTAAGTATCCGGTCCCATTTGACCAATGGATGAACTTATTTTATTTTACTTTTAACTGTTTTAACTTCCATCTTCAGCGTCACATATGCATAGCAGTAGAAAATAATCAATCGATGGTCCAAGTTGGCGTGGACGTACAGTTTACAGTTCAGCAACCAGAATCTTGCCACGCTCACATGGGCCACTTCTTTGCTTAAGAGAGCCAACCACAGCCGAGAAGCTCCTGCCTCCTTTACTGTGGGAGGAGTGGACAAGGAAGAAGACAAAGCGCAACTCTTTTCTCCTGCTTCTTTCTTCTCCGCCCCTCCCTTTCAAAACCCTAAAGAGTTTCAATTTCTCAAATCTCAACCCCTAATCGAAGGCTAATCCCAAACTATGAAAAAGCAAGATCAACCGCAGGGAACCCCCATGAAAGCGATCCCACCTTACGTGAAAGCCTTGTCCGGCTCGCTCGGTGGAGTCATGGAGGCTGCTTGTCTGCAGCCCATTGACGTCATCAAAACCAGGCTACAGCTCGACCGCTCTGGGACCTACAAGGGGATTATCCACTGCGGTACCACGATTGTGCGCACCGAAGGTGTGCGGGCTCTCTGGAAGGGCTTGACCCCGTTCGCCACGCACCTGACCCTCAAGTATGCGCTTCGGATGGGCTCCAATGCTGTGCTCCAGTCCGCGTTTAAGGACTCCGAGACGGGAAAGATCAGCAACCGTGGGCGGCTACTCTCCGGGTTTGGTGCTGGGGTTCTTGAGGCTCTTGTTATTGTTACACCATTTGAGGTACGGTGAAGACAATTTTAGTCTCTTGCAATTTTGTTTAGAAAAAAAACCTCAATGTACGTTTTCTAATTTATTATTTCTTTGATTGGTATAATTTTCAAATCTTGGATTGCTTAGGTTTGAATAAGGTTGATGCATGCACCTGCTGGGTTCTTCTTAGGCTTTGTTTGGATCTCGAGCTTTGTTTGTTATCTCTAAGCTTTCTAATGTACTTGATTCCTTCTCCCTAGTATCCAAACGTCGAATGGTAAAGGTGAAATCAACTCATCTGGCGCCATAAATTTGGTCTAGTTTTGCGAATGAAGAGGAAATTATGCCATTTTTTGTTCTAAATTGCTTAAACTTAAGTCAATACATGCTATTCATCCCTAAAGAATAAGTTATGAGCTTGGCTACTCATCATCCCCACACACCACACTTTTTTATTCTTTTCTCTTACTAAATATGTAGTATATGGATGATAAGTAGAAGAATTCAATTAGTTTAAGAAGAATAAAACCAAAATTTTTAAAAATAAAAAATAAAAAAATAAAAAAAGTGTGGTGTGTGGTAAATAGAATTTTTCATAAGTTATTATCACGAGGGAATTAGACTCGTTTATCAAGTAAAGATTCTGTTGTATTTGAGCACATTTTGAATCCTAAAAATAATAGAGAATTAATAATGTTACTAAATATTAATTTTTTTTTCCCGGTGTAATATCTCTCTCCATCATATTAAAATTTATCTTCCTTTAAAAAAATGTTGATGCTTAAGAAAATGAAAACTTTCTTAATTATTCTCAAGCCTTCTCGATTTGTTTTTTAGATCACGATCAAAATGGTGAATGATTTGAGAATCGGATCACTAGACTTTGTCATACTTGGTGTCCACTAATCCAGTCCTGATACTATAATACACGTCCTTAGGTGCACCCATTTAAGTCTCTTTTCATTGCGCATGCGTGCTAATTGGTCGGTAATCCATGTTGGTCTTCACTACATGGGTGCAACATCTGGTCATGGGATGGATTTTTCATCCTAGTGTCCCATTCTCACTTGTAGGAAAACGAAGAGAAGAATCCCTTTATCTCTTTCTCATTCACACCCAATTCTTCTTCTTCCTTGTCTTGTTTGAAATGTATCTCGACATAAAACTTACTATGTCAACCAGCACTTCCCCACAAGATCATGTGGAGATTGGCTAAGTTGCCCCCAGGGTAAGATATGTGTACAAATAACAAGATTTTTGTAAATTCTGCTCAATTAGACATGGTATGTTGTATGCTTAAATGAAGTCTACTTTTGGTAATAGGGATACAGTAGGAGGTACTACTGTACTTTTTATATTTGGATGGAATGAATGGACTCCTAGCTTACAGGCATTACTTATATTATTACATTCTGTGTGTCCTATGAGAAAATCCAAGATTTTTTGGTGCAGGTGGTCAAAATTAGATTGCAGCAGCAGAGAGGTTTGAGTCCCGAGCTTCTGAAGTATAAGGGTCCTTTCCATTGTGCTCGCTTGATCATCCGAGAAGAAGGGCTCCTTGGGCTCTGGGCAGGTGCTGCTCCGACTGTCATGCGAAATGGGACTAACCAGGCTGCCATGTTTACAGCCAAAAATGCATTTGATGTACTCTTGTGGAAAAAACATGAAGGTGATGGGAAAGTCCTCCAACCATGGCAGTCTATGATATCGGGATTTCTTGCGGGTACTGCAGGTCCTGTCTGCACTGGACCATTTGATGTTGTGAAAACAAGGCTGATGGCCCAGAGCAGAGTTGGGGGTGGGGTGAAGTACAAAGGTATGATCCATGCCATCAGAACCATATATGCAGAGGAAGGGCTTCGTGCGTTGTGGAAGGGACTTTTACCCCGGCTCATGAGGATTCCTCCTGGCCAGGCTATAATGTGGACTGTGGCTGACCAAGTGATTGGATTTTATGAGGGGAGATATATCCGCGGAGCACACTTGTAGTTATCATTCACGTGATTTTGCTCGTACTAGTTTTGAATTCCGTTGCTGGCATGGATTTGGATAGTTGCTTTCGACAAATTTTTGTTCTTTCGACAAATCAATAATTGGGGACGAGAGTGAACAATCCCTCAAACCGGAAATATGTTTTGTATTAGTCCTAGGCATTTGATGTGGTCGAGGAATTGGTTCGAGGATGTTGATGTCTAAGATATTGCTCTCTTTGACATTGCTTAGGGACAATTCCATTTATTGATACACCATTTAACACCCATCAATTTTTGGGTATGTAGTTGGTATGAAAGCTATCATCCCTCATTAGCAGGGAAAAAAAAACATCAACGAGACGCGCGTGCAGGGGGGTGCTTCCGGGAAGATAGGGGGAGCAGTGATTTTCAGGGTAGAGAGGGGGAGGTTTGGGGCGGGGCCAAACATTATGATGTGGCAGTTTTTTTGGGAGGGGAGGATTGTGCTTTTAGAGGAGGGGAGGGAGCTAAGGTGGGAGGAACTTACAGCGTGTGATTGTTGAGGGAGGGATAGAATTGCGCCTAATAATTTGCATTAAGCGAGAGCATAACATTTATTTTTTATTTATTTATTTATTTATTTTTCACACATAAATCTCAATATATATATATATATTGAGATTTAATATATTTCACATAAATCTCATATTGATGGTGCCTTGAAATATCAATAATTGAATTTCATATCTCATAATTTTGGGTATTGAAATCTCTTAAAATAAGGAGAAAAATATTAAAATTTGTTGATTTTTAGACAATCAAACTACAAAAATAAAATCAATATATTATTCGAATCTTTATAAGTTTCTTGAATAATGTTATACATTACATTTACATTTCACTTTTATTTCATTATGTAAGATGTAGATTTATCATCATTGAATGATCTAAATAATGAAAAGGTGATGTAGTGTGATATATAAAATTTTTTAAATTTTTTATATTGATCAAAATACATTAATTACTATTATTAGCGTTTTAACTTGCCACCAGGAACAATAATCGTCAGGTGATAGTTCTACGTCCTAACGAAAATAAGCCTCAAATGAAAAAGAACATCTCCATTATTTCTCTACGTATCAATTTTCTAATGCCATGTCTTTTGGGGTAAGAAAAGTCATTAAGCTATGACTTCCTTGATTTTGTGAGAGCATCTATGTATTAATTATTGTTATTATGATTTTTTTTTTCTTGTGAGTAATGTTAATAAAAATTTTAAGATTAAAAAGTAGATGTTATTAGAAAAAAAAAAAAAAATAGGGAAAAGCCATTCTCACCGAGAGTGGCTATAGATAAAAAAAGGCCACTGACTAATTTTTTATTTTTTATTTTTAAATTTAATGGCTTAATTGTTAATGAAGTATTTTTTAATAATTTTGTGAATTTTTTAGATGTTTAAGGAGTTTTAAAAAAAAAGAAAAAAAAATTACAACTTTTACTAAGAACTCTCGATTAGTGTAGCCAGTAGGTCCTAACAAATTTTTTTACACTTTTTATTGTGGAATTTTTTTTATATTTTTTAAAGTAGTGTTATTTCAACGACTTTATATTATATACTATTTACAAAATATAATTTGATTTTTAAGGTTTAAATTTTATTTTTAAAATTTAAATTATGTCGTGATGTAATAAATTTAAATAAAAATTTACTATTTATATATAAATATAAATATATATATAAATGATGAAACGTTAATTCGTTTAGTTATACAGAGGTTTTAAATAATAATAAATATAATATTATTATAATATAGTTTTTTAATATTAATTTTATCTAAAAATTTAAAAAAATTAAATTATTTATTATATAAAATTTTAAAAATATTATAATAATAAATTAAAATGAGATGAGAGGATAAATTTTGAATTTTAATAATCAATCGGGGCAAGAAAACTAGCCCAGGACGGGGCCACGGCCAAGTTAATGTTAGACACCAATCCGGTAATCCCTATATAAGACAACATTGCGTAAGGTTCTCGTAACCCTAGCTTCTACTTCTAGTGAGCCACCTTTTAATCTGTTACCTGTATTTGTCTTTTCTTATTATTTTCTCTGATAAACCCTAGTTCCCAAATTCTACCTTATTCCCTCCATCGCCGTCAAGTTCAAAGGTGCCAGTCCTGGTCTTTCGTTCTTTTTCAAAATTTTCCAGTGTAAAACTCTCTCATGCTCTCCGGAACCAATTCTGGCTTCTTTCAATCATATTATGGTTTTTGGTTCCATGTTTTCATTTTCCTTTTCTCAAATTTCAGTTGCAGGAGGTTCTGAAGCTTCGTAACGATGTCGGACGACGAGAGGGAGGAGAAGGAGTTGGATCTAACTTCTCCTGAAGTCGTCACGAAATACAAGAGCGCCGCCGAGATCGTTAACAGTACCACCCTCTCTCTCCGTCTTTATATATATATATATATATATATAAATATTTCTTGTGTGTTTATTATTATAATTATGGCTCATTTAGTTTATAGATTCTTCTATTTTGTTCTTTGATTGTCGTATACACTGATAAAAGATTTGGAAATCTGCAGAGGCTTTGCAGCTAGTTGTATCCGAATGCAAACCTAAGGTCAAGATTGTAGACATTTGCGAGAAGGCTGATTCGTACATCAGAGAGTGAGATTTTTTTCGTTTTTCTGAAATGAAAAGTTTGTTAATTCATTGTGCTTGCGTTTTCAAGGTTGTAATCTTGCCTTCAGTAATTCTGTGTGTGATGATATCTGGGTCCTGGTATGTGTATAAAAATGAAGGCAAGCTGGTAACATGTACAAGAATGTTAAGAAGAAGATCGAGAGGGGCGTTGCTTTCCCAACTTGCATTTCTGTAAACAACACTGTCTGTCATTTTTCTCCGCTTGCCAGCGACGAGACTGTGTTGGAAGAGGGTGATATGTTAAAGATGTAAGCTTCCTTTCTCTCTCTATTTCTTTAAAAGAAATTATCTCAATAAAACATAATAGTTTAAACGTTGCGTGCATGATGCTAAACACAACGAATTAATTCTTGGACATTTCTCAGTACGATGGTTCTATTTTTCTGGATACAGTGATATCGGTTGCCATATAGATGGTTTTATTGCTGTGGTGGCACATACTCATGTTCTTCAGGAAGGCCCAGTTACTGGGAGGGCAGCTGATGTAATTGCTGCTGCTAATACTGCTGCAGAGGTTGCTTTGAGGCTTGTGAGGCCGGGAAGAAAGGTATCTATAGTGTAGTTTATCTATTGTACTCCTAGGATATGAAATTTGACTAGAAGTTTTTTATTTTTATACCTATTTGGAATTTGAGATTGTTTATGAGATATATTTATGTTCTTGTTGCTAATCATGTATAAAACTTATGCACACTTCTAAAATCTTACTCCACATATGCTGAACAGATTCTGCTATGATGTTGATTTCCGAGTGCTCTTATGACTTGCGATATCATAGTAGTTATTTAAAAAACTTAAAGTGAGGCTTTTGTCGTGCTTGTACTTTTGGTTCATCAATTTCTCTGCTTTTAGGCACGTTCTCAGGTTGTTTAATTCATCACTTACTCTGGTTTAGGCATGCTCAGGTTGTTTGATCTTCTATATGCACAACATGCTTGTTGAATCATGACAGAATTTTTTAAGCAGTTATTGAAGAAGTTACTAATTGAAAGAAAAAAAAGGAATCCTTAATGATAGTTTCATTTAATGTGGAACTTATCAAAAAAAATTTCATTTAATTTGTGGTACCTCCAAACCTTTCTTTCCGTGATAGAGTTGAGAATTTATAAAATCTTTTGTATCACTTTATTTTTTCTTATCATTTTCTTGTGACTAACTCATTTCATATGTAGTATTATTCCATCCCAAAATTTGTTTTTTGGTTTAGTCATAAATTTCTCTCTCCCAATTTTAAAATTGGAATTGTTTGTTTAGTTCTTGGTTTCCCCTAAATGACGAACTTCTGTAATAAGCCATGGATATACATCCAGATGAAGCTTTTGTCATAGTTACTCTGATAGGGGAATGCTATGCCTCATGACACTTGTGAAAACATCCATTTATTTTGGGATTGACTTCCTGGATTAGTTTTAGTCTCTCTGCCTTTTCATATGCTAGTACTCATTGTAGTTCTGATGGGTGGGCTCACATTTCTGGGATTTTGTCTCTAATGGTGGATCTGAAAGGCTCTGCCTTGGTGAGGTCTGTTCCACATCATAAAAAAGGCTAGTACTCATTGAGCCTAAATGACAAAATTGTTGAATTGTCTTATGAAGTTTCCATTGTATTTGCGAAAATGCTGTCAAATTGACTGTTTTTTTTAAGGTTCCCGTGTTTTTGAAAGTTCCCATTTGTGTGCATGAGAGAGAGAGAGTGCACGTGGTTAAGATGGGCGTTATATTTTTGTTTCACATGCAGTTATCATTTTGAATCAAAGCACAATTTCTCTAAGATGATTCCAAGACATTAAAAACAAGGCAACTTTGCCGAGGTGATCAATGACTTGTTGATTTCCTCTTTTCCCTGTTGCCTATATTGTGTCTGGCCATGTTTGGGGTGCTTCTGTGGACACCTTTTTGTTGTCAAATTCTATTCCCCCATGTTGGCTAAATCGGTTCAAAATCATTAGGACAACTTTGATTTGGGTACTGTAGGTGTTGTTTTGTTACACAAAAAGTTATCATTTCATAACTGAAAGAATCAAAGCAAAATAACTATAAGATGATGCCAAAACATTAAAAATTAAGGCAACTTTGCCGAGGTGATCAATGGCTTGTTGATTTCCTCTTTTCCCTGTTGCCTATATTGTGTCTGGCCATGCTTGGGGTGCTTCTGGTGGATGCCTTTTTGTTGTCAAATTCTATTCCCCCATGTTGGCTAAATCGGTCCAAAATCATTAGGACAACTTTGATTTGGGTATTGTAGGCCTTGTTTTGTTACACAAAAAGTTCTTTTCGTAGTTGAAGAATCAGAGCAAAATAACTATAAGATGATGCCAAGACATTAAAAATTAAGGCAACTTTGCCATGGTGATTGATTTCCTCGTTTCCCTGTTGCCTATATTGCGTCTGGCCATTCTTTGGACCTTTGATTTGGGTATAAATTTTGTTTTCTTGCACTTAGTCAATGTGCGATATTACTTTTCCTTGTGGACAATTCACTCTTTCCAAACTGAAAATTAATCGTATGTGTTGGTGAATTTGAAGCTGTGAAGCAATTTTGTATTGCTTTCATTTAACTCTGTATTTGAGGTTTTTTTTTAATCTTCTGTTTGACATGATCTCTAGATGATGAATAATTATCATGGGCTATGGATAAACTCCAATGAAGCCTCCTTTATTGTCATAGTTACACTGATAGAGAGTCATTTTTTGCCCATTTGATTTGCATGGTATTCTCTTCCTTTGTGAGTGATAATTTGCATGGTATCAGCTTTTGTTATCGCTATTGTGTATCTTGCAATAGAAAATTTGTGATTGAAAAAAGCTAGTTGAATTATTTTCTTCCTTTTGATGCAATATTGAATTTAAGTCACTGAAAAAGTCTTGTTCACCCACCAGAATTGGTTCTTTTTTTTTTTTTTCCCACTTAGAAGCGGTGGTCTACGGTTCTATTTACAGAAAGGCTTATAGGACTAGGATCTTCATTACATGATCTAATCTTCCTATATGATGATTGCCTATGAATGCCAGCAAATGACGTCCAAGCGAGGCTCCTGACTGATCAGAATTCCTCTGATAGGGAAACATAATCTATTTTTGGGTTGACAGTCTTCCTGAATTACTACCTTGAACCCTATTTGTCTAAAATCCCATCCTCTTCTAACAATCCAAGCATACAAATCTGTCATTAGGACTGTATATTTCTTTTTGTTAAATATATTTGACCTCCACTTTGTTCGTGTTTGATGTTTTCATTGGTTTGGATAGAATAACGTGTGTTTCCATTTACTTAGGATCTCCAGTGCTCATTTATAGAGAAAGATGGCAACTTTGTTGAGGATGTTAAAATATGCTGTTGTTATCTAGATACTTACATGGATATGTACACATATATTATGTTGTTCATAACATAGGTACTTTATTAAGGGATACATTTTTTGTTTGTCCGATCCATGAAAGGCTTAGTGCTTAATGTTTGATCAACACTTATTGGATTTAGTACTTGATGCTTATATAAAAATTTAATGGATGAGATTAACTGATGGGTGTAGATTACTTGTTCTTCTGCCTTTTCTTTTGAGTGATTTAAATGTAGCGATTATTATTAGTATGTTTTTACAATTAAAGCAACTTCTCCTTTAATCAATTTGTTCATTAAATCTCTGTTTCCTTGGCAGAACAAAGATGTAACTGATGCTATTCAGAAGGTTGCCGCTGCTTATGACTGCAAAATTGTTGAAGGTGTTCTTAGCCATCAACTGAAGCAGTTTGTGATAGATGGTAACAAGGTTGTACTGAGTGTATCTGCTCCAGAGACAAGAGTTGATGATGCAGAATTTGAGGAGAATGAAGTTTATGCTATTGATATTGTAACAAGCACGGGTGAAGGGAAGGTAATTGTGGATATTAACCTTACTCTATTTGGATTCCATTGGTTGAGCATTGAATGCTGCTCAAGAAATTCGTAAGAGAGATTATTTGTGCAGTCCTAGGGTGTGCAAACCTCACATATTCTCTTTGGAAAAAGTGAGCAAATTTGGGACCCACATGAAAAAATCTTTTTTTTTTTTTTAAAGGTGGGGCCCTCATTTGTTTTTTTCAAAGAAAGTGCTTGGGGCATGCTCATCCTAGGACTATATCCAGCATTCTCAATTCATAACTATTGTAGAACTCACTTTATGTATCTATCTCTCTCAAATCTAAAATGCCATTTTTGCCAACTTTTTAATATTTTAAGCTGTCAAACCTACTTTATGGAACATGCAGCCTAAGCTCTTGGATGAGAGGCAGACAACTATTTATAAGAGAGCTGTTGACAGGAACTACCACTTGAAGATGAAAGCTTCTAGGTTTATTTTCAGTGAAATAAATCAGAAATTTCCTATCATGCCATTCACTGCTAGGTATGCTGTGCCTTCATAGAATATCTTTATCTTTAACATTATCTTTGTCCTCTATTCTTCGACTTTTTTCATAGTGCATATGGAATTTATTTCCAATAGGGCTCTGGAGGAGAAGAGAGCTCGGCTGGGTTTGGTGGAATGTGTTAATCATGAACTCTTGCAGCCATACCCTGTTCTACATGAGAAGCCTGGTAAGAAACTTCTATCTAGGTTGGAATGATGCAGAGTTGGTAATGAGATGATCCGATAATACTCCAATGGATTGTTGGTTTTGCAGATGATTTGGTTGCACACATCAAATTCACAGTTCTACTAATGCCAAATGGGTCAGATCGAATTACATCTCATCCTCTGCAGGAGCTGCAGCCCACAAAGACAATAGATGATCCCGAAATCAAGTCCTGGTTAGCCCTGGGCACAAAGACGAAGAAGAAAGGTGGTGGAAAGAAGAAGAAAGGTACGCTGGAGCATGACTGATCATCCATCCGTAGACTAGAACTTCATTAATTTTGAGCCATTCTACACCGTTGGTCTTATAACCTTGCTTTGTGGATAAAATTTGGTGGATTGTTATTGGGATTTCTTGCGTGCTGCAGGTAAAAAAGGAGACAAAACTGAGGAGTCAACAGAAGCCGAGCCTATGGATACTGCTACAAATGGTGCTGCTTCCCAAGAATGAGTCTTTTTCACCCCCTTTTCATTTTTCAACCACTCCCTCGTCAATTTTGGTGCTTTGTCCGCTCCATTGTATCAGGTTGGATATGAGTTGGTCTACTATAGCGTTTAGACATGAATCCTACATGTGATTTCCTGCATATACGCCCTTTGTGTATCTTTTCAATTACTCTTAATTTCTTAGACAATTTAGAAGCTCAAAATGTTAGCTTCGGTCAGCACAAAAAAATGTTGTCACCCAGTGAGTAGAAATGATAATCGGAGGCTCAAAATGAATATTTGGTAATTCGGGTCCCCATTCTGTGGTGGGGATTACGTTGAACCGTGACTTAAGATGATAGACATTAATTATTTAAGATGTCTTCTAACATGGGGAAGTAATAGGAATGTACAGGTCTAGAAATTTGTCTAACATGGACTATTTGTACCCTACGGGTTTTTTTTTTTGTCAAGTAAAGAGTTGGTGGTCACATGTTAAAAGAGTGATCTCTCCCCAAATTTATTAATAACCCTTATTTTATGACAAAGGAATGCTGTGGTAATAATAAAGTCACAAGGAATTAACATATGCACAAGAAAGCTCCATCCAATGTAACATCACCGACACACCTTATTAAAAACCTCACTCAAGCGGAGGAATGACCAAAAACCAATTAAAACAAGACATGAGGACATTATTTACGAATGTAAGGCAATTCCAAAAAAGTCCATGCGCAAGAGACCACGCAACCATTCTGGACCGATATTATTTCCATCAAAATCAAAGTTTTTTCGTGTTGCACATTCTTTAGCTAAAAATTATGTTACCATGTTGGCTTTCCTATAAATGTGACAAATTTGACAGTTGAGTCTTGAAACAGTGATTGAATGTCTTCCCAAAAAATCCGACATATACCAAAAGTTGCAAATACTAGACTTAATCCAATTCACCACAACTGTAGGGTCCGATTTCACCAACACATTTTTGTACCCTATGGTTGTCTCAAGGGTATTGGTCTTTATGATATGGTCATTCTAGGTCTAAGGCTCGAACCTTCTTACTTTCTTTCATGGGTCATTGGAGGAGTTTTTTCAAACTACAATCAAGAAACCATGTTCATATTTTTTAAAAGATATTATACCATTATTTCTTATGTATAACTAGTATTAGTTGATTAGGTTTTTTGTTTAAAGAGGCACTTTTAACTATATAAAAATCGTATAAAAATAAATCTACAAATTAATATGACTGTAATATGATTTTTACAATCTATCTTAGTGCATTAAGCAATGCTAGCTTTGCATTTACTTTTATGGCTAAATATTGTTTGCCCAAAATCTCACCTTTGTGTTTTTAATTGAGCATGGGAGTTACATATTTATGTCATTTTTTAAAATGATTTGTGTAGGCTTATGATGTGCAAATTTCAAGCATGTGCTTTAAAAAAAAAGTGAGATTGACGTTAAAAAATTAATTTTCATGGCAAATCATGCTCTTTTGGAAAGTCCAGCACAAGGCTGACACATTCTAGGGTCTAGGTCTATACGTAGCATTACTTGTGATATGCAAGCCTTAGACCAACAAATCCAAAGCTTAGAGATTAAACAAAATACAAATCCAAAAATAAATCCGGAGATCTAAATCTTTCAAATCCAGGCAAAAAATAACTGCGCATTGAGGCCATGAATCTATTTAGAGACCCATAATTGTGGATATGTCGTGCGGAATGGAGTAGAGGATGAAAAATAAGAAGAGAAGAAAAAGACACGAGAGGAGGAGGTTAAAAAAAAAGTCGTGTCTGGAAGGGAAGAATCTACTATTGGAAAGGGGGGGAGGGTGGAAAAATTTGGAATTTTATATTTATTTATATATATATATCTTAACGGCGGATGAATGAAAATCTAACGGATTGGGTATCTACCCACGACTTGCCTGTCTAGAGAAAAATAGCTTGAGCTACATGATTGCACCTATGCCTTAAGTGGGATGCCCACCCATCCCTTATTAGGACAGTTGGATTGCTAGGCCTAGATGACCCACCCTCCTCATTGGTTGAGCAATCTCCCACACCTAAAAATAAAATGGAAGTTTTCTATTTAGAAATACTTTTCATTATAGATTTTGCCATCTCCGGCTTTACCAGCCGGGTATACGCACCCTGCTTGCTTGTCACCTTCGCCTCGCCTAGCACAGGAGGGTAGTGGGGGTGGATAGACGGATTAGGAGTTAAAAATAAAAAGTGGGGCGGGTACCTAGTGGGTATTCAGGCAGGCTTATGTAACATATATAATAATATATATTGAAGATATTAGTTTTTTTAAGTGAGATTTTTACTTCTTAAAATGCGTAGTTCTGGATACTTATTAATTAAGTTCCAGAATACCCTCACGTGACTCACTCTTTCTACTCTTTGCTTAGTCTCTCTCTTGTCTCTCAACTCAATCCGTCTCTCGACGCCGTCTTATATATGTTTTTTAAATGGAAAAATATAGTTACAAGTACAATTATGCATTAATCTGTGCATCAATGTGATGTGATTGGCCAAAAAATAGATTTTATTAAAAACAGTGTTAATTTAAATTTTAAGTATGAATAAATCAGTATTGATATACAGATTAGTGCGCGACTATACTTGTATGTAGCAAAACTCTTTTTAAATTGATGGAGGATGGGATTAGTGTTGTGATCCCCTGAAGTTGGATTAAGAATGCTATGAAATTGAATGGTGGTTCATTGATTTGGTTCTGCTTGGCCACTGAGCAAATACTGAGATTTCTCAAATAAGAATTTTGAATTTTAAGATAAAATATTAATATATTATATTTTAATATTATTATTATTTTAAAATTTAAAAAAGTTAAGAAAAAGTTAAATTATTTATTATATTTTGTATGGAAATTTGAAAAAATTATAATGATGAAATGAAAATTTTGTATTTGAGATGAGACCCAAATCTAATTAAGGATTCAATCTGAAATCTCAAATTAAATTATAGTTTAGAACCGGAGAGATTTGAGTAAAATCAACATTTTGTTATATGTTGCTATTGTTCTTGACCCGTGCTACAAAATTTATAGAATGATGTATAGATTGAAAAGTACAAACAAGATGGTATGGTTAGATCAACTCGTGTTAAGGGATAAGAACACCCTTAATAGATTGTTTGATGGGTATGCCTCATTTAAGGAGGTTCCATCATCCGTCGTTTTGCCTCTGACTGATGTTGGGAAGATGAGAAAACGGTTTTGCCTAACTGATGTTGGGAAGATGAGAAAACTGAAAACGTAAATGAGATATGAGGTTTGGTAATACATACAAACCAAATAATAATTTAGACGGCTAATTGGACTAGAAAATATACTTATCAGCAAAGTTACATCCATATGTAGTGTTTTGAGAACTTAGATTGATGGAAGATAAATGCTGTCAAATATCCCTACATCCCGTCATCAAAGAAATAGCTCGTACTCTTTTGGTCATCCTTATTTCTACAATATCCCTAGAGTCCATATTTAGCATAGGAGGATATATATTAGATCTATTTAGGAGTTCACTGTCTTCTACCACTATGAAGATTTTGATTTACATTCAGAATTAGATTAAAGCAAAAACGATTGAGATTTCAGAGATGGTGAAAGAACTGACTTGCATTTTCTTCCCTTCATTTTCTGGAAAAATTAAAAAAGGAATTTCATTTCATTTGTTTGCACTCCTCTCAACTCACATCCGCCATCCTCTACACCCCCCCCGTATACAACACGTACAGCTTCGCAACCTATTTACAAAGTCTCATGTTGTCAAATTTGCACATACAAATGAATTTCAAAATACAACCTTAAACCAAAGCCCATCGCAAACAGCATAGAAAAGAAAGGATGTAGAACTCGCACATCCAATCCCAGAAGCTTCAATATCATCTGGAGGAACATATATATATGTAGCCTGTTAGATGAGCACAGTCCCGATATGTAACAATAAATGTGCATGCATCAACAATCCCCTTTTAAGAAGACAATACCAGCTGGAGTAAGTATTGTGTTTTGTGTTTTGTTTGAAAATTTGGGAAAGTTTTAATGATTAGATGAAAAGGTTGAAAATTTTGAAATTGAAAAATGTTTGTATTCTAGTGATGTTTGAGAAGGAAATTATAAGATGAGATGATTTGTGTTCCCAAACAAAAAATAAGAAAAATTCTACTCATCATCCTCACACCACACACCACACTTAATTTTTTTTTTTTTCATTTTTTTCTGTTATTGAATGTGTAGTGTATGGATAATGAGTAGAAGAAATCAATTAATTTAGGAAGAATAAAAAAGAAAAAAAAGTGTGGTGTGTGGAAATGATGAGCAACAAAACTAGAAAAATAAATGCTTTGGGTTGAAAAACTCACCATATCTTTAGATCTATGGAACAACGGAAGACTTGAAGAGCCTCCGACAAAAAGGGCACCAGTTGATAAGAATAATTGAGTGCTTCACGAACTATGGCATCTTCAATGCCTGTTTCAATTGTTCTAATGATGCTGGATGCATGCTACCAATAGCTGTATTAAAAGATTCTCCATGAAGTGTAGCACATGTTTGAAGATTTTCTCTGACTGAAGTCTCTAATGATATCTGATTTATTGGGTCAGAATACTTGATCTACAGAGGGAAGAACAAATCCATCAGGTCAAAAAAAAAAAAATCAACAATATAAGCTTATTCATCTGAATTCAACACTTTCAGGTATGTCACCTGTCTTCTCCTTAGCTCTATACTCGGAATGCTTCCCTCACCATGGGACCTGCTGGAGCTCAGATTCTCGCCACTGCCATTCACAAAACTAGGAAATAAGGGCAAAGGATACAAATCAATTCTAGAATGACCACTACTTATCTCGATAACAACATACCTGGACTCTTCCTCAGCCAAGTCATCATTTCCACTCAAAATTACAGTTGTACATACACTGCATGAATAAAAAAGTATCATTACAAGGCTCATAATTTACCAAATACTCAGATTGCAAATGATTTTAAGAAATTCTTAGATGAACCCATACGTCAGAATCTGATCAAGCATATCGAGGACTTGAGGCAGTCGCAATGTGAGAATTATCGAAAGGGCTAAGCCAAATGCCTTCTTTTGTATGGAAGATACATTGTCTACCTGTGACCAAATAAAAAAATATATATAATAAACAAATGAAGCAAGAACTTAAAGCAGTCAGATTAAAGCTTGAGCTATTGTGTTATATTCATTTGATTAAATCATTCTATTATAAACATTTTCCAATTCCAAGCATGTTGCTATGAGACAGACCTCAGAAATTCCCAAAAAGCGCCAGACAGTGCGTTAGATGAATCTTGAAATTACAGTACTTTTTTATGTACATGAATGAAATGTGGTACTTTTAGTTCTTAAAAATTATCCTCCTAAAGTCAAATTAGAGCAGGATGATATCATATAAGTTGAAAAGTATTATCTTTCCCCGTAAGGTCTAAGTAACTAAGTTAACTGTACTCAGCAGGAAAAAAAAGTGAAAGTTTAACTGTTAACAAATGTTGCAGTAAGTTTTCTTACTTCCCTTGGTTTGGGAAGTTGAAAAGTATCATCTTTCCTCGTCAGGTCTAAGTTAACTGTACTTATCAGGGTTAAAAAAAAAAGGTGAAAGTTTTCTTACTGTATCAAATGTTGCAGTAAGTTTTCTTACTTCCCAAACCAGGGGATGTTAGGAAATAAAATCATATCTATCTATGCTCAGTATAGATATAGCAATGTAACCTAGGTAGCAAACAAACACTTCAACCATCACCAAAAGTATCCTCATAATGGAAACGCAAGCGGTACTGACCTTGTCAAGCCAGACATCAACCAGACAAAGAAGTATATTGTCTTTGATTGGAATACCCGCCTTCTGGAGCAGTAAAAAAGTTGATTGTTCTGATGTTAACCGGGCAAGGTAATTGGTATTCATCACCAAAAGCCTTGCCAGGATGGCAGCAGAAGATGCTTTAACAGCTGTCTTAGAAGGATCACGATCATCTCCTCCTCTCAAACTTACAGTAATCAATTTCTAGCAACATTAAACAAAAGGTACAAACTCTATAAGAAATTTATTGATCGAAATCAGCATAACCACAGAGCATACAACCATACTTACTTGTAAAGTGCTGCTGATCAATGGAGGCACTTCTGCAGGGAAACACTGCAAAGTAACATAAACAAATAAAAAAGAGATTTGTTGAACAATTAATGTCAATTAATGCTATAACATTTTTTTTTTTTGGATAGGTAAACAAACTTTATTACTCAAAGAATAGGCCTAGCCCAGTATATACAAGCAACAGCCCTAGTTAAACGGGCACAAGAGAGACAAGGAAATCATGAAGGACCATCCCATTGAAATCAACAGCTATGGCCCAAAGCTATAACAGTTCTAAAGCCTCAAAGCTACAATGAGCACATGTTACGAACTTGGGAAAACGAATCAAATACATTTTGTTTTCTATGGTGCAACTCCCTTAATGTATCATAAAATGGAACCATTACCACATATTCTGCTGAAAGTGAATAAAACATCATTCCATTAAATCCTAAAAAGCTAGGATGCACAAAACTGGCAAGGGGTTTGGATCCAGTAGTACTTTAGAAAAATTAGGATTTGATATGACAGGGACATGTTAATTAATTAAAATATACTTTTTATGTTTGAAGGAAAGGAATGATCGGTGTCTTAACGAGGAGCGTACTTTGGAGCAACTTTGCGCACTCTTTGCTGTTTTGGTTTTCTGCTTTAGTGATTAACAGATCTTCCGTTCATGATTTTCACATGTCGCTTTCCGTTTCCTAGAGAATGTACTTGGGTGTTTTTTTGTATACTTCACATTCGTTTCTAATAAAACTTCTTCTTACTTATAAAAAAAAAAAACGTTTGAAGGAAAAATAAGCATCAAAAGGTTTAGAAGAAACACTAATTATGCTATAACTTATTATTTATATATTAAAAAAATTTGTTTCTTTTGAACTGTCAGGCTGCATGGAAAGTTTATTAGAGGTACTGGAAAGAGAGTATTTTATGGGGCAAAGAGTTCATCAATCATCGTACAATACTAAATAAAAGAATATCAATGCCTTTCACACTACCTACAACCCGAAAAATCTACTTGCCAATATTAAATTAATGTACCTGTACTAGAGTATCAATGACTGGAAGAGTTGAAAGAATCCCTCTGTCATTGACATTTCCAACAATCAGATCAAGAATTCTAGCTACACTAGAAGCATGCATCTGTAGAAACTCAGTTCCACCCAAAATAATGTAATCCTCAATTACGGTGACAGCAACCTGAAAAAAACAAGGTTAAATACAAAACAAACAACAGATTTTTAATTTTAAAAGTACAATACAAATAAGAATGTAAAAGGACACTAAAACTGTAACAAGCAGTTCAAAAGATGAAAAAGACAAAATCAACAACCAAGTACAAAAACCCAAGCGCTCATACTTGAAATTAGCAATACGTACTCTTGGAGCCAAGAAGCAATAAAGCAACAGAAAAGGAGCACAAAAAGTGATACTGGTGGTCAGCAAAGTGAAGCCTCTACATTAAATTAACAAAAATTATGATTCTGTCAGCAAAGTGAAGCCTCTACATTAAATTAACAAAAATTATGATTCTTCTTCTTCTTCTTCTTCTTCTTCTCTCTCTCTCTCTCTCTCTCTCTCTCTCTCTCTCCCTCTGTAAAAAATAACATAGCTTGGCAATACTTGACTTTTTGACAAATAAGTTATTTGAAAGTAGGTATATGCCCTCATATCTGTAAACAAACCTGGATTTCTCACCCAAATCAACTAGTCAGTTGTACCAGCGCCCTTAAATCACACTCGATCCTAGTTTGAACATTTATTCATGCAATGGATTTGTTGCATCACCATGCTTTTATTGTTTGACAGGTTGCAGGTCAAAGTTGAAACCAAAGTTGTTGAAATTGCTAGGAATGCTAAAGCACAAAACACTGCCTGGAGCCTAAGCATACAGTGGCAGCACGTGTCTAACTGAAGTAAACACAGATTTCTTTTGAAGAATATATAATAACAAAGTATTCCAAAAATACAATGAAAAAGGTTGAAAAAGCAATAGAGTAATATATTTGGCCTATTAACTTGATTTGTTAGAGTATCATGCAACATGACAATCAAGATCAACTGAGTACATACAATTTAAACATAACATTTTATACAGTTCTCTTGTGCTTTAGAACATCACAGTACCATTATATTAGATAGCCATTATAACAAAAAGGTACATGCTTGAGTCAGAATATACCCAAAAGGCAATGACCAAAGATGTGCAAGAATTGAAGGTATTGACTCTATGCTAATATAAGATATATACAATGCAATCCTTAATTAATAATATCCTGATCATTAAGCATAGGACCGTTATCATTGCCATCTAAAGATTTGTAACCCTCATTATTTTCCCTATCTACTTCCTCTAAATTAATGGTCTATACAAGCAGTAATAGTTAATACACACTCGCGCGTGCGCACATTTGCAAAAAACTGCAAAAGCATGCTTTTTGTCTCCCTAAAATAGCACCAAAAGCATTCTTAAAGTGTTCTTTTGTAAATGCACTTAGCTTTAGGTAAATGAAGCAATCCGGCCTTGATGCTTAGAGCTCAAGCATGCTTTTACTAATATAGCTTGAAACAAGAAATATATTGTAAGACCGTAGATTGAGTATTGGAAGGTGGTTAATGGGATCCCACATTGCTTGGGAGAGAGAAGGTCTTTCCCTTTATAATGATTCTGGGCAAGTTTGGGGACTGAGATGAGATAAGAATTTTGTGAATAGTAGAAAGATAGGTTGTGAATAGAAATGAAATATTTTGAGTTGAGTATTTTTTGCGTTTTGGGAAAGGAGAGAGAGAAGGTGGAATAAAAAATATTATAAAGTTAAAATATTGTTAGAATATAGTTTTATAATATTATTTTTGTTTGGAGATTTGAAAAAGTTGGAATTGTTTTTTATTTTTTATTTGAAAGTTTGGGAAAGTTGTAATGATTAGTTTGAAAATTTTGTATTTGAATTTATGTTTAGAAATAAGATGGGATGAGATGAAATGAGGTTAGATGAGAATTTTATATCTCATCTAAGGCCCCAAACCTGCCTGAGACTCCAATTGAGACCTTAACTAGTCCTTTTGAAGTATACGCCCGAATGTGACTTGGGCTTCCATTGGGTTGTTACATACAACAAATATAAAAGAGGGCAAAATCACACAAATTCTAATCCACCAGGGAGTAGTATGTGTAAATGATGAACATAACAGCACACCATAGAGGATATCATGCTATCAAACATCCACTGGGTCCAACCTGCAAGTGATCAAAACTTCTTTCCATGATTTCCACAAGATATGGGAAACATGCCAATAGTTGAGGCACCAATGAAGGGGCATAAGAAAGTGTGGCTTCCCATAACTGCACAAAAACAACTGATTGAACTTAGCATGATATGCTACGATGGAATGATCACCAGTTAAATAACTAAGATAAACTGTCAGACTAACCAGCATGCTGTCCTCTAGAAGTTCATCTGGGCTATTTACATCAATTCCTTTCTGCAAAATCGGCAGTAGCATGTTGTAGCAAACGGGTGATTGACCACCAAGAGCAACCACAAAGTTCCGCAAAGCAATAAGAAGCTGAATTAGTAGCAAGCTTTCACCAGAAGATTCCTCCCAAACCTTTTTGAAATAAGAAATAAAAATAAATAAATAAGTGAATTCTAATAAGTGCAGAGCCCATTAATAAGTTTAATATGATGAACAAGGTTACCAACCCATTGCTTAAATTTAGTATGACAAAACTCAATAATTCAACATCTCTATTGAGATGCAATAGAGAATAGTGAACCCAGCCAGAAACTCGGAATCATAACCCTTATATCTGTCATTAAGTGTGTAGTTCAAGCAATTTATCAAAAAAGTGTGTAGTTCAAGCACTAAGTGACTAAAGAGATAAAAGTGACAATACCTTTTGAAAGAATTGAACCAAGTTGTCTGCAAATGGAATGACTCCACTAACATGCGCAATAAGAACAGAAATCAAATTCAAAACCTGAACCTGAAATAAATGGAAGGATAACAAGAATGTCAGTTGGATTACCAGGAAAAAATCATCAAAATTCGAGTTTCAAATTTCAATAATTTTAATAATTGTTTATAAGTTTTGAATATAAATAGTATAGTATCCCAAAGTCAATTTTGCCCTTACAAAACCTTAACCACTGTTCAATATGAAAATTCAAAGATTTGTAGAACATTTGGACAGGAGCACTGCTCTGCAAACACGCAGATGCATTCTTGTATCAAAGAAAACAAAAAGTATTGAACACCCAAATCTTCATAGTTTTGCCACTTTAAACAAGGTGGACATGATCAAATTATGCAGAAGGTCAATTAAAAAAAGGGGAAACATCATTAATCTCAATGTACAAAGGGTCTTGCAGTGCTACGCACAAAAGTGATACAAAATCCCTGTTTTACCTTTGAGTCAAACTCCTGAACTTCTTCAACCAACTTAAAGCATGAAACCCAACATACTGGAAGCAGATCAATAAATTCTCGTTCTGAAAAGTTTGCATCTTCAACATGTAAGCACAGAGATCGACAGGCTGCCAGCTTTACAAGGAATGCAGAACTTCAATAGGTGAAAGAAGATATAAAGTTACAGATTCAGGAGGCAGGAATATGTCGCAAACATTCAGAAAGAGCAGGAGAGTTAATGCACACAAGAAAATGAACCAATGGGGCATACCCTGACAGAAAGGTTTTTGTCTTGAAACAATTTGATCAAAGCACAGTATACTGGTCTTTTTGTGTCATCTTTAATCTGTCAAAAGTGCAAAAATCAGAAACCCATCATCAAATACTCTCTCAAATTGTGATTTAAGTATTCAAAAAAAAAAAAAGACAGAAGAAAAAGGCAGTCAAAACCAAAAAAAGCACTATTTGCTATCATAGGATTGAATTTCCACGACAAATCTCAATTCAGCTGGATGGAGCATCATAGTTTCATTGACCATTGCAAGACTCAAAAAAAAAAAGAGCATCGTAGTATCCAATGGCACCATAAGAGAACCCTATCTCTCATTTCTGGCATATCTTACAGGAGGAACAGGCTTAGAACTTCAGCCCAGGGCACGAGTATCCTTGCAGAGGACACATGCTAGTAATTGATGTAACAGATCAAAAAATTGAGAGTCTAAAGTTTATCAGGACTCTTCCAATTTTTTCCCTTCATATCAATTACTTTTTTCTACCTGGTTTCATCACTTGGAGAAATATATTTATTCTCCGCCTCGATAATGATAATAACAATGATGATGATGATCATAATATTATTATTATTAAGGATAGAATGGGCAGTATATTAGTATATTATTATTATTATTGCTTCTAACATAGAAGTTAGAAACAACTGCCTTGGACTCTACAAGGAGGTCAATATTGCATCTTTGTATGTCTCACAGACTATTTTGTGTTGCATCACCACATAGAGGGGAATCCCATGCAAGCAGGGACCCTCTTGAGAAAATTGCAAGCGTAAAAATCACTACTACTAATGCACTACACAGCGTGGAAATTATGCTACCTCAGAAACCCACTGTCCCAATATAAGCGCAACTTTCCGATGGATGATATACATATTCGGATGATCATTTGAGAGTTCTAGGGATAATGCTCCATTATACCTGCAAGCGATAGTTTCAGGGAAAAAGTCACAAGTCCATGATTTCCAAATAGGCTATACAAGTGTGAATAAATGAAAGAGCCTATTTGGTAATGTGAATACAATGCTATCTAACAACCTCTTAGTACGGTGAGAGACACTGTAAAAACAGCAATCAATCTTACAATCAGAAGATACTGACCAAAGCTCTTAAATCAAAATATAATCTTCTTCCTTGTACAAACGGTAAATAGTAAAGCAAAAGTAACTCCATAACAGGAGTCGCAGTAAGCTATACCACCAAGTTTTAATACTTCTGAACCACATTTTGTTCTATTTAAGTTACACTAGCAGCTAGAAGTGCCTCCACAAAATCTCCCTCCTGCTTCCAGTCATTATTGCATCAACTGAAGTACAGCAAGAAACATGGTACCAAGTGATCACAGACAGAAGTCATTTTATTTTATTTTTATTAGCACCGGGTGTTCAGGATCAACGTCCCAACTAAGCCCCGGGGTGCACAGGCCCTCGGCAAGGAGTTTACCACAAGTGCACCTCGGGTAATTCAAGGGAAAAATCTTCCATTCTGATGGCCCTAGAGATTGTTTGCACCCAAAGGGATTCGAACCTTAGATCTTGGAGGGAGCATAAAGAAGTCATTTTGTTTTTAAGTAAAGAGAGATTTTATTCATACTACCAGAAAAATGGGCGAAGCCCAAACGCACAGGACACATGCATGAGAAAACACCTAGTTAAAACTAGAAATATATACAAGGAAATCGGGGAAACTGATCCCATTAAAGGCTAATCCAATAGCCCATAGAAACAAAGTATTAAATAAGAGACTTGTTCCAGGGCACAAACAACAGTCATTTGAAATGCTGCATCAGTTAAAATAACTTCAAAGTTTGGATAGGTTATGCAAGATATGATAATTTCCAAACACCATATATATAGCGGGGAGTGGACACACCAATCTTTGAAGCTCAGGTAGTTTGAGAGCTCATAATAAACATAAGCAGCAGCACCATAAGTAGCATCCTTTAGAAGCAACCCTGGCGTGATCTCAGTCAGCGAAGTCGGACAACCCTTCATTGCCTCTTGAAGAAGGGAAACCACAACAGGACCAAGTAGCTAAAGCCAAAAATAAAGATCACAAGAGCACACATACTTCTTATCCAAAATAATTGAAGTGCCTAAGCCCTAAAAAACAACACAAGATGTTATAGAAGGTAATCTTTAAAAAAAAATTGAATGCCACCTACTTGGCTATGTTTTTCAAACAATACAATGTATAAAGCTTCAGCACACGGCCTCAATTTTTCAGTCCACTGAACCATATCCTGCTCATGATGAAAAGATTCAGGGTTCTGGTACAACTCCTCCAAATCACTTGCATTCAGAACAAAGTACCTATTGAGCAGTCAATACACAGTTTTAGAGCAACAATTATCTGAAAAGCACACACAAATAACCAGAGGGACCCAAATATTTTATACTTTTTTTCTGCATAAAATTCTTGTGGAATAATAGCACCCAAAATTTACCACCAGACGACAAATCCTAGTACAGTTATTTATTTTAAAATTAAGTCACCATACCACCATGATTACAATCAAATGGGGGCACTAGCTCACTACGTGCATTTCAGAAGCCATACAACTTATCCTCAAAGATTTTTTTAATAGATAAATGCTTGATCTTTGGTGGAATAATTCAGTCATGACATCAAGCAGTATGGCTTGTTTAAAATGCATTTTCTCCCCCTATAAGGCCCCTTCCTTCTGTGCTCAACAGCCCAAAAATGGATAGGAATTTATCAAGCACAATACTCTGTAGGCAAACCAATATGTCAGTCAGAGGTCACAGTGTGAATACCTTCTTATCAATACATTACATAGAAGAACTATTCCTTCATCAGGCAAAACTGAAGTCAAAACACCACCAACAGCATTCAAAATGTTTTTCTTGATCTGCTCTTGTGTAATTCCATTTTCATCCATTACCCGACCAGTGAGAATACGCTTGTATTCTTTACATTCCAGTACACACTTCACCATCACCATACATTGAATCAAGAATTGCTCAAATGACAACAAATCTGGCCCAGGCTCTGTTATCTTGTTTAAGCAGAACTCCATAACTGGAAGGAGCACGCTTTTATCCCCAAATGAAAAAGGATGCCTTCCCTGTAGTACTACTAAGACCTTCATCAGTTTAGTGCATGCCCTCTTTGTGAAGTCCCAAAATTTAGGATGCATCTTCTGAAAAGACGAATCTGCAAAATAACGAACATATGTAACAAAAAATCTAAGAGAAAAAAATTGCAATCACCCAAGAGATGTTGGGGGGATGTATTTAATTTTTCTTTCTCAGAAGGTTTGAAAACAAGATGGCCGAAAATTATGAGGGAAAAATAAAACTTCCCCTTGCAAATGAAATGGAAAGATTTCATCCACAGCATATATAACACACTCCTTGTATGCGGCAGTACACATTAGACCCATAACTTTCCCTCAAACCTTGTTTTTTGGGATGGGCAAAGATGCAAAAACCATTTCGTACAGGCCATTTACAGGTCACATCCTATGTCATTAAACAGTTCTAAATGACTGAATGAGGGAATTGTACAAACCACAAAGGAACTCAAATGCTATATCGAACTTTCAGGCATCATTTCATGCGAGGCCAAAACTGAAAAACTTTTTAAAGTAAAGATGCTTAATACTCCATAGCAGGTAGTAATTTAATATGCTGGATACTGATTCATATTTCAATTCATTTTTTTATAAGTAAATTAAGATTTTATGAAAAGCTGAATACTAATTCATAAACAATTATGGACGTTTGTGGGTAACTTAAAAAAAATGACAGCGATTAATAGTGGCTTTTAATAAGTCAATTGTTCATATTTAAGATCAGTACACATCTTGGGAGAAGTTCAGACAACAAAGAGCTAAAGATCCATGTATAAGTGAGAGAGAGCTTATTAAGCTCCGGACAGGCCATATGTAGTGGCATGCATGAAAGTAGATCCCTTTTTATTCGATAAGTAACATACAATAAAGAATATCTAGTTTGTTAAACCTTTATCATTCATTCTCCCAAGTGCTCATCTCCATTATCATTAAGTCCAAGAAGATTAATCATAAAGGGCAATCAACCCTAATTTGAGATGTCATATTTTTCACCAAACTAGAAAGCTCAATATCTGCCGTATAGGTCTCCGTAAGTTTGCATTTGTTTAAAGTTATTATTAGCTATGTGAGGCATAAATCAATTGCTAATTATGCCAACATGTAAGAAAGGCACGAGAGAGAGAGAGAGAGAGAGAGATCTCACAGTATGGAAGAAAGGACTGAATCGCATTCAAGAGAACAGGAGAGACCTCCTTGACTGGCCGGACTTCCTACAAGATGGAACCAAGTCAGTAAAAACACTCCCTTTACTTCATCAGGAAAAGAAGGCGCAGATAAGGTGCACCAAATCCTGAAATAAAAAATAAGTAAATAGAATTCGCAAGCGAAATATAACCTACCTGTACACATTTTGCATCACTTGGAAACCCTGAAATTATAAGCTGTCGTATAGTCTTTAAGCACAACAACCACCTCTCGCATATTAGATAAAGTTCATCATGATAATGGTTTGGATCAGTCGAATTATAGCTTTGAGAGAGGGTAGAGAAACCATTTAATATGGTCTGCACATCTCTCTGCCAAACATGCCAGCTATAATCAAAGAAATGTGTTGATATCTGTAAAACAAAGTACATAAGCATGATCAGCCCCCCAAAAAACATGGTTGTGTAGATTTCATTTCTATATAGGTTACGAAAGAGTAATTACTTGTCCTTCTATTACCATAGAATAGGTGCATAAACTGAGCTACACAATGAAACTTTTTTGGCTTCTGTGGGGGAGAAATCTTATGATAATGGAAAATAGTAAAAGAATCTGCAGTATTAAGAAAGTACAGCAGCCTATACCTCTGCAAAAGTCTTTTGGTCTGAAGTAAGACGTTTACTGGACAATTCCTTCAAGGTACGAAAAATAGTCATAAAAATCCGGTGGGAAGTAAGAACATCTGCTGATTGAAGCTGATGTGCCAAAACAGAAAAGAGCTCTGGCCTGGATGAGTTATTGAATTGACAGATCAGAACAGATGGTCAGCTTCATGAGGGAACATTCAAAATAACTGATGGGAAGATAATGTGCATATCAACAACTATAATAGCCGCCAACTATGCTTAAGCAAAAATTTAACACATATTGCTCCAGCTGACCACAGAGGAAAAAGAAAATACTGATAAAAAAACAGCACTTTTATATAAGAACCAAAATAGGACAAGTTTTCACTTTTGGATGAACCATTCCATGCAATTTGGATCATGGTCAACTTACCACCCTGTGGTTTTGAAACAGTTATTCTGCTCCCATGAAGTTTATTTGGTTATGTTTTATTGTGGGAATGATGAATCATGCACATGAAAGGCACAGTTTCAGGAGGCACAGCTGGAATAGCTATCATAATGACAAAATGTAAACAGAAATAACTTTGGATGACTTGGTTACACTTTCTAAACGAGACAGAATAATTATAAGTGAGTCAGAATGCAATGAGGCAAAGTGTCAAATCCTTATTTATCTTTTTTCCAATGTAAGGAAAGAAGTCACTACTTACCACTCATAAATATATCTGTCCTGATGATTAATTTATCTTACAAGAAGTTAAAAGGTTTTCTACCCAAGAATGCATACCTAAAAACATATGCTCATCCCAGCCATGCATCTGTCAAGCTACACACAAGTCTTCAAGACCAGGTTCTTACACTTTAGGGAAGTACAAATAATCGTGCTTGGGAATTTCATAAACATTCTTTTTTTTTTTTCTTTTTTTTATGACGGGGTACCAACCCACAGCAGAGCCCTTAGGACTCACTCATGGAACCTAAACCCCCAGGGAGACCAGCGCAACAACCCACCGCCATGGCCTCCCACTTAAATCATAGTTTGATCCCAAGAGGAATCGAACCTGTGACATGGGGCTCATGCACACTTATCAAAAAAAGACATAGGGCTCATGCACACAAGTTCACCCTTACCATTTGGGCTACCCACGGGTGGGTTCATAAACATTCTATGCTAGAGCAGCCTTTACAATTCCAAAAAATTTGAGAATATTAAAGGAGAAATAGGTCAAAATGTGTACCATTCTTTGGGGTAATCAATACGAGCAATTTTGGATATGAGCACAGCCAACATTAGAGCAATCTGTGTAGGGACAAACATGGTAAGTACAGGGAATTAGTAAATCTAATCACAAATAGAGAAGATTGCCGAGGCATTTTAGTGTGTGTGGGTATTGTGTGGGTGTGTGTGTGTGTGTGTGTGTGTGTGAGAGAGAGAGAGAGAGAGAGAGAGAGAGAGAGAGAGAGAGAGAGAGAGAGAGAGTATTTATCTTCAACATCAAGTGTACTAGAAAATAATATGAAGACGGATCTTAATTTCTCAAACTGCTGACTGGCAAAGTCATTATCATAGTCATGTAATTAGGCTCTTTTGGGCATCCCACAAGGATTTAATTGCCCCAATTTGTTTCATATTGGATTCTATGTGTTGTGTTTATCACCTTCAATGGACCACTTCTACAATGGTAGCCATTGACTTTTTTTTATAATAATCAAAGATATTATCAAAGAACACAAAAGTTGTGGCACGTGTACAAAGAACGCTTACAAGATGCACGCCTTATAAGAAGTATAACTATATATATATTTATATGTATATAAGAAAAGCATGAGAACTCAACCCATTACTATCATAACGGCAGTCGAAAGAAACAAGGAATTGACGAAGAAGTTTTAAGCTCCTTGCCTGCACATAATAATCAAAATTCTATAGTCGATTCCCTCCATATACACTATAATAGACAGATAGGGACATCTTCAACAATGCTGCAATTTATGGGTTGCCATATAACCCTTTCCAACTGACAAAAAGATCTACCATCCTCCTTGGCATAACCCAAACCATGCCCAACTCTACCAAAAAACTAGTTCCACGAGCTTTTGCAGTCACACAGTGGTCTACTGATTCTCTGTTCTTTTTGCACATACACTACAAATACGTCACAATCAGCAGTAAGCGCACTTAAGTGCATAAGCCACCTATAGCCTAGGCACATGCACAAGCCTGAGCTAAGTAAAGTGTGCATTTTTAAAAAATGATAAAATATAATAAAAAAAGGCAATATAATAATACATATACTCTTATTACAGTATTATGCAAAATGACAACTAAGTGATCAACTAATTATATAAAATCCAAACATAAAAATGTATATACTTATTGGGGCTTACAAAATATACACAACCATGATATTTGATAGCCATAACCAAAATAAAGTATATAGTTGAATAAAAAATTCAAAATACATCTAAAAGGCAATGCCCAAAACAGCACAAAAAATGTTGAGTATACTAAAACATACTACAATGCAATCCTAGAGTATATAATCATCTGGACTATTTTATTCATCCATTTGTTAGAAATTTATTACTTTTGGTGTTGGGCTATAGAGTTACGTCCTTAAGGATTGAAAGAAACTTTTTTTTTCACTAAATGTAATGAAGCACACTTTTTGCGCTTCAAGCTCACCGCTAAAAGTGCAAAACAGCATGCTTAAATAGCACTTTACGAAATGTTCTTCTCTTTTAGTAAGCAAAGCGCTTAACACTTGGGGCTTTGTGCTTAAGAGTGCTTTTGACAACACTGGTCACAACGAAATGAAGTTTCCTTAGATCATCCATGGTGAGAATCTTCTCTAAAGAGGATGTCCTAACAAATAAAGAAATGTGCCTGCAGAGGTGCTGTAAACTACCAAATACTCCTCCAAGGAAAAGAGTCACCATCTTGAGGCATATGGACCTGATAAAAAGAACAAAGAACTTCCCTAGGGATCCAAAGAGTCTTTTATGCACCTCCAAAGAGCATATATGTACACCACCACATGTTGTCATTATTTATGCATATGCTTTGAACTTGATATGATAGTCCAAGTTGACTTTCTAGATGATATTTGATTGCATACATTAGCATATAAGTCAATACCTATAATTCTTGAGCTTCTTTGGTCATGGGCTTCTTAGTGTATGTTGATTCAACCATATATTTGGTTGGAAAATTCTATACACCACACTACCATCCCACTATGTAAGATGTGGTACATTTATCATTATTGGATGATTATTTATTGGATGATTAATGGTGATAAATGTGCCAAATCTTACATGGTGGGATAAAAGTGGGATGGAAATGTGGTATATAGCATTGCTCATTTTGATTTAATTCTGGCCATCAAATATCATTGATGTTTATATTTAGTAAAGCACAAGGGAAGTATACAAAATGTTAAGTTTATGTAATTAATTAATTACTTTCTTGATTTTCACATTGCAGAATACTCTTAACAAATTGAGTTGATACACTAAATAGCTTACCATCTTGCTTTTAAACCTTTATATTGTATTTAAGGATTTTTTGTTATTATTTATCATCTTTAAAAATGTGCACTTTACTTCAATTAGGCATGCATTTACGTTTTGCACCTACGCTCTAGACAATGTTTGGACTTAAGTGCGCCTAACACTTTTACCAACGTTGAGAGCTTGATTGAACAAGAACTTTCAAACTCACAAACTTCCCTCAAATAGAAGAGCACATGCTGACCCAATTTATTAGGAGAAATTCTAACTCTTTACCTAGCTAGCTCCATGAGAAACCTTGACGTGGCTTCTCTATTATATTGGTCACACTGGTAGGAGCAAAAACAATGACAAGAAATGTATAGGAAACTTGGAGAGAGCATTCTCGATCAAAATGATCCTATCACCTTTAGATAGATGCATCCTCTTCCAATTAGCTGATCGGTGCTCAATCTTCTGCGATACCCCATAGGGCTATACTGAGTGAGTATAGGTGGTATATGGGATCCCATATTGCTAGGGATGAAAAAATTCTTGCTCTTTATAATGATTTCAATGGGGCTCCAATTGTACCATTGATCAATCTTTTTGGAGTATAGACACAGATGTAGCTTGGGTCTTCCCTTGGGGTGTTACAAATGGTATTAGAGCTTATCCTAACTAATAGGGGAATTTAAGAGGGGAGACTGTGATACCTCTTACTAAGCGAGGAGTGTAGGTGGTGTATGGGCTCCCACATTGCTTAGGAGGTAAAAGTTCTTGCTCTAAAATGATTTCAATGGGGCTCCAACTATACCATTGACTAGTCATTTTGGAGCATGGGCCTAGATGTGGTTTTGGCCTTCCCTTGAAGCATTACATCTTCTCTATCATACCATCCCAAATACCTTGCATGCCAATATGCTACCTAAACCATCCACATTAGATATCTTACCCATAGGAACTAGCTCTGACTTGGCCAAATCCAGTTTTGACCTAAAAATCATCTTTTGATCGGTAAACAATATTTTATTAGGACACGGGATAGTTTTGACCTGAAAATCATAAGCACTATTCATATGAACTTAAAATTGGTAGCATGCTAATAAATCATAAAAAACTGTTCATATAATAGATTATGGAAGGGGAACCGACCATTCGAGAATAATGTACAACATATTCCATGAATCCAAATGATTTCCATAAAACAACAAACATTGGCCTAAATGTTGTTCTAATCTAAGAAATACATTGTCATAGTTCCAATTGCGCGCGCGCACACACATTCTAATAAATCATAAAAAAGGCAGGAAATGTAGGCATGAGAATGAGAACTGGAACAACCTGATAATTCTCCTCTCTCAAGTGCGACAACAGTTTTTGTCTCAGGTGTTTTTTCTCCTCGCTGCCGATTCCCCTGCATAGAAATTAATAGAAATCATTTCCACATTACAATTCTTCCTACAACAGAAAAGTACGTGTTTCATACACAACTAAATAAATATAGCAGTAAGAGACACAAAGCAGCACCGTCATCATTACATTCCAGTGTATCAATTATGACTCTTCAAAAAACTATTTCTCAATTTCAGTCTTGGACGGCAAGCACATTTACACGTTTCCCACTGAAATAGAATTAACAAGAAACGTGAACAGATACACCGATCCTTGCATTCCACCACATCATATGGCACTTTTGAAGACAATCTATAAACAACAATTTCGGTGCCTACCGCAATAAGCATTGCTGGTACATGACCTTTCGACACTATTGCACAAACCGTCGAAATATAACACTTTCAAAATGATGAAGATGGAAAATAAAAGATGGATGACTTACGAAGAATCGCGCTTATTCCTCCAGTACCGATTAACACTATTCTTGAAGTACACCGAAGCCATCAACCGGATATCCACCTGAGATACTAAATCCTTTGCCATAATTACTTCCTGCATTTACGTAGATAATACGAACGCAAATTTGAAACATTGAGCTCGGTCTTGACGAATTATAACGAAACAAAAACCATAAGGAACCCTAGAACGGAAGATTGATAGGGCTAAGAGTACCAAGAGACAAGAGCAGAAGCCAGGCCTGCTCTCTGACTGAGAGAGCGCCGCCTCGGCCGGTTTGCGGACGCTCTCTTCGCCGCTCATTGAATTAGCGAGCAACGAGTACATCGCCGGTACGTCAGATGCCGAGAGTGCCATCGATGTCCGTGCGAATCGAACCGGGTTGGAAAATGGTGATCCGAATCGAGTAAACTCGGAAACAATAGGAAAGGGTTTTGTTATGCTAATGTATCTAAAAAATGGCTTTATTAGAATCTTGAGGTTTGCACAGGAATTCAAGAAGGGGAAAACGGCGATGGAAGAGCTATCTTCCAGGCCAGGAAACGGATGCGAAAAAAGTGATTGGGACGCTGGTCGTCGTGGTGGTGATTTGCCGACTTTATATGCTGCTCCAAAGCTGGTCGCAAAGAAAGCCTTAACATCTGGCCAGGCCGAAGTTAATGCCTCTAGTTATTAAGGCCTCGTTTATGTTAACATCCGTTAATAATGGTAAAATTAAAATATTTGTAAAAAATAGTAAGATAATTTCAATTAAAAGATATTTTATATAATTTAAAAAAAAATTCTATACACGATATTATCGTTCTATTAAGTAAGATGTGGTATATTTATTATCATTAAATGATTATTAAGTAATATTATACACCACACTCTCATTTCATTTACATTCCACTAGATATGATATGGTATATCTACTACTATTGAATGATAAATAAACATGTAATAAATGATCATTCAAGAGTGGTAAATATGTCACATCTTATTTAGTGGGATGCATGTGAGATGGTAGTATGGTGTATAGAATTTTCTATAATCATATTACATGTTTCTTTATCATCAAATGGTGATAAATGTGCCACATCATATATATTGTGATACAAGTGAGATGGTGATATGATATAAGCATTACTCAAAAATTTGAAAAAATTGATTTTTTTTTTTTATATTTTGTTTAAAAATTTAAAAATATTATCATAATTAAATGATGATTAGATGGAAAAATTAAAAAAAAAATATTTAAGTGCCCTAAGCTATCAACGGGAGAGATGTAAATGTATAAGAGCTCGTTTGGATTCAGAGTGTTTCATCTTATTTCATTTCACCTTATTTAATCATTACAACTTTCTAAATTCTTACATAAAATATAATAAACAATTCAACTTTCTCAAATCTTAAAATAATAATAATATCAAAAAATAATATTCTAATAATATTTTATTCAACTTTTAACCTTCATCTGAAACCTTCTCATCTCATTTCAAAATCCAAACGAGACCATCAGGCTGTGTTTGGTTACAAAACTCATCTCAATTCATCATTATAATTTTTCCAACTTCCAACATAAAATATAATAAACAATTCAATATTTTCAAATCTCAAAATAATAATAATATTAAAAAATAATATTATAATAATATTTTATTCAACTTTCAACTTTCCTCTCAATTTACCTAAATGATTATCTTGTTTTCAATAATTTTTTTTATGAACCACTTAAACGACACTTGCTTAAAATCTAATACAGCTTAAAAGTATGATTGGAAATGATAAATATTAAAATAAAGAAGAATATTATTCTAAATATTTATCTCTTTCACTTAAAATTTTTTAATTTGAAGTTGTTAATTTTTAAAACAATGCACGAACTTGACTGATAATTATTGTTAAAAAAAAGCTATTAACCTCTAAGGGCATTGATATTGGATTGGACAAAGTAATAGCCAAATTTAGTTAAAATAACTGACTTTTACAACTTTGCCTAATCTATAATGAAATACACCACGTATTGGGTGAGCTATTTTTTCATCTATATTATTAAATTATCATGTCATTAATCCTTAAAGAGAAAGAGAGAGAGAGTGAGTGAGAGGAAATTAAATTAAAAAATTGAAGATATATATATTGAGTTACTATATTTAAAAATTAAAATGCTTAGGGGATACTTGAGGAATGAGGCGAGATAAAAATAAGATGGTTTGTGAAAAGTAATTAGATATTTTGAGTTAAATATTTATCGGGTTTTAGAAAATGAGAAAAAAAATTATAAAATTAAAAGATTGTTAGAATATAATTTTTGTTTTGAAATTTGAAAATATTTGAATTATTTTTTGTTATTTAAAAGTTTGAAAAAATTATAATAATTAATTTGACAAAGTTATAATAATTAGTTTGAAAGTATTTGTATTTGAATAATATTTGAAAAATAAATGAGATAAGATGAGATGAAGGCAACCCCATTATTATGAACAAAATTTAATATTTCAAGCAAACTAAAATTTAATATTTGGGCTATATTATTTTCTATTTAATTTTATTTCATATAATATTTTGATAGAGAAAATTTCAATTCTTTATTAGAAAAACAATATTTACTTTTAAACATATTAAAACATAGGAGAAGATAAACAAAATATTTTTATTTGTAGTCATCATTAATATTCTCTAAAAGTTTTGTGAAGGTTGTAATCATAATTTTAATTTTGACGTTTGAAATCTTGTGTATACACTTTTTAACACTTTATATATAAACATTTTTGTTGTTACGATTTTTTTGAAAATGCATTTTTTTTTTTTAAGGTTTTGAATTTAGTTTTTATTTCTTACTCTTTGATCACTTTTTCTTATTATCATTTTGTTCCTAAAAAATCTAATTAAATTATTTATTCCAAATTAAAAGACGAATGGATTTGGTTGTTGAACTTATCTCAACCCAATCATTAATAGAACTCATTACTTTTTTAATGTTTAATAAAAAATTAAACGCATTTCAATCTATTTCATATATTTAAACACATATTTCAATTTATTTACATTTAAATACATCTAAATTGAATCCACAAAAGGGCTTTGTTACATACAGTCGGCAAATACAGTCGGCGTGCAGTCGGCTGTACGGAATGAATAAAAAAAATTATAAAATTTTTTTTTTATATTCAGGGGGACCTACATGAATAAAAAAAATTATAAAAATAATTTTTTTTTTCATGTAGGTCCCGTATTAATTCATTTTTTTATAATCGACTACACACCGACTGCATCTACCGACTACAAAAAGTATTTCTCACCACAAAATATTACCATGCTCCTTAAGCTCATTTATTGTCCAGCCCAAAATTTGAATAAACAATATTTTCGAGATCAATTAAACTCTCTGACTGAAGCGTATCCTGGACCAATGTTAGCTATAGAGGATTTTAACTATGTTCTCAACCAAACTGAAAAAATAGCTATAGAGATCTATCAAGTATTGAGGTGGTCAAAATGGCTAGCAATACTTCATTTTCAGACCCCAGCCTACATTCTCACAAGAAAACTGAAGAACACAAAAATGCATTAAAACTCTGGAATGTTAACAATTTCGGGCATATTTAATCCAACATTAAAAAACTGAATAACATCCTCATTGAAATACAATCTCAACCCCCCTCCTCAAACACAATCTTCATGGAAGAAAACATTAGAGAAAATCTGAAAAACAGTTGAGAAGGGAGAAATCTCTTTGGCGGCAAAAATCAAGGGGGTCACATGGTTGACAACCACAGACCTCAATACTAAATTTTTCCATTTTTCCACTTCCATAAGAAAAAAAAAAAAAATAGTATTGCAAATCTGAAGGCCCCAGTCTTTGGACTTCCGATTCTTCCACCATCAAACTAAAATTCCAAGAGCACTTCAAAAACATCTTTAAGATTTCCAATCCAGACTTATCTAAGGATCTTGCAAATCTCTTCGCAAGAAAAATTACAAACACTGATAATGACTACCTCTGCCATATCCTCACAGAGGAAGAGATTCTAAATATTATCAAACAAATCTTTTCAACCAAAGCTCCCAACCCATATGGGTTCATTGGACTCTTCTATAAATTTTATTGGGATATAATTAAAAAAGACCTCATTGCCACAATCACTAATTTTTTTACACAGGGCAAACTTTTGAAGGAACTAAACTACACTAACATAACCCTCGTTCCAAAGACTGAAAATCCCAATACTGTTAATCAGTTCAGACCTATCATCCTATCTAATGTCTGTTATAAAATTATAGGAAAAATCATTGCTAACAAACTCAAATCAATTCTCCCAAGAATTATCTCTCCATACCAAACATCATTTATATCTGGTAGGCTTATACAAGAAAACACCATTCTGACCCAAAAAATATTCCATCACTTGAAAAAATAGAGGGGCAAAAAAGGCCTTATGGCTATTAAAATTGATATGGAAAAGGTTTTTGATTATATGGAATGGTCATACCTTCTCTCCATCTTCCAACATCTCGGCTTCAACCAAACTTGGATAAAATAGCTGGAAGAATCACTATTCCCCCAATGGACTGCTTTAACCTATATATGGTATAAGACAAGGGGAACCCTTGTCCCCTTTCCTATCTATACTTGGTAGTGAGGTCATCTCCAGACTGATTCTTAGAGAGGAGATTGCCAACAAAATAGAAGGAATCAACATCTCTAGAAGAAGTACCACCCTTTCTCACCTCCTTTTTGTAGATGGCCTTATACTTTTTGGAACAACATTCTCATAGAATGCCCAAACCTTTGCCCATTGTCTCGATATCTACACTTCTAGGTCTGGCCAAAAGATCAACATTGGCAAATTTTCAATGCATTTCAGCACAAACACCCCAAGCAACACCATTAGAGAGATAAAAGAGTCTCTAAACTTCAAAGTTCTCCCCTCCCCCCCCTCTCCCCCACACACACACGCGTGGAAACTTAGATATTTAGGACTACCTCTCTATTTTGGTACGGCCAAGAAAAACCTCTTCAAAGAAGTCCAGGAGAAATTGCAAAACAAACTTCAAGATTGGAAGTCAAAATTTTAATCTAAAGTCGGGAGAATTACCATTATCAGATCCGTTGCAAACTCTCTCTACTCATATGTTATGTCAACTATTTGGATACCAAATTTTGTCACTAAAAAAATGGATAACTCCCTCTGAAGATTTTGGTGGGGTATAGTGGAGCAGAATAGTCATAAATTTACACCAAAATCTTGAAAGTCGATTTGCTTGCCAAAATCTCTACGAGGACTTGGTCTAAAAAATTCTTGTATGTTCAACAGAGCACTCATCTCTAAATTTGCTTGGAACATTATCAATGACATAGTCTTTAAAAGAGGTGTTTAACAAAGAAATACCTTAAAAATTCATCATTTTGTGAGGCAAGAGCTAAACCTTTTAACTCTTGGTTCTGAAAAGGCCTATTAAAACAAGAGACTTTATCAAGAACTCTATCTGTTTTCAAATCAATAATGGCATCACCACAAGGGTTTGTGTTGACCCTTAGATTCCAAACTTTCATCATTTGAAACCGCAACCCAACACAACAATCCATACATTGATCCTATTATGAAAGTTTATGAGCTTACCCTTGAAGAGCCAAGAATATGGAACACCATCCTTCAATAAGATCTATTCACCTCTAAGTTAGTGAATGCTATCTTGAAAATACCTCTCTCTAACTATAACTTCAATACAATCAGAGATAGGATCCAATGGACTCACCACACATCTAGAAACTTTTCAGTTAAATATGCTTATGCAGCTTTGCAAAGTTTCCAAATGATCACACAGACTCATTACAATGAGACTTGGAAAAATATTACAAGATTGTTTGAAACTCTTTCTTTGGAAGGTTATGCAAAATATTCTCCCTTCAAGATCTCTTTTAAAGAGAGTCATGCACTTTAATCAGGACCAAACACTTTGCCCTTTGTGTAATACTGAAGAGAAAATTCTCCCCACATTTTCCTTAATTGCACATATTCAAGGATATTGTGAAGAAACTCTAACTGGCCTATTAATACTTCCCTCTTCGCAAGCCAACCAATCTCCAACTGAATCTCAACCATTCTCAATTCATCAGCTTGTCTAAAAAATCCTGATGAAGAAATTCATTTTTTCCAACTCTTTGATACACTAGCCATGGATAACCTTTGTATCAAGAGTCAACAAAATCTTCCATGAACATAGCAAAGCATGGTCAATCAAAAACTCCCAACAAGAGATAAGATGGCAACCCCGTTCTCAATAGGTCTTTTCACTCTCTTTTGTTGTAGCAATGAGAACCGATGGAAGCGCTATAGCTTCAACTTGTAGATCAGATAGAGGAGCTCCCATCTTTGCTCAAACTGACTACATCAACAGCACCATCCCAAACGTAGGTGAAGCTAGGGGTGTACAGAAATCGACGCCACCGGCCGCCTCAGACGGGAACCAACCGGCCGCTTCAGGAACCGGCCGGAACCGCCGATGAACCGGTCGGCGGACAGCAGATATTCTTCAAAACCGACTAATGTCGGTTCGGCAGCGGTTTGACCCTGGTTCAAACCGCTGAACCGGCCAACTTAATAAGGTTTATAATTTTGATTTATACCTTACTTAAACGACGCCGTTTCACTTATTTAAGTGAAACGGCGTTGTTTAATATCTGAAGTTTAAAAAAAAAAAACTTAATGAAACGGTGCCGTTTGGCTTAAGCCAAACGGTGCCGTTTCATTCTAGGGTTTAAACTCCTTCTTCTTCCACAATTTTCTTCTCTCCTTTATTCATCAGACGCCGCCCCCTCCTCTCTCTCTCTCTCTCTCTCTCTCTCTCTCTCTCTCTCTCTCTCTCTCTCTCTCTCTCTCTCACGGCGCAGCATGGCAGGTCAGAGGGCCTCTCTCTCTCTCTCTCTCTCTCTCTCTCTCTCTCTCTCTCTCTCTCTCTCTCTCTCTCTCTCTCTCTCTCTCTCAAATCGCAGTGTCGCGACTCGCACCTCTCGGCCCTCGGCATCCTCTCTCACCCAATCGGTAGTGCGGCATCATCACCTGAAAATAAGCTCCGTCGCCACCGAAGACGCCGACGAACCGACCGGAGTGACGCCGAGACCGATGTAGATGGTTTTCTCCCCTTTAAATGGCCGGTTTCGGTTGAGGTTTCTCCTCTTTTAAAGATATCGGTTCGGTTTCGATTTTGGTCCAAAACTGAAACCGAATGATCGGTTTTCACCCCTAGGTGAAGCCTCAGCCGCAATCATGGTTATCCAGGAAGCAACAAGCAGAAATCTAAGAAGGATCCTCATAGAAAGAGATTCCAAGTTTGTCATAAAAGCAATTTCCAACTCAAAAACAGCAGTGAATTAGACTATGCAACCCATCATAAGAGACATAAAAAACCAGCTCCTTATTTTCAATGACTGAAATGCACAAAAAATACATCGAACTCAAAATCGATATGCGCATAATTTAGCGCAATAGGCATCTTTCACTACAACATATGCTATTTTTTTCCACGCTCGATAGTCGCCGTGACAACTACAAAAACTGTGGTTAATATCACTTTTCGGCTATTTTTACATCGTAGATGAAATGCCAGGATTTAGGCGTGACATCCGCTCCGATACTCGCCGCAATGATGCCGCCGAAGAATATGGCATCTTCCCGTCGATCTACCTGCCGAGAATGGGGAGCATAGTATGTAACAGCCCGCTAGAAATTCAATTGTGGAATTTCTATTGACTTTAGGAACCTCGTAAAGATTCTATAAGCTTTCACGAATCCATTAATCATATAGATTTTAGTCTAATTACATAGTTAGTGTTTATGGTATCCTGCTTGGCGCTGATGTTTGATCTCGCAAATTTCAAAGAAGAAATTTGTTTTAAGGAGGAGGATGTGATGACCCGTTTTTACGTGTATTTTCACTGAAAGAGTGTTTTTAATTTAATTAATATATTGTTTTATTTATTTTAAATTAATGTATTTTAATTGATTTTTAATTTATTTGAGGTGGTGTTTAATTTATTTTAGTCGTTTTACGGTTTTTAATATCGTTTTCGGCGGATCTGTTTTTGGTTTTCGGAGTGAGGATTGGACCTCATTTTCCCTTTTCCTTTTTCTTTTTCTTCTTTTCTTCTTTTTTTTCTTCCTCTTTTCCTTCCCGGTTTCTCTCTCCCTGCGCAGCACTTCTCTCTTTTTTCCTTCCCGTCGCCGCCCCTTTGACCGCCCAGTTCTCCGCCGTCCGGCCACCGTTTAGTGCACCGCCACCACCATTCTCTTCCCCTTCCACCAGAAATCATCCCCACCAATTTTCAGAGCCATCGGACCAGCCGTTAGCTTTCGAGAGCCGCCGGAAGTCGCTGCACCTGCTCTGTTTTTGCCCCTGTCGCCGGTTGCTTTCGCAGCCCAGAACCGCCACTCACCACCCACCCAGTTTTCTTCCCCTCCCTCCGGTGAACCACCCCACAAAATTCCACCACCATCGGAGCTGCCGTTTAGCCGGAAATCCACCTTCAAGCCGAGTGGTTTTTACCTCGATCTGCCGCCGTCGCTCCATCTCCGGCCACCACCTCTTCACCACTTCATCACCGACTCCTTACCATCCTAACCCACCCATTTCCGGCCTCTAATAGTCACCGGAACAGTCCCCGTGAGCTAGCTTTCCGATTTGGGTATTTTGGCCTTCAACCGCCGTTTTCGCCGCCACCCACGGCCAACCACCACTTCCACTAGTTTCATAAACATCCTTAGACCATTCCCTATCAATCCCGAGCTTTGGTTTGTCCCCGTTCAAAAGTGGGTATTTTACAACCCACGGCCACAGTGAAATTTCACTGTTACGTTGCTTTCCTTCCGCCGTTTGCAACGCCGCGAGCTTTCAAAAAATACCATATAGCGCTGTAAGTATTTTTCAAATTCTACTTTTAGATTTAAATATATTTTGCTCTTACAATAATTATTATCTAGCTGGTTGGTTGATTCCGGACTGAGTTCGAGGAGTTCGGGGGTCGGATGGATTTAGGACGGAGTTGTTTGGTTGATGTTGATATTTGTTTGAGATATTTGTGCCTTGATGTTTGCATTGTATATTGCACGCATGCTCATGTTTAAAAAGGGAAAATCGGGTTTTCGTGTAGTTGCATGCATGTACATGTGTTTGTAAAATGGAAACTGGGCTTGTAAGCGAGAAATGATTTATGGTATTTGTGAACGATTGGATATCTTATTTTTCCCATTTGAAGATCATTTAGTCAGTCAAATATTGTGTAAACTATAGAAAAGTCATTCTGGGAGATAAACTGGAGAATATGTTATAATTTGGAGTTTTGACCAAGTTAATAGATAGATATTGGTCCGAAATTTTTATGGAGTATTGTTAACATGTATATATGACTATTGGTTGAGGATTTTTGCATTATTAAAGGTTTTGATGAAAGATTTTCTTAAATTTAGAAACTTAGAAACTGGAAGAAGAAAAATAGTTTCTGTTTTGAGAAAGTTTAACTCTTTGGTGGTCTAAACCTATTCCAATGACTTTGATAATTTTATTGGAGGATCCTAAGAATCTTATATACATGTTATATTATTATTTTGAAGATATCTGATGTTAGTTTCAAAGATATGAAATTTTATGCAAAGAGATATTCAGATAAGCCAAAGTGTGGATGTTCTTGGCTAAATTTATGTTTTGGTTAAATTTTTAACCATGTGATCTCGAATTAGAAGCTTATATATGTTTTAGGACATCTTTTTAAACCATGTGATGGTTTGGTTTGAAGATCACATATTTATAAGTCATAGATCAAAAGGTTGATCAAAACAAGTTGGAAACAAAAATCAATGGAAATAACATATGAGAATTTCGGCCCTATGAAGTTTTAATAGTTGTGATTAGTTTTAAATTTTTCTAAATTGATATTTGAATTGAGGATAAAATTTACATGAGGCATGTAAATTTTGGTGACTTTTGAAGTTAGTATGCAAAATCCTTAAGTTATGGGTAAAACGGTCATTTTCCTACATGCAGAGAGTAAAATAGAAATTTTACTCTTTAAGTTAGTATTTTCCATATTTCAATTTATTAGTGATTTAGTGCTAACTTTTAGAATCATTAATTTCAGTTCCTCGTGATCGCGCTTGAAGTTTTATAAGAAACGCAGAGATCGAGGTAAGTTAGCTTTTAACTTACTAGCAGTCTACTGTGTATGTGTGCTAAGTAAAAGAACTACAGTGTATGTATGTATGTTATCATATATGTCATGCCATGCCAAGTTATCATGTAATTGTCTATCATATAGAATTTATTCTGTCATCAATTTTTATCTGTTACATAATATATTCTGTCATGTATTACTATACATTACAAATATGTCATGTTAAATATGTTGTCTGTTATATGTTATGCCATGTTACGAAATGTTACTATCTCAAATTGGTTATGTATTTCAAATTATGTTCAAGTCACGTTATGTTACGTCAAGACTTCAGTCCTTTCATATTTCAGTCACATTTCATCTTGAATACATTCAGTTTATTTAGAATACATGGGGCCACAACAACTGTGGAATATGTATTTAACTACATAGTGATGTGTAGAATACATGGGGCCACAACAACTGTAGAGTATGTATTTACACATAGAATACATGGGGCCACAACAACTGTGGAGTATGTATTTTTCATGTTAAGTCAAGTTTATGTAGAATACATGGGACCACAACAACTGTGGAGTATGTATTTAACTGCATAATGATGTGTAGAATACATGGGGCTACAACAACTGTGGAGTATGTATTTACACATAGAATACATGGGGCCACAACAACTGTGGAGTATGTATTTTTCATGTTAAGTCAAGTTTATGTAGAATACATGGGGCCACAACAACTGTGGAGTATGTATTTAACTGCATAATGATGTGTAGAATACATGGGGCCACAACAACTGTGGAGTATGTATTTACACATAGAATATATGGGGCCACAACAACTGTGGAGTATGTATTTTTCATGTTAAGTCAAGTTTATGTAGAATACATGGGGCCACAACAACTGTGGAGTATGTATTTACACATAGAATACATGGGGCCACAACAATTGTGGAGTATGTATTTTTCATGTTAAGTCAAGTTTATGTAGAATACATGGGGCCACAACAACTGTGGAGTATGTATTTAACTGCATTGTGATGTGTAGAATGCATGGGGCCACAACAACTGTGGAGTATGTATTTACACATAGAATACATGGGGCCACAACAACTGTGGAGTATGTATTTTTAATGTTAAGTCAAGTTTGTGTAGAATACATGGGGCCACAACAACTGTGGAGTATGTATTTACACGTAGAATACATGGGGCCACAACAACTGTGGAGTATGTATTTTTCATGTTAATTCAAGTTTCAGAGCAAGTTCATGCTAAGTCAAGTTTCAGATCAAGTTCATGTCAAGTCAAGTTCAGTTCATGATTCAATTTAAGATATGTCAATTATGCTATGTTGTACGCTAAGTTATGCTTTAATTACTTATGAATTTGATTATGCATTTATACTTTTACTGTCATCCATGCATCATTAGTCTGTGTGGAAGTTTTTTGTTAACTTGCTGAGATTTGTAATCAAATTTTACTGTGGTAGTCCCAACTACCATTCCCCCCGAATGGTAGATCTTGTTACAGGACCTGAAGGAAGATCAAGAGCTGACCAACTAGACACAGTCGACTGAACGACGGTGCGTCGTTAATGTTAATATAATAGTTAAATTACTACTTGTACGATGAAGTTGCATCTCCAGTACTTTTGGATCATAACTATTTTGGAATAGTACTGTGATCTTAGTTATTCAATAGATCTTTGTGTATGAAGTATGTTTTAAGTATTTGAGATATTTTCAGTTTGGTGCATAGTATTGCTAAAAAAAAAAATTATCCGCTGCGAATATTACATAATGTTAGATGCATGTTAGGATTATTGCATCTTATATGTCATGAACGGGGGCAGGTAACCTTGTGTTGCATGTCTCGACACTTCAAATGTCCGTCCGATCCCAAACGGAATTTGGGGGCGTCACATAGTAACTGCTGCTATTGACAGCAACTTAAGTCGAGCCAGCGCCGCTAAGGGTTTCTGATTTCTTGCGAGCGTGCGTTCGTCGCGGACTAAGGCCACCGCGTTCGACGATTTACAAGATGCCGATCATATCTTTTTGCGACACGTGTTTCTCGCAAAGAAATTAGACCGGCGATTTAAGATCGGCGGGAAAACTATGGCTGAAAGACCCAATGGGGGAAGGTGAAAATCTTCCCCAAATTTGCTGCGATAAACCCTCGCCGGTTGCTTGCATCTCAATCGCGGGTGTGAGGTTGCTGCATTCAACGGCGGATTGGTTCATCGTGGCTAGCAACAATTATCGACGACTACCCCCCAACCGATGCTCCGGCGCTAGGCATCAGTTTTCTTGGCGACCTTTTTCTCCCTCGATGTAATTTTTTTTGCATTTGTTGATCAAAATTGGGTGTAAATTTAATGGCAATCGAAAATCCCCCAAATCATTTAAACTTTTCACACTCAAGTTAACTGGAAGTGTTAATTTGGCACTAGTTAAATTTGGACATTTTATCTTGCTATTTTTGCTCCTCCCAATCGATATTGTACACATGCTATGGATAATTTGACACTTTATTACCAATCAACTCTGTTTTCTCATATTGGATTCTGGTTTATATAGGGTTACTTTTCACACACAGTTATGCACGTATATATATCTCCTCTTCAACACTGGTCTCGATTGGACATGGTTTTGCAACTCATCAGTTTATATATTCTGTTGTCACATGTGTATATATATATATATCTCTATTTATCAACCATGCAAGTATAGAACACCTTCTGAAAATAGCAGTATGTCAAGTATCAAACTGCTAGATATTACTTTTGCCTTCAATTTTGTCCATAACTTAGTTTAGCAATGAGAGGGAAATTGTCACAAATACATATCATTTCAACATGCCAGCAGTCATATATATTATAATTCCTTTACAAATACATACCCCAAATACAAGGGGGCAGAAATTTGAACACACTAATATTGGGGGTTTGGGTAGCACATCTAAGGTTGGACCACACTACTGGAGGTAAAAAATTGACCTGTTCCAATACACAACAATGGAATAAGCATCAGTATGTGTAAATATTACTCTGCATAATCCTTTTAGTTTTTCAAATTTCACATCTTCATGTGAAATTTCTACTACAATTCAACTGCCAAAACCCATACAAATAACCTCCTTATTGTGTGCTGGGCAACCTTAAAGTCATTTACACATTTATTCCTGAATCAGCTAGAAATTATTCTCATTTTTCCTTCACATCTAAGAAATGAACTTATGTCATTTAGATTCAAGGTTGTTTACAGTGAATGCACGACTGCAAACATGTGTATCATGATACAACCACTGATAGTGTAGTGTCATTTTTCATATTCATTTTGTTTGTAGTGGAATTTGATGGATGTTATTTGCTTTTTACCTGACTGTTCACAGAGCCATGCACAGCCTTTCACTTACTACCACCTTGCTAGTGCAGCTCGCTTCCAACATTTCTGCTCTTGTAATACAAGATCCCTGTGATGTATATATAACCAATGTAGAGGATCAACAAAACTGTGATTGCTACATAATGGCAAAGTAGTTATATTGACATATATCTATAGCACTATGGATATTTCTGTGTAGGAAATAATTAGATCTGGTGGTCATACAAAGCACTAACCATGCCTAGTTATCATGTAGAAAGGGTAGTAGAGTATAACTTAATCTATGTATGCCAATTGTATATGCAATATCTTTATAATGAAGAGTACAAAATTCTGCTCATATTTTATGTCTCATTTATTTTAGCTAGCAGTAGGTAAATCATTGTTACCTCTTAATCCTCCTAAAAACCACCCCAAGAAACTCTATAGGTATTTTAACATTGCAACCCAGCTCTCACTGTAAAGAGTAAATGGCAAGCTCACTACCGAGCACCAATATTATTCAGTTATTGCTTTAACGGTAATAAAGTTTACATTTATTACCTAGGGCATAATAAATCCACCTATATTGAACTGGCCCAGCAAGGAAAGCTTCACGGGGTAAATGAATGGCGAGGTGCACCATTATATCGAAGAAAGCAGGTGGAAAAATTACTAGCTTGCAAAGGATGACTGTAATGTTGGATTGTAGTTGCTTCAATACATCCAAAGTTAACGTCCGTGCGCACAAAGACTTGAAGAAGGAATTGAACTCGGTCAATGCAAGCCGGATATCAGGTCGGCAAAACCCACCAATTGCAACTGGAAGTAATCTTTGCATGAAGACGTGACAGTCATGACTTTTCATTCCTAATATCTTTCCATCACCAACTGAAACACATCTAGAAATGTTCGAGGCAAAACCATCTGGAAATTTAACAGCTGCAAGCCATTCACAAAAACGTCTCCTCTGATGTTTGTCCAACGTGTATGACCCAAGCACCATTTTGTACCCACTAGATGAAGGTTGTAGATGTAGTTCCTTTCTTAAACCAAGCTCCATCAAGTCCTTACGTGCATTAACAGTGTCTTTGGTTTTTCCTTCAATATCCAACAACGTACCCAAAATGTTCTCGCATATGTTTTTTTCAATGTACATGATATCGAGATTATGCTGTAAGGGCAACATCGACTAATAAGGTAATTGGAAGAATACACTTTGTTTAGTCCAATTCAATTCAGCTGGGGTGCGTTTTCTCTTTCTCGCACCTTTCCCAAATTCGATATTGCCAAGTTGCAAGTGTTGATGAAGTACATCATGTCCCATGAGATCGGGAGGAGGCGACCGATGATCATCCCTTCCATTGAATGCACCATTTTTCTTTCTCCAAGTGTGACTGGATGGCAAGAAGCGTCGATGGCCCATGTAACAATGTTTTTTCCCATGTTTCAACCACATGGAATCGGTATTCTCATTGCATAATGGGCAAGCCAACTTTCCCTTTGTGCTCCAGCCTGAAAGGTTGGCATATGCAGGAAAATCATTAATAGTCCACAATAGTGCAACATATAAGCGAAACTGACCCTTAGTTGATGCATCGTAGGTATCGACACCATGAACCCATAGCTCTTGTAGTTCATTAACTAAATGTTGCAAATAAACATCGATGTTATTTCCTGGTACTTTAGGTCCAGGAATGAGCAAAGATAGCATTAAGTATGGATCTTTCATGCATAACCAAGGAGGTAAGTTGTATGGCACAAGTATCACTGGCCATATGCTATAGGGTTTAGCCAAATTATTATACGGGTTGAACCCATCACTGGCTAGGCCCAGTCTCACATTGCGAGCATCTTGTGCAAACTAATTGTGGTCTTTATCAAATTGTCTCCACATCTTAGAATCAGCAGGATGTCTTAAAGTACTATGGTCATCAACTCTTTGTTCTCTATGCCATTTCATAGATTTTGCAATATCCTTCGACATAAATAACCTCTGTAACCTCGGAATCAGAGGAAAGTAGCGCAACACCTTTTGGGGAATCTTCTCCTTTTTCCCACTCATTGACTCCCACCTCGACTCATTGCATTTAGAACAAGATTCTTTGTCTGCATGGTTATTCCAAAAAAGCATGCAGTCATTTGGACATGCATGTATCTTCACATAACTGAAACCCAACCCACGCTCTAAGCATCGGGCCTCGTGATATGAGGTAGTTATTTCAATATCTGGAAATGCTGCTTTTAACAATTCTAAAACCATATTAAATGACTTGATAGTCCAACCACCAACAGTTTTGATATGAAGCAACTTAACTATAAATGAGAGCTTCGAGAACTTCTCGCAACTTGGATAAAGTGGACGTTTTGCATCCTCAAATAATTGGTCAAATGTTTTTGATTGCCCGTCATTGCCAGTTGGCGGGGAAGTCGGCCCATCTTCATGTGGGACACTGCCATGGTCCATGAATGTCCCAGCCCGCGTGTCCTCTAGCATGTCATCCATATCATCAACAAGGTTACGAGTTGGATCAAAGCCATCATCATTACTGTAAGACGAATTCACACTCCAGCTTTCACCCTCCCCATGAAAGATCCAATGTGTATAACTTGGATCAATACCGTTCATGAAGAGATGATCTTCGACTTCGTTGATTGGTAGGAATAGGTTATTACGGCATCTCCGACATGGACACCTAAAAGTAGTACTTTCAGGTGCATGGGCTCTTGCCATAGTGAGGAGTTTATTAACCCATTCACTATATTCAGCTGACGTAAACCTATTTGGCACGTGCATCTAATTCTTGTCCATTTGAACCTTGTGTGATAATAGGTCATCAATGAAACCATAAACAATAGACTAATGAAGAATATGAACGGGAAAATCAAAACAGCAATTTTCTAGGGAAATCATATATCCAGCATTACGGAGTCACAAGCATATAGATTTTTCTATAAAAGTAGACCAACATATTCAATACGATGCACAAACGCTAGTTGAAAGTACAAATACCTTGCTCATCCTTCACAAGGGGGCAGAAAAATTCTGTACCCCTTCCAACTAGATTCTATATGCCTTTAATTTTTGCTTAGTAACAAAGGGCGAGAAAGGGTGAACATTTGGAATTTGATAGATCCAAATATTCTTTATATTTTCTGACGTAAAATCTGCTTCCTAGTTTAATATAGACAATGTATTTGTTTCAGGTGTATTTTTCCCTATTCTACCATTTCCAGAAGCTTATTAAAGTCCACAAGCAATTATTAGTTATTTGTGCCAACAGCAAAAAACTGAAATCAAGTTTCACAAAAGAAGCTATTAATAAAAGGCTAGTGTTTTCCTTATTACCCCAGAAACACATACACATCCATAAACGGTGTACCATGTAGCCTAAGGAAGTTGTATTACCAAACCCAAGCATTCATCTATCAGCTCTAGTTTATCTCAGGCCATTCAACTTTCCAGGACCTATGTCTTACATGCTTGAATGTGAAAGGGATTCAGTGGCAATTTAATTGCCCAGTTATAATCAAAAGCGAGGAACTGCTATGCACCCAATTATTTTAGAAACTTTGATGGAAACCAGTCAACCAAGAAAGGGCCATTCGCGAGGCAGTAAATTTGGATGGTCATCAAACATTCACAAAGTCTAATTATATGGAATTGCTTTAATTACTTTGTTGTCTAAAGTAAAATGGATGTATGGTAAAACTCAATATACTCTAATCAACTAGTATGAAATTAGAGTATATGCACAATGTTGGACAACAAATTAGCTGAAGAAAAAAAAAATTCTGAAAAATTGAACAACAAATGAGATGGGAAAATTCGGTCTATACCTAGCTATAGTCAAATTTCCTAGAGAGAAGTAGTGAATGGTGGAAATTTCACATACAGCGGAGGAGCTTACCAGTGACTTCTTTGACGGCACGGCAGCAGGGTTGAGATCACAGCAGCGGCGACAATGTGTTGTTCAACCAAGGAAGAGAGTATTGGCCAAGCACCCTTTGCAAAAAAAGGGAAAAAGTTAAATATATAGTCCGTCAAACAGGAAAATAGCACTATACAAAGCGAACTTGATGGCCCGATATAAACAACAGTTCAAAAAACAATTCACCACGATTTTAATGCCTTTAATATGAAGCATAATTTTATGGCGATTGCGAATCGCATCAACTAAATCTACATAATGATTTAGTAAGGCACATTCACTAGATATATGCATTCTAAATTCATAATCTTGAGTTGGGTTCTGGTTTACACAGTTGGCTATACTAGCATATTTACCCCCAAGTCAGCTCAAAATATTTATCAAATCTTAGTAGAAAGTATAATATACTATAATAGGCCACTAAGTAGAGAAGCATGTTGTAGACTCAAGTTTATGTGTTGTTAAAATTGGGAAACATAGTAAAAATCATTACCCAAAGAAAAGATGAATTAATTATAATCTATATTTATATAACCATCACTATTGAGTTTAAAATTGGCCAATAACACCCATTGTTTGTGCACCCAAACCACATTACCACTCATGAGCTGGGATTCCATCAATTGGGTATTTTTAGTCAATCTCGAAGACACAATAAAACCGGACTTGCTAATCCCCATCCTTCAACCTCTGTTTCAATGTGAACCGATAGTTGTCCTAAAAACAACTTTATGGTTTTCCTAAGTTATAACATACAATTCATCATGTGTGTAGTTTAAATCAAGACAAACTCTTACATACAAAAAATGAAAAGCAAAAATTCAACCAAAATCATATGTACTGAATGACAGAGAATGGATCGAAAAGGTAGAGAAACAGAGAACATACCGTAGGTTGTACGGTCTGGCCATCGGATGGTGCGGCAAATGGTGGGCAACAAATCACTTTTGGTGGTGATCGGCGGGAGAGAAGAAATACCTCTATGGATGTTATATTTAGCGGTTGAATGAGAGAGAGAGAGATAACCACGGAGAGAGAAACACCAAGCTGATTGCAGGGAATCGAAGATGATGCGAACCAGCGGAAAGAATTTCATGGTGCCGATCGGTGGCTACAATTGGCGCGAGGAGATCACCGAAATATGAGCAAGAGTGACGGCAAGAAATCCAAGAGAAATATCAGGAATGAGGGAAACCCACGAGTTGTGCCTCACCGAAATTCCTAGGGAATGAAAATATATATAGTCTATTTAACATAGTAGTGACATCTCGACGTTAAAAGATTTTCTGAGATGTGTATAATTTCTTGCGGCGACCTTGATCGCCGTACGCCCCCTGATTTCCCACGATTGAAGTCACTGCTGGCTTATAAAGAAAGCCGTTAACTGTTGCGGCAAATTACTGTCGCTGTTGTAGCTCCTTCATAGCTGCGGGTCCCCAAATTGCCGTAGAATGATCTCAACTGCGGTAGTTCAAAATAGCTGCGACCATATCTTGCCGCAACGCAAGATTTAATAATCGCGCTTCAGTAACTCCCTGAGAACTCATCTACACATCACAAAATCTTTGAAACTATCGACAAATTTTTTATCCCCAGTGAAAAAAATGCCGCAATTGGACATAATTGTTGTAGTGTTTCAAACTCCTATTTGGGAACATTTCCCTCAGCTGGTTCCCTCCTAGTGTTTTGGATTTTTATAGTAGAAATGACCCTCCTCTTAATGTGTATAATTAAAATTTACTCTTGTACTGTTGGTTTCTTTATAATATATATGAATGCTTGCTTAGAACAAAAAACAACAGATGAATGATATAGAAAAAGAAATTATATCCATCTAAAATTTGGTAAACTTGCCCTGCCAAGTATTGCCAAAATACCATACAAATTTATAGGTAGATGACAGGATGAGAAGAAAGTTCACCACCTGCTGCATTTCTTACCCTCCCTGTATATATGCTTCTCTCAAAAGACAAGAGAGTTGCTAGTTCAAGGATACCCCTCCAAATATCTACACAGTGCTAAGGAGGTTTTTGCTGTTAATGAAACCAATGTATTGCAAGTAGAAGAGTTTGTTTCCACTTGAAGGTCATAAATGCCCAATCGATAATACAATATCAAACCAGCTTAACGGCAGAAAATTTACTATAAATATGTGAGCCAACCCCAAGAAGAGTGACCGAGATGATCACGAATTATAAACCCCACAACCTCATGGGCTTGAATTGTCCTTAAAGGCTCCAAAATATTAAGTATCGTTTTTCCAATGGGAGGAGTTAGTTTAGGTCTTTTTATTTGATGACTGTTAGAGCCACAAAATAATTATATAAAAGTAATTTCACAAACTGATTTAGTTTCATGTAATCTGTTAGATCTAATATTTACAATAAAAGTAACTTTACAATCTGACCAACTATAGTAGTTTGTAAGATTATTTTTATGTAATCACTTTGTGGTTAAAATATTTTTCTTTTTTAATTAATTTTATTGTAGTATAGGAACGAACATGCATGTAGCCAAGACTGTAATATCATTTGACTTGGATAGAGCCTAGCTTTTCTAGGCTTGATTATCAAGTACTTCAACTCACTCAACCATTTAAAAACTTTAAAAATAATGAAATAAGAGGATTTGAGAACACCTAATTCCTATCTTGCTGTGAGTTTCGAGCCAGCCATAATTCTCGTAGAATTAAGCAAGATGTTAATTGTGCAAGTAGTTGTAATTGTGAAAGAATTAAGCTAGGTCTCAAAGTGGACTCTAGATGATGAAATCAGCATAATTTCATAATGAAGATCCTTTATTAGGAATTCTCAAATACAACAGTTAGTTATATTTCTTCATATATGATTGAGAAAATTGTACTACTCGGTTTATAAACAACAAGAAAATATAAATACACTACTTACCCAATAAAATTTATAATTATAAAAAATATTTATAAAACAAAAATACTTTTTGTACAATGTGTCAATAATCAGATTGAAAACTAAAATCTTTAGAAAAATGTGCTAAAAAATTTCTATAATTGTTTCAAAATCAAACAAAATATATAAAATATAGTCTATTATTAAATCGGAGTGTAAAATACATCATCCTTGTTACATAATGATAAGATTTAATTTGTAAATTAAAATGTTAGAATTTATCTTCAAAATTAAATTATAACATCTACAAATTTTAATAGCGTGACACACGAGTTCCATAATACAGCTTTTCCATATATATATATATATATATATATAAAGAAAAATGCTAACTCTACGTTAAAAAACTCATAAAATTTGATGTGTTGAACATTATGAAACTATGAAATTTGATTAGAAGAAAACTGACAAAATGAATCTTTGAAGATAAAACTAAAAATAAAATTATAACTATATCTAACATTGTCTTTCATAAATGTTCTCTTTACATTTCTTCAATGAACTGAACTATTTAGTAGGTTGAAAAAAAATAAAAAAATTGATGCGGTAGGTTAATTGGTCTAGTCCAATACTGATTTCTATTAAGTAAAATTAGTTAAAAATCGATCAGGTTTCTATTTTATTTTTAGAACATCGGTTTTAATTGAATTGGATTGGTACATATATATTAATTTTAATTTTTTAGATTATATACTAAATTACTAATTAATATAATATAACATAAATTATCTTATCTTATAAATTATTTTCTTTACTTTTTTTCACTTATTTTTATAATTATCTTGATATTTTTTTAAAAAATTATAATATTATTAAAAGATATTTACTTAATAACTAAGTTTAAAAAAAAAAAATAGTTTGCCGGTGACCATTGTCAAAAGAGTAAAGCTACAGAGAAGCCACTGTAGCAGTGCACACAATGCACTCACTACGTGGCTTCTCTTGGTTTTTAATTTTTTTATTTTTTTTTTCATTTTGACCAAAACGGTGCGTTTAGAAGTTATTTGAAATACAGTTTGATCGATTTCATCCCCATTTGAAATGAACCCGCGAAGCACCCTCTCCCGAGACAGCAACCCGCGTAGTGGTTGATCTACCCAGCTCCTCCCGGCGACGGCGTCTCTGTCTCCTCCCGGCGACGGCGTCTGTGTCATCAGCCACTTTCTCGTGTGTCAGTCCGTCGTCTTCCCAGTGACGCCGCTCCCCACGAGTTCGACATCCCCTGAAACGAGGTCAACATCCCCTGAAACTCCGTTGTTCCTCAGCACGAACCCGCATCTGCCCTTCCTCTTCCAAGCGCCACCTCGCGACGGTGAGGCTTTGTTCAGCGCCACATTGCGAGTCTCCTACAGCAGTGCTTCCACTCCCCTTGAAACGATTGTGAACAGAGTAAAGAAAAAACAGTTCGTAAAGCTCTGTTTTTTCGGGTAAATGCACTGAGAAGCTTAGGTAAATATTTTACCATTTTCGTACGTGTTGTAACATTATGTTCTTCAGTTTTACATCAAGATTCGATTTTTCTGTTTTTCGAGATGGTATGGTAGCTTAGGGCATGGAGAAGAACCTCAGCTTTTGGTTGGCTTCCGTTAGTTTTGAACTGGTTTGGAGAAATGAGATAAAAATGTCAGCTTTTACGTGTATTCTGCTAGGTTTGAATGGTTGTGGATTGTGGCATAAAAATCCAAGCTTTTGCTCGGCTTCTCTAAGTTTGGAATATGGTGGAATGAAATAGTTGTTATGTTACTTCTCAAATTAATCAGGGTTGATATGGTACAACCTATCGCTTAAGAACATCTAATGTGTTTAGTAGATTACTGAGTTTAGTTAATAGTTAAGAACACCTATTGTATTTCATTGCTTACTCAAACACTGGTAAGTTCCTGCCACAGTTGAACCTTCTCCCACCCAGGTATCATAAGAAGTTAAATACTATATATTTAATTGGTTCTATGTCCAATATTAGTGTAAGATATGGGTTGATGAAAAGCATTTTTGTATGATATTGTAAGTAAAATATGTTTGTGAGTTTTGATTGGCAAACTGTCATCCACATTTGATAGTAGTTAGATTTCCCCTCCTCCAACCAAATGTATAATTCTGAGTTTAAATGAATTTTCTGCACACGTTTATAAATGCAGGGCTTGGTATGAAATAACTAACATTATCATTCTCGCATATTGATACCAATATCTTTGCAATGTTTTTTTCATATACATATATGATAAATAAATGCCTGCCATTAGTGCATTGTGAAATAAACTATTCTGGATGTGCCCCCACGTTAAGCCACTATTAATAGGTCTTGCCGCAGTATATATTCTAGAATATATACTAGTAGCGTATATACTGCGATGGCCATATAGATCTAGATATATACTAGTAGCGTATATAATCAATTCCCCCAATAAACCATAACAAATACCTTCGATACTGCCAATAATTTCAAATTCACCATACATAATATGTGCAATATATGTCCAACAACTTGTTTCTGATCGATCATTAAACCAACTACATGCAGGACTGGCCTTTTATTTTTTATTAGGCCTCACTACAAAACCAAAACCAAAACCAAGTGTGAGTTTTGAATTTCAGGTGGTCCTTGAATGTTGATCCATAAAATGGTGCTCATTATAGTAGGGTTGGTTGGTTGACATGCATGAATTTTATTTTTTAACATGCATGAATTTTATTTTTTATTAACTTTAATGACTAACATACTCCAAAATAGGCTGTAACATTTTGTTGCATTGACTACACTCTCTTAAACGGTTTTCAAATCATATGAACAAATTGTTATTATGATTTAGTGAATATAATTGGAGATGAATTATTAGTGAATATAATTGCTTCATGAAATATGATGTTTATGGCAATCAGTTTGGGTAGGTGACTTGAATATGATTTTCTTCATAGCTCCTCTGTAGCATCGTAGTCATTCTCACAAACTAGTTTTATTATTTCTTATTCTTATTCCCATTCCCACTCTTCTCTGTAGCTTAGAGAAAAAACAAGTATACTATTTCCATGACTTAGTAATTTCTTCTCATTACCGCCGTTCAATCATAACCTATGATTTAATTTGCTGAATCTAATTAACAGCATAATTGCTGCTTGCTGCTGACTTGTAGATTTAAATCATGGCCAACCCATTTGATGAAGACTTTAACCCATTTGATCATCCATTTGAGGTATATTTATTAGAAAATTTAAAAGGCTCTATTTTGTTTAGTTTATTGAGAAACTAAACATGGGTTGCCTAACAATGTCCTATTTGAGCAGATGCCACCTTATATGCCATACACTCCACCGAATTATCCAGAAGACCTGACACGAGAAGCGCCCCCTGAGTCAACTGCTGCTGAATTTGAAAAAAATGTTGGGTGTTCATCACGAATTATTGATGAGGATGTTCATAACGCCGATGGTATTTATAGTTTGATTTTAAATGATTATAGTACTTGAGCTTTCTTTTTATGCTAATCCATTCATATTTGAATAAATGTAGAAATGGTATTCGACATAAATGAAGATTTAGAGGGTACCACTAATGTCCAAGAAGATGAGGTACGAGTTGATGCACCCAGATCCGGTATGGAATTTGCAAGTGTGAAAGACCTGACAGCCTATTATAAGCATTATGCGAAACAACAGGGTTTTGGTGTACGGATACAGAGGACTAGGAGAGATGATGATGGGAGGCCAGTTTATGTGACAGTTGGTTGTGCCCGTGGCGGAAAGTACGAACCTAAGAACAGTGATATGTCGAAGCCACGACCAACAACTAGGACGGATTGTAAGGCCAGAGTAAATGCGACATTGAGTAAGACTGACAAGTGGGTTTTCACTACTGTAGAAAATATACACAACCATGTAACTGTAAACCCCAAGAAGACTAGGCTATTGCGATCTCACAAGGTTCTAGATGAATACAGCCAAAGGGTCCTTGACTTGAATGATCGAGCGGGTATACGGATGAATAAGAACTTTTTGTCTCTTGTTGTTGATGCTGGAGGTTATGAGAATCTTCAGTTTCAGGAGAAAGATTGTCGGAATTATATTGATAAGGCCAGACATTTACGGTTGGGTAAAGGAGGTGGAGATGCACTTAATCAGTATTTCAAAAGAATGAGAGACAAGAATGATGGGTTCGTTTCTGTCATGGACGTGGATGATGAGGGGAGGTTACGGAATGTCTTTTGGGCTGATGCTCGTAGTCGAGCGGCCTATGAGTATTTTGGCGATGTAGTAACCTTCGATACTACGTACCTAACAAATAGGTACGGGATGCCTTTTGCTCCATTCGTTGGTGTTAACCATCATGGGCAGTCCATATTACTAGGGGCAGGATTGCTTTCGAGTGAGGACACAACCACTTTTGTGTGGTTATTTCAAATGTGGTTGGATTGCATGAATGGTCGGGCCCCCTGTTCCATCATAACCGACCAAGATCGGGCCATGAAGAGTGCTATTGCCATTGTATTCCCCAACACTCGTCATAGATTTTGTTTATGGCATATCTTGCGCAAACTTCCAGAGAAGTTGGGGTCTCACGCCATGTTCAATGCGGGGTTGAAGACTGACATTCAGACAACATTATATGATTCACAGACCATCCATGAATTTGAGGAGAGTTGGGGTGAACTACTTGAGAAGTATGATCTGGTCGGCAATAAATGGCTCCAAGCCTTATACGAGGAAAGGTCTTTTTGGATTCCAGTTTACTTGAAAGGTGAATTTTGGGCTGGTATGAGCACGACCCAAAGGTCAGAAAGTATGAATGCATTTTTCGATGGCTATGTGCATTCCGGAACGACATTGAAGGAATTTGTTGATCAGTTTGATAATGCACTTAGAAAGAAGGTCGAGGTCGAGACACTTGCTGATTTCAAATCTATCAACCAGACTATTCCCTGCGTATCTCACTTCAACATAGAGAAGCAATTCCAATCCGTATATACAAATGCAAAATTCAAAGAGCTCCAAAGGGAGTTGCTAGGCTTAATGGCTTGTAATTGTTCGTTGGTAAGCACAGAAGGGTCAATTTGTAAGTACGATGTGTTGGATGAAATTTCTACTGACGAGCTCATTAAAACAGTCAATTACTCAGTATACTTTAATGAAAAGGAGGTGGAGGTGCGATGCACGTGTGGACTATTTGAAACTAGGGGCATTCTATGTCGGCATGCACTTAGAGTTTGTCAGTTGAAGAAGATTAAAGAGCTGCCAAGTGTATATGTGTTGGATCGCTGGAGAAAGGACGTAAAGAGGAGATACACCTTACTCAGAAGTAGTTACGATGACCATGGTGACAGAGAGGATAGTCGGAATTATGAGCTGGTTGTTAAGAGATGTTTGAAATTAGCAACCAAAATAGCTTCAAATTCTGAAAAAGTCCATGCATTCCTAAGTGTTGTTGATGACTTTGAGAAAACATGTGAAGACTCAACAGTAGACTCGACACTCATTCATACGAAGGAGAAAGCAGATGTGGTATTGGATAAGGGGAAAAAGATATTAAGCCCAAATGTGGTACGAGGAAAAGGGAGACCCCCAAGTAAGAGGAGGGTTCCACACGTGGAAAAGATGGCCACAAAGAAAAGCAAACGGGTAATTTTTTCCTTTGTTTTAACCTGCAATACAATACTTTTTCATCATGAGTTTAACATATGTCATATATTGTTTGGGAACTTAGACATGCAGGAAAATCTTGGCAGATGAAACAGGATTGGATGACAACCCGGGATCTCAACACTCCCAATTTTCTGATGGGGTATATGTTGGGACACAAAACAGCATTATTACACAATCCACACCACCAGGGGATGAGGTTAACCATTACATCATTTTGTAAATATATGTGATATGTTCAGAAATTTCAATGAATAAGTTTTAATATAGTGCCGATGTGTTTTTTGAATAACAGAATTTGTGAAGCCATAGGATTGATGGGTTCGTTATTTAAACCATTTGGAGAGGGTATTTTTGCATTGTGAGATAGCTTTTTTGGTAAGCTCTCTCTATGTTCAAATGTATTTTTAATGGTGGCTAATTTTAATTATTTTATTTGGTGCAGGTAAAATTTTGTATTATACTATGCCCCTCAATTAGGAATCAAGAACCTTCAGATCAGGCAAAGATGAACTTTTTTATTGTAATGCTAATCTCAAATGTAAGTAGACAACTACAAATGTATTGATGTATATGAGTTGGAAGTAAAATTCGGGCCCCAAGTTGACATTTACAGTTGGTATTGTTACTCAGAATTTTTTGTCAAGTTTTGGGATGAAGGTGGTTGGATTTTAACTGTTAGGGAAACAGAATTTGTACATACTCGGGTTATTTCAATTACAATTTCATCTAATGAAATCTTGGATGTTAATTATTTCGGGTAATGGCCTGTGCACCCTGAGAAGCACTGGAAATATGTAACCTGCGTATTCACTGCATTGTTTTACTTCAGTCAAGCCATGGAAATGACTAGCTAGCTAGTACATAATCTGTCAAGTACTTAAATAGCTGCCACTGTTACTAATTACACAGAAGGGTCAACAAGAAATTACAATGAGTATATCCCCAACATGGGGTTAACAAGCTGTCACAAAAAAAAAAAAAACTACATCTCAACACAGCTCCAAAATTAACTTTCGATACTACATGGTATTTATCCAAACTGCTGCAAATGAGTATATCCCCAACATGGGGTTAACAAGCTGTCACAACAAAAAAAACTACATCTCAAAACAGCTCCAAAATTAACTTTCGATACTACATGGTATTTATCCAAACCAAGCAAAGATAACTACAAATGTCAAAACCCAGTACATCATCAGTAACTTTTGTTTTTGTTTTTTCAGATTCTTCACAGCGTCTCGGACTTTTTCTTCCCTTTTCCTAACGTCATAGTCGCGCTGTAATATGTCCTCCCAGCAACAAGAAGCCTTATTCTCTCTGACACGAAAATTCTCCTCTAGTAGAGTTAGTATATCCAACCAAACAAAAAATTCACACCGAGCATCTCCCTGCACACAGTGGAAAACTCCTAATTAACATGATTAAAATACCGGCTTTCGGGTAAAAAATGCCAAAAAATTAATATTTTTTGGGTATTACCGTATTATAATTTGGGCATGCAAAAAACCTCCTTCCGGAATTTTTTTTGGTGTGGGATGTTTTTAGTGGTGTTTTTAAACCACACCAACAAGTTGGTGACTCCATCACAAAATCATTAACTACAGATGATGATTCGGATGGTGCCATGCGTGATTCTGAAAAACCAATTACAAAATCAAAGACATAAAACTTAAGCTATTAACATGGTGGAGTTAATAACAACCCAACTTAGTCACCAAATTCTGCCCTTCCATATGACTCAACAAAGCCAATAAACTGTAAAATTACACAAGCAACCATACCGAAATGGATTAAGTGGTAATAGGTTTGGTCTTTGGTTTTAAGGATCAAACTTCTCTACACCATTATTAGCAGCTCAACCAAAATAGTATATAAGTACATATTCATAATGTAAATAGAATTTTTCTTTTACCATTCACATGAAAAGACACAAAAATCCAAGGCCAACTTAGTGACCAAATTCTGCCCTTCCTTATGACTCAACAAAGCTAATAAACTGGTTGGATTACAAGAATTTAAGGCCTACACAATAACTTCACCACCTTTTATGACAAATGGTCTTTGACAATTCATGGATTTATTCTTTCTCACTTTGCCTTTTTTTTTAAGCCCCAATGTGGTATAAGCAGGATGTGTACATGTAATAAGAATATCCACTCTACAAATGCAAAATTCGACCAAACTGTAAGCCCCAATGATGTTAATACATTTCATATGAAGAGTATTGCATATGAGCATGATGTCTAAATATGGTGTATCATTTGAACTCAGACAAAATCATTTCAACAACCCCTATATTAGACTAAATTTCATAAAACCAAGGATTAAAAATCAGCACACAAACAAGTTAAAAACAAGTAGGAATTACATAACAAGATGCAATGACATTTACCTAGCTCCCTTGTACAATTTTTTAAAATTAGCAGTTAGCACTGTAAACCAAATAAAACAGGAAAAATTAACATAGAGCAGCGTTTGAGCAGATCAAGTGGGGTTTCCTCCCTACGTATACAAATATATAAAAAAGGCTGTTAGTTATTACAAGGATTTTCAACTCATCATGCAGATCAAGAAGGAAGCTATCTATACAAAATAACTAATACAAAATTTCACTTACCCATTTCAACTACTATTTTCTCACAACCAAAATCCAAATAAAAGCACCAACAGAGAGATAGAGAGTGTGTAATGGGTCAAAACCGAAGTGTGTAATGGGTCAATCGGAGTGACAGGAGGCTAGGGTTACGGCAAGAAAAAGAGAGAGAAACAGGGACAGAGTAGAAGAAACCGACCGTCGGGCGAGGAGAGAGAGAGAGCGTGTGAGAGAGAGAGATGAAACCGTGATTGTGAATGGTCCGAGAGATGAAACCCCAGTAAACCGTGCGTGCCCTTCCTCTTCGTCGTCTACGTCTTCGTCTTTCCACGCTCGGGAGAAAGGGGGGGTGAAATGAGGGATTCGACACGGCTTCTTGGAAGAAACCGTTCAACCCTTCCTCTTCGTCATCTTCGTCGTTCCACGCTCGGGAGAAAGGGGGGTCTGAAAGTGAAATTAGGGATTCGAAATGGCAGAGGGAGGGATTCGAACTGGCAGAGGGTTGTCTTCGAGCCGGTTCAGTGTTAGTGAACCCGGTCCAGTCTACACGTCATGTGTGCAAAGTGGCTTCACCAAACAGTGGCTGCTGAGTGGATTTATTCTTGTCAAAATGCTTTGTGCCCGTTGTCTCGACACACGGCATTTTCCTATTCCTATTATGTGCACCCAACTTCAACGCCGCTCAAATTAGGCGCGTGAGCGGTGCGTTGTTTCACAAGATGAAGAAACTCTAAAATCTGATTGGCCAGCTCGCGTGGGATCATACCTGACTGCCACGTACACCAAACTGCCTAAACCCTCGAACCATCTGGATTTCCTCGAACATATATAATTGGACCACCCTTTTCAACCTTATTGCGTTTCAACTTTCAAGTTTCAGCCCTACTCTCGTATACGTATTAAAATTTCCGACGAGTCGCGCACTCTCACCTCGGAATATTTCGGTCCTCGAGTCACAATTCGTATCCCATTATGGATACCCGTTTACCATTGTGGATTCTTCTCTCGGTTTCGCTATTCGTTTTAATCTTAGAAGCGAAAACCATCGATCCCTACAAGGTAAGGATGTCGATCCGGATTTCCAGTCCGTGATTTTCTCCGGTTCTGGTTTTTCCCCAAATATATTGGTAGCTTCCAAGAATCATGTTAGTTAAACTTGGTTTTGTTATTTTGGCCTTTTAAGCATAATTTTTTGCTCTTGGTAGATTTATAGGATAATTAATCGAAGAAGTATATCACTTTTTTAGTGCCCCAATTACCACGAGATAGAAAAGTAGGAGTATATTGATACAAATGTAGGTAAAATCGGGGAAATAACAAAAGGTTAGTTATCGGTTGAAATGGCATTTTGTCATAATTTATGGCTCACTGGCGCATGCCTATCAAGTTTTGCTGTAATTTTAATTGTTTCTAAGTATTTTTTCTAATTGATAAAATAGATTTTACTGATCTAGATCTATGCCTAAGCGTGTTAGTATAGTGATATAAGGAGTTCAGGATAAGTTATGCCACGAAAAAAAATTGCAGTCGACAAATGGAGTAAAGTATTGAAAAGTAAGTTTCTAAACTCGTCCATTGACTGCTCTTGATCTTTAAAATTTCTTTCATTACTCTCCCTCCAAATACACCACCATAAACATATTGGAATCATCTTCCATATTGATGCAATCTGAGAGTTGCCCTGAATGCCTCTCCAATAAGCTACTAGGTCTACTACCCTTATTGGCATCACCCAAGCTAATCCCATCCGAGCAAAGATATTTCATTCCACAATGTCATGGCAATCTCACAACACCAATCTATGACTATGATGTGACGTTTCATTAAGTTATCTAGAGTGAGGATTTCCCACAAGGAAGCTGTCCATACAAAAAATGTTGCCTTTAGGGGTGTCTTTGTCTTCCAAATACTCCTTCACGGGAATGGATTTGTATTCTATGTTGTCATGGATTGATAGAAAGAGCAGATAGTGAACTTCCCTTTCTTAGAGGGGCACTTAAAAGTCGTCTTCAACTCCTCCCAACAAATGGGTGAAGCACACAGGTCATAGAACTCTGAAAAAGCGTCGATTTCTCAATCTTGTGCATCTTTGAGAAATGTAACATCTCATTGCAGAATAGGTTCGCAATCGAGGCTTCTTTCATTCTTGCTTTACCATAAACTTGTGGATAAGTTTTCTTGAGTGCTATTTATCTAAAAAAAGTTTCCTTGAGTGCCCTATCGCCACAACATACATCATGCCACAATTTAATTTTGGATCCATCACCCATTGTAAAGCGGATATGTTTTGAATACTTGTCCCTACCTCTTTTTATATGCTTCCATAGCTCCACTCCATAAGGCCCACTCGCCTCATTGGAATACCGTCCTCCCCATGGTCACCTATGCTTCAATTCGATGACAATTTTCCACAAGGCACTCTGTCTATTATGGTATCTCCATAGCCATCTGCCAAACAAGGCTTTTTGAAAGACTGATAGTTCCAAATGTCCAATTCTTCTTCTATCTACTTAAAGTTGGTTAAATTGATAAAATAGAATTTATGGTAAAAAAGCCCATTTAAATTAGTTTGATGCACTTGATACCAATGATAACATAACATGTAACTGGGAGATTTAAAAAAAAAAAACTATAAAAAGGATGTCTCCGAAATAAAGAAATTGTATAAAAATAGACTATCAAGTTCCAAGTACGGTTCCTGCTGCTTGTTCGCTTTCATTCTTTACTGCTTAGGCTGGCACTAAGTTTCTTTCTTTTTTATATGGATTTTATTTCTTATCAGATTCTTGGGGTTGAGCGAAATGCAAGCCAACGTGAAATTCAGAAAGCTTTCCACAAGTATGTTTTCCTTTTAATTCTTGTAGCTTGTTACGGAGATTTTCCTTTTTCACATTTGATCACTATTCAGTGAACAGGTTGGTTGGCTATTTCGAAAAAAAAAAGAAAAAGATTACTGTTCAGTGATTGATCATGTTTTTTAATGTAATTATGAGTAGCAAGAATATTGAATATTACTTAGTGCAGCACTGGCATGAAAAAATGATTTAAGAGACTGAAAGAAAGCATGTGTAGGGATGTCGTTATTATTGTTTTTTTTTTTTTGGGGGGGGGGGGAGAAAGGACGCCCCCCGGGGGGGGGGGGGGGGGGGGAGCTGTTGCATGGTGGGGATTGGTCAGTATGCCTCTAAATGATTGTCCTGGCAGTCAATAGTCATGTCCAGCAATGAAGTTTAAGGATTATGGTTAGCACTTCGGTGGACAGCGTTACTTGGATGAGCACAAACCATGTATTACAGAGTGTTAGCTTGATAAGAAGTATTAATTACTAGAACTTATTTCCTATATGCCAATGAAAACTTATTTGTAATCCATTTGAAAATGCGCTTCTGAGTTTTGCGAAGAATATATGTTAGCTTTAATACCCTGAAATATATAGTTGGTATGAAATAATCCACTTATAATTGCATCATTTGTAATTGTGTGCCTAGGACTTTGCCTTGTCTGGCTTATATGCACGAGTATTGTTGTGTTTGTGTGCATGATTGCAATTCCATACCATAAAATATACCCGCACACACACATCCACTGTGCCATACATGAATATGCAGATATGTTGTAGGTTTCCTATCTCTCATGGTCGGTCCTTTTTTTTTCTTCTAGGCTTTCTCTTCAATATCATCCAGACAAGAATAAAAATAAGGGTGCGCAAGAGAGGTTCGCTGAAATTAATAATGGTATGATGATTTCTTATTCCTTTCTCCTTGTCAGTAGAGGTACTATTGACTAAGTAGTTTTATTACTTTAATTTTTATATCACCTTGTATTGCTTTCAGTTTATAGAACATTTTGATTTGGAGATGAGTAACCTTGTTGTCATCATTTGATTATTTCAGATTGTTTTTGTCTTTAAATTAATGATTATAAGCAAGTGGCTCCAATGTCAAGTCATTGTGGTTCTGGTTTTAAATATATTGTGTTAATCATTGTTTATTTATTTATTAGATGAACAATTCTCTTGCATTTTGCTTTTGGGTCTATCTCAATGACCATTCAAGTTGACTTTTACCTTGTTTTCATCAGCTTACGAAATTTTATCTGATGAAGAAAAGAGAAAAAACTATGACATGTATGGGGATGAGAAGGGTAGTCCTGGATTTGATGCTGGCTATTCTGGGGACAATGGTGGATATACTTATTTCAAGAGTGGTGGACCAGGGCATGATCAGTTTAATTTCAGACCTGGTGAATGGCAGAGTACAGATGGCCAGGCAGGTTCCAAGTCATTCTCCTTTTCTTTTGGTGGCTCTGGTGGTCCAGGATCATTTGATTTCGGTATAGATGATATCTTTGCCAACTTTTTTGGCGGTGAAAGGAAAGGTGGGGGTTGGTTTGGTGGTTTTGGTGGTTCTACCGGGTCTAAGTCTACCACTAGGAGTTCCCCAAAGAGTATTAGGACCATCAATTCACAGGCCTTTCAGAAAGAAATAGCTGACCAGGGGATCACATGGCTTTTGTTATCTTATACACCTTCATTGAAGGAGAATCAACATTTCGAATCAATCATAGAGGAGGTTGCCAGTTCACTTGGAGGAGCTTTAAAGGTAGTTTTGTGTATTCATGTATTGTCTATAAGTGCTCTATCAATTGAATTTTATTTCATCATGCGTATGATTGTGTTGTTCACTCTGACAGGCTGGAAGTATAAATTGTGACACCGAATTGTCTTTCTGTAAGGACCTTGGCATATATCCTCGCAGAGCAGCTAGGGTGTTTGTGTATTCTTATATAGCAAGTGACAGGGGTTCCTTGGTGGAGTACAGTGGTGATTTGGATGCGAAGAGTTTGAAATCTTTTTGTCAAGAACACTTGCCAAGATTTTCGAAAAGAGTTGACCTGAGTCATTTTGAATTTTTCTCTGCAACGGTTGAAAAATTGCCTAGGGTCATGCTTCTTTCTACAAAAAAAGATACACCTGTTATTTGGCGAGTTCTCAGTGGGTTGTATCGCAAACGGTTTGTCCTCTATGATTCAGAGGTACGTCATTGCTGCTGCCATTGGCTTGCTAAATGATATCCTTTGTTGAGCTTTCAGTTAAGGAGAACTGTTGATTTGGTCTGGCTTTGTGTTAGTCTGGCCTGTAATCACAATGAATTGGATAGACGTCTGGTGTCTAAATCTATTAGGAAGAAACAGGAGACTATACATTTAGAAGGGTGGTGGCTGTTTTTAAACTTGCATATACTTAGGTTTAATGCAATTATGTTGAAACCATTGATTAGGCTTGTGAGGTTAACTTCCATAGCAAAGTAGCTCTTCGCCTTATAATGAAAAAGATGCTTAGGTTGTTTACATACACAAACAAGAAAAAAATGTGGAGCAGACCATTTAATATTTTATTGTGTGTGTAGGTTCGTGATGTTACTGATCCAGCCGTGAAAAGGTTAGGAGTTGATGCACTTCCTGCTATAGTTGGTTGGCTATCAAATGGGGAGAAGCATATTCTGAAAACAGGGATCTCTGTGAAAGATCTGAAATCTGCAGTTCATGATCTTAGTAATTTACTTGATAGTTTTGAGAAAAAGAACAAGAAGGCAGGAGCCAAGAAAGCACAAACTGCTTCGGAGAAACATATACCTCTGCTTACTGGTTCAAGTTTTAATGCTCTATGCGGTGAGTCAACTCCGGTTTGCATTATTGGTGCTTACAGATCTTCCAGAGCAAGGGAAAAGCTGGAATCAGTCCTATCCATGGTTAGTTAATTTCCTTTTCCTAGGGTACTTTTCTCGACTGGGTGTAGGAATTGTATTCTCATTTTGATTGGGGAGGGAACTTACTAGGCAACCATGTCCTTGTCAGGATTGAAAAGTTCCATTTTTAAGATTGTAATGTGGCTTATTTATCGAATGTTTGTGTTTTCAGGTGTCTCAGAAATCACTATCAAGGCGGAAAATTTCAGCCTTTGACTCGAGGGATTCCATCTCCTACACCCTCTTAGATGCCACAAAGCAGGCAGCATTCCTAAATGCATTTGACAAAGGAGGATTTAAATCAGCAGATAAGCTGTTAGTGGCCTACAAACCACGGAAGAGGAAGTTTGCAGCTTACGTTGGTGACATGACGACAGAAGAAGTAGAGGGGTTTATCAGCTCTGTACTTAATGGGGACATACAGTTTAAGGAGACGCGACAGAAACCAATTCTCAAGTGAGAGAGCGAATTTTAACGAGCCTGGACCATCTGGTTTCTGGTTTCATGTATATAGCAGAGTGATAGTGTCGTTAACATTAGTACAGCAAATATACCAAATCAAGGGGGCTATAGCAATTATTAGCAAAGAGATCTTGGTTCTGATTTAACCTCGACTTGCCACCTGTAGTTGTCACTCAAGTAGACTTGAGAGTTGCCTCTATAATCAATGTAAAAGCGCTGCTCCAAGAGGTTTGGGAAATCCGTTATTTATTTAAAATTTTGAAATGAGGAAGGAAACAATACGAAAATTTAGTGTATAAAAATAATTCAAACGAAAATAGATCATTTTATGGTTTCTGTTTGGTTTGAAATGATGGATAACAATTTGAAAAGGGGTTGTTGAAAAGGTTAACTAAATCCAAGTCGCTTTCCTATAAATCAATTCAGGGAAAAAGATATGTAAGTGTATCAATTATATTAAAAGAAAAGCAATGGCATATATTCTAGTGCAACGAGGTAACCACCTCGGATCCACCTAAATTTGCGGGTGAAGATGTTCATCACAAAAAGTAGCCATTGTTGTTTTCTTTTGGAGGGGGTACAGTTGTCAGGAGGAGAACAACGGTGGGCATGTGTATCGAGAACCATGTTTCCTTTTTCTGTCATGATTGTCGCCAGATTTATTGAGTCAGATGGACACGTTATTCTGGTGACTCTAACCGACGAAGTCAGTGCTTAGCATAAAAGCCTTGACTTGACTTTAAATAATAATAAAAAGAAGAAGCAAAAATTACATTCCCTTTTCCAAATTCCAGCGACTCTTGTGGTTTTCTAGAACCTGGGGACTCTTCTCTGCTCTCTCTCTCTCTCTCTCTCTGGCTTCAGTGAATTCGGTAGTTCCCAAAACCTCGCTCACGGTTTTTGTCAACAAGACGGGTCGTAACTCGCCAACTATCATATCATTTCTCAGAAAGAAAGAGCTCCCGTCCTGTATGTAAGATGTGTTATAATTATATAAAAAATTAATGATATTTATCTAATAACTGACAATAATACGTTTAGTGGGCAAAACAGAAGTATAGAAATTTTGTAAAAGAGCATTTTCAATGATTTTTACGTCTTATTTTTTAAAATATATTATCAAAATTAACTTTTTCAATTTTAAAGATTGATTTTTACAACATATTATATATCAATTTATCTATTTTTTTATATTATTTAAATATTATACTTTTTAATATTTTTTATTCATTTCAAATATTTTCTCTAATTATCAATAATATCTTAATATAATTTGATATTTGTAATATCTTTTAATATATAATATTATATATTTATGTTTTATTTTAAATTAATCCAAATTTATAAACTAAACTAAAATAGAAATTAATTCAATAAAATAAAGGATGGTATATACCTAGCACAACCAAAGACATTTTGATTTGCTATTGGACTCCAGAAAATAATCTCCTTCATGAATACATATAATCCAAATACATACTACTTATGATCTAAATATATATTACATAATATTTATTCAGGATTACATACTACTTCCTTCTTGCACCACCATGATATAAATAATATCCATTCACGAATACTTTCATTCACATATTAAATGAATAAAATCACATTTTAGTTTCTGGGGGAAATAAAATTACTTGGGGCTGGAACCAAAATAAAATACATTCATTCATGAAAGGAACTTGGGGCTGAAGCAGAAATAAAATTACTTTTTAGTTTCTGGAAGGAAAGATAAAAGTAGAAAGTAAGAGAGAGAAATAAATAAAATATTTATATATTTGGAAACAGTATTCATTAGATATAAGGAGGGTATTTAAGCAAATTAGATATTAGTGATGAAATACAAAATCTATTAGATGGATATTTTGGACTCTTTCCATTAAATTTTACAAACAGTCAAGATTTTACATGATCCTTTAGGAGTGATATAATAAGATCCACCATGGCTGTCCTGTCTATTTTCTTCAAAACAAGAGGGCTACCCCAAAACCGCCCCTAGTATCTGCCACGTCCACTCTTATAAATTTCCTTTAGCACTCTTCGCATCCACCACTCCTCCCAGAACAGAAACTTTTCACCCACAAACACCAAAAGAAACAAAAGAACCGTTACTCTCTCACTCGATCTCTTTGTGGAAGTGTCTCAGAGAGCTACTAAGTATCCGTGATTCCGTTCACTTAACAGAGTGATCGCATCTTCAATGGACACCATGATTGGAGCGGTTGATGCGTGTAAGCCAGCGTGCAGCGACGTGTGCAGCCTAACGTCGAACGTTGCCGTATCGACCATCCATGACTCGGTCCCCTCCTTCGTCAACTCGTCCGAGGCCACTCTGGGCGGTCACATCGCCCGCCGGCTCGTAGAAATCGGCGTGACCGACGTGTTCACCGTCCCTGGTGACTTCAACCTGACGCTCCTTGATCACCTCATTGCCGAGCCTGGCCTCACCAATATCGGGTGCTGCAACGAGCTCAACGCCGGATACGCCGCTGACGGGTACGCCCGCTCGCGTGGCGTCGGCGCCTGCGTCGTCACCTTCACTGTCGGTGGGCTCAGCGTCCTCAATGCGATCGCCGGCGCGTACAGTGAGAACTTGCCGGTCATTTGCATAGTAGGCGGTCCCAACTCCAATGACTACGGGACAAACCGAATTCTTCACCACACTATTGGCTTGCCTGACTTTAGCCAAGAGCTCAGATGCTTTCAGACTGTCACTTGCTATCAGGTAATTGGCTTTTCATTTAATTATGTGTTGTGTTATTAAAAAAATAAAAAATTTGATCTACTAATTTGGTTAAAGTGATGATTTGTTGTTAAAAATTTTGTTTCGATGAATGGACTGATCCGTTTTTCTGCTGGGTATGCTATATTGCCTTAGGCTGTGGTGAACAATTTGGAAGATGCACATGAGCTGATCGATACAGCCATTTCAACTTCTTTAAAAGAAAGCAAGCCTGTTTACATTAGCATAGGCTGCAACTTGGCTGCGATTCCTCATCCAACTTTCAGCCGTGAACCTGTTCCATTTTCACTTGCTCCCAAGTAAGTTTTGGGCTTTCCGTTGATTTCTAAACTAAGTATTTAAATTACATGTTAGAATTGACCTTTCACCATAAGATTTATTGGTGCTCTGTTTTTCATGTTATATTTTGTGATACAGATGGAGTAATAAGATGGGTTTGGAGGCTGCAGTGGAGGCAGCCGCGGAATTCTTGAATAAGGCCGTGAAACCTGTTTTACTTGGCGGTCCTAAACTGCGAGTTGCAAATGCATGCGATGCCTTTGTTGAGCTCGCCGATGCTTGCGGTTATTCCTTTGCGGTGATGCCATCAGCGAAAGGGCTTGTGCCGGAGGACCACCCCCATTTCATTGGGACTTACTGGGGTGCTGTAAGCACTGCTTTCTGCGCGGAGATTGTGGAGTCCGCGGATGCTTACTTATTTGCTGGACCTATTTTCAACGACTATAGCTCCGTTGGGTATTCGCTCCTTCTGAAGAAGGAGAAGGCAATCATCGTGCAGCCGGATCGGGTAACGGTTGGGAATGGGCCTTCATTTGGGTGTGTTTTAATGAAGGATTTCCTCGGAGCACTCGCTAAGCGGCTCAAGCGAAACTCTACTTCTTATGACAATTATCATAGGATCTATGTCCCCGAGGGGCATCCTCTGAAGGCTGTACCGAGAGAACCTTTGAGGGTTAATGTTTTGTTCCAGCATATACAAAAGATGCTATCTAGTGAGACTGCTGTGATTGCTGAGACCGGAGACTCATGGTTTAACTGTCAGAAACTGAAGTTGCCACGAGGTTGCGGGTAAGTAGTGGAGACCATATCTCGTTTTAAGTTTGTTTCCGGGTTGCAGTTGCTAAAAATTTTGAAAACTGGCTTGCTTGCTGCAGGTATGAGTTCCAAATGCAGTATGGATCAATCGGTTGGTCAGTTGGTGCAACTCTTGGGTATGCACAGGCCGTGCCAGAGAAGCGAGTGATTGCTTGCATTGGTGATGGAAGCTTTCAGGTATGTCTTGTTTGGGCTGTTTTCTGCCGTAGGCAAGAACCCTGTGGTAACTGCTATGTGGAACACCACATGCAAAGTTTTTAGTTTGTGTGTTTTTTTTTTTGCCTAATTTTGATGTCTCACTCTACAAATCACCATTTGGAATTAACATTGACATTGATTTTCTTTAGCTCGAACTTGATTTCTGGAATCTTGATGTGTTTGTATATGACATGTTGTGACTGCTTCACAGGTCACTGCACAAGATGTGTCAACAATGATTCGATGTGGGCAGAGGACTATCATCTTCCTGATAAATAATGGTGGATACACCATTGAAGTTGAAATCCATGATGGTCCTTACAACGTCATTAAGAACTGGAACTACACAGGGTTGATTGATGCAATACACAATGGCGAAGGCAAGTGCTGGACAGCCAAGGTGAGTTTTTTTGACTTGTACAAATGCTTCAATGCTAAAAAGAGGGGAAACAGTAAACACTAATGTTTCTACACGTCCGTTCCTTTTAGATCCATTGTGAGGAGGAACTGATTGAAGCAATCGAGACGGCAACGGGGGCCAAGAAGGACTGCTTGTGCTTCCTTGAGGTGATTGTTCACAAGGATGATACCAGCAAAGAGCTGCTTGAATGGGGTTCGAGGGTCTCTGCTGCCAATAGCCGTCCACCCAACCCGCAGTAAACTCTACCCGCATCTACGAAATACTATGATCAATTAAAACAGAATGAGCCTTTTTTTTTTTGTTACCACATTAAATAGGAAGTATAAGGTTTGTTTCCTGAACGGTCTGCCTGTTGAACTTGAGATTTCGATGTTTTCTATATTGTATTCATCCTGAATTTGATTTTGTAAGGAAAAATCTATATCCTTCATGTTTCTATTCCATTTTGTGGATGAGATTCTCTTTGTGGGTTAGACCGGTAGATAGAGGGGGAGTTCATGAACTTTTTGCAAAGTTGATCATGAGGGAGTGAGGACCCGCCACAGCGTCGGCACTTGCCAATGTGCTGAAAAGTATCCATCCTAGGCGCATAGAAGTTTCAAGCTTTATTGTCCAAATTCAATAATGCACTAGGTGGGGTCTTCATGATTTCGACTTGGAAAGAAATCTTCAACGCAAACGTAAAAATTGTGAATCCTCCTACGAACAAAACATTTCATGGGATCTTTGTGTTGGGTGGGTTCCTCCATTTGAATCCCATTTAAGTAGTGGAGTGATTTTAAATGATTTGTGAATAGTATTAAAGTAGTAAAAAAGTGGTAAATAAGTAATGATGAAATATTAAATAGTAGTGAATAATAATAAAAAATAATAAAAAATAGTAATAAAATACTGAATGAATAATGTTACATACAGTCACTTTTGTATATTTTCTAAACACTCTACTGATGTGATTGACTGTATCAATTTTTTTTTAATATTCAACTAATTATATCATTAGAATGCGTAAAAAAATATACAAACATAACTATATATAAAATTTTTATTTAGCCCGTTCCCTTAAAAAATAGTCTACAACGAACTAGTAAAATGAACAGTAAAAATAGCTAGAGTTATTTTCGGAGGTCAAATCTGTTAAGCCGAATACACTGGCCATTCAAATTGTTTTGCTTATTTTTTTTTTTTTCGTGTCTTTCTAAGCCCTCCTTGGTAGAATTGGAACTCTCTAGGTACCATATATTCTGTTGTTATTAGAGAAAAACAAATCAATATAAAATTATCATATTACATTTAGTTGGTGTATGTTTGCGAAGTACTATGTTGAATTATCGTATTACATTTATGTTTATAAGTAGTTATGTTGAATTAAAAATATATTAATTAAAAATTATCATTTCTTTTTTTATGTGCGTTTGTTTTTTAAATGATTAGCTTAAATAAACTTTCCAACTATAACAAGAATAAAAATTGTAAAGAAAGAATGGAAATAAATATTTAAATGAAATATAGATAGATTTAGAGAATTTGTTATTTCGTGTTGTTGAAAACTGCCCAGCTAAATTAAAAAAAGTGAGTTTTCTAGTTAAATTTTGGTTAAAGTATAGTTAGTTCACTACTAATGTCACTTTGGGGCTATTTTGTAATTTCAGAAATTAGGGGTTACACTTCTATTCAAGTGTGTGTTGAGTGGTGAGACAAAAGAAAACAAAAAGAGGGAGTTCCACCCGTACATAAGGAAGAGTGAAAATATGTCTTTTTCTCGCACTTCGATTAGAGTTTTGAAGAATCATTTGAGATCTGATTCTAATGAAATTTTAGTATGTTATTCCTGACAGTGACAGCAAATTTCTCTCCAGTTGTTTATTGCAAATAACCACCCGTTGCTCTGGTTGATATCGATATATATCCATGTGATGATTATGCGATGAACAAAAAATATAGATATTTTTGATGTGCGGATAATCTCTAGCGATTGCTTTAAAGAAGACAATCTATACCCATTATTGTTGATAGTGAAAGTTTTAAATGGTCTAGGTCCCATGGTTTATGCCTTTTGCATTGGAAGGTTTTTTATGTAAAAAATTATTGGTGCTTGCTTGATTTTCTTTATTTTATTTGTGAGTTTATTTTTATTAGACTGCCAATTTAATATGCACAAAGAAAGATATAAAATATCATGTTGTGCTTTTGGTGTTTACCCTAACAAGGTGTTACCAGAGCTTGGTTGTCTATTAATATTGCTAATTATTTGTGTGAATTAAATGGAGGATTCATTTGACAACATGATTAAACTTATTGTTTCCAATTATTCAAAGTGGAAGACAATGATGGAAGATGTTCTGTATTGCAAATAGTTATTTGAGCCTATCGACTTGGCTGATGTTAAACCAAAGAAGAAAATTGATGATGAATGAAAGAAATTAAGCAGGAAAATTGTCAATCATATTAGGCAATGGGCTAGCCAAAATGTCTTCCATGATTCCATCATGTAGCCAAAGAAATAGATATTAGTCTCTAGATGAAATTAAAAAGCCTTTATGCACGAAAGATTGTAAAAAATAAAGCTTTTATGATAAAAAGGCGTGTGAATTTAAAGGGATGGATAAAGTGTTGTAGAGCATCTGAACAATTTCAAAAATTGTTGAATGAGTTGTTACCATGAAGCTTGTCTTGAATGATGAGGTTTAACTTTTACTTTTGTTGAGGAAAGAAGGAAAGAACACGATATTTCTTCTCATTCAGAGGCACTTGTTACAGAAAAGCGAGGGAAGAGTAGAAAACCTCATGGTGATAACAATCGTGAAGAAATAGTGTAGAAAGTTTTAAAAGGAACAACTGAAAGAAAATTGTGAAGAACAGAAAGAAGAAAAAGAAATTGTAGCGGTTGCATCTGATGTTGATGTGTTCATTGTTTGCGATGATGTTCATACTAATGTCGCGTGTCAAGACTCTACTTGGATAATTGATACAAGTTCTTTTCATATTACCCTATAGATAGATTTCTTTTCTTCATATACTAGTGGTAATTTCGGTTAGGTTAGGATGATAAATGAATTAAAGTGTCAAATTGTGGACATATGAGATGTGCAATTGGAAACTAACATTGGGTGCAAATTGTTTCTTAAATATGTAAAGCATGTTCCTGATATGCACTTAATTAATTTGATCTTATTAGAAAAATTAGATGATGAAGGCTACCATGATTACCTTGGAGGTGAAAAATGGACACTTAATAAGGGTTTTCTTATTCTGACTAGAGGAAGGAAGATCAGCACTCTTTACAAGACAGATGCAGAGTTGATCAATGGAAATGTCATTGTTGCGGAGAATGAAATCTCCACCGAGCTATGAAATAAGAGGCTTGGCCACATTAGTCATGAGAATGGTCTTCAAATTCTTGCAAAGAAGCAACACCTATCCAATATCAAAGGTACACAACTAAAGCCCTATACTCATTATCTTATGGAAAAGCAACAAAGAATTTATTTTCATACATTTTCTCCATCTAGAATGGGTAATATTCTTGACTTATTTCACATTGATGTTTGCACTATGAATGTCAAAAGTCTTGATGGTGCATTTTATTATATTACTTTTATTGATGACCGCTCTATAAAAAGTGTGGGCTTTTCTACTAAAAACTAAAGACCAAGTACTAGATTGCTAGATGTATTCAAAGTTCTACATGTGAAAGTTGAAAGGGAAATTGGAAGACATTTAAAATGTATTTGGGTAGATAATGGTGGTGAGTATAGATGACTATTTGAAAAGTATTATAGAAGTCATGACATCAAGCCTTAGAAAATAATTCTCAAGACACCACAATAGAATGGTGTAGTAGAGAGAATGAACAAAATAATTTGTGAAAGAATCGGTGTATTCTCTCTCATGCAAAATTGTCTAATTCCTTTTAAGGTGAGGCAATGAAGACAACAATTGACTAGCTAAATATTTCTCCTTCAATTACTTTGGATGGTGGCATTTTGGAAAGGGTTTGCACAAGGAAATATATTTCTCTTAAGCATTTGAGGGTGTTGGCTGAAGGACTTTTGTTCATATTCCCAAAGATGAGAGGTTCAAACTTGATAGAAAATCTAAGCAGTGCATCTTCCTGGGGTATGCATATGAAGAGTTTAATTATATAGTTTATAGATAGATAGAAGTTACAGGATCTAGTTAATAAAAAAATTTAGAAAAGTAGAGATGTTAATTTTTTTGAAGATCAAACCATTGAAAATGTGAATCTGAGTAAAAACTCATTGGAAGAATTGAAAGTGGTTAATTTGAAAGTGATGATATGAGATCAAAACAACAAGTAGATCAACCTCCTTCAGAATGACCTACAGAAAATTAGTTAAGAAAATCTAAGCCCTTCCGTTTCAAGGGAGCCTATTTCAAGAGATAGAAGTGCAATGTGCTATTCTATCTAAGCTTTTTGAATGTCTTCTACGTTCTCATGACAAAGGTAAATTTAGTTTATGAAAATGGTGTCTTGCTCAAAGGTCAAGATTCAAGAATAGAGAGAGAAAAAATTTCAAAACTTGGAAAGCCCTTTTTAGTTGACCCTCACAAAAAGGGCTTTCCAAGATAGAATAATAAGAACTAAGGAACCCCTTTCACAAAATTAAGCTTGATTTGTCTGTGGCATTTTGCTTGAATTTACAAGTTTCGAAAGCAAGAAAATAATCCTGAAACTAGCGTAATTGATGAGTCATTGTAGCAATGATTACAGACATTAACATGATTTAATTTATTGAAGGGTGGTGGACGGATTCCAGTGCCAATAAGCATGCCTGCTATGGTAAAGATTGGTTAAAAAATTATATTCCATTTGAAGAAAAGAAAACTATTATGCTTGGTGATTCAAATAAAACCAAGGTTTTTGGGATTGATGAGATTGATTTGAAATTCATTTATGAACGTATATTGACGCTCAAAGATGTACTTTATACACCGTCTATGAGGGATAATTTGATGTCAAGTTTTTTACTCAACAAGGCTAGCTTCAAAAAAACTATGGAATTTGCTCAATATGTAATTTCAAAAAAGTGGGGTTTTTGTGGGCAAGGGCTACGCTTATGATAAAATGTTTAAATTAAATGTTGAGAATAAAATATCAAATGTTTCTGTTTATATGTTTAAATTTTTGGCATGCACGTTTATATTATATCAATGGTAGATATGTTGCAATCATGAGTAGTTTAGAATTAATTCCCAAATTGACAAAGGATATTCAAAAATGTGAAGTTTGTAGTTAGGCAAAAATTACAAAACGACCTCATCAAACTGTTGAAAAATAAAAATTGTTAGATTTAATTCATATCAATCTCCGTGAACTTGAAGGAATCTTAACTCATGGAGGAAATATATATTTTATGGCTTTTATTGATGATTTTTAAAAAATACACGTATATTTATTTATTAAAAAATAGATGTTTTTGAAAAATTCAAAGAATTCCCATACAAAGTTGAAAATTAATTTGGTAGAAAGATAAAGATTTATACGTGATAGATGCCAAGAGTGTGATTCAAATGAGTTTAATTCTTTTGTACAGTCATTGCGAATTATTCATGAAACTACTGCACCATACTCATTTGTATCTAACGGTGTAACTGAGAGAAAAAATAAAATGTTGATTGAATTGACAAATGCTATGCTTATTGATTCAGGTGCTCTCTCAAGTTATTAGGGTGAAGTAATTTTGATTGTTTGTCATGTTTTATATAGTGTGACTTACAAAAATTCAAAAACTATACATTTTGAATTATGGACAGAGTACAAGTCAATTCGGGGTATTTTAAAATTTGGGGATGTTTGGCATTTGTAAGGCTAACATATTATAAAAGGCCCAAATGGACTCACTAATTTCTAATAAACTTGAAAAGTAGTTGAATAAGCACTAGGTTGCAAAACCATAGGGTGTAAATGGGTCCTTAGGAAAAAAAATTATACCAAATAGAACAATTGAAAAATTCAAGACTAGGCTTGTCGTAAAAGGTTTTAAACAAAAAGCCGACCTTTATTTTTTCGACACTTTTTCTTCACTTACAAGATTAACATCCATTAGATTATTGATTGCAGTTGTAGTAATCTATATAAATAGAGACCTCGATAAGGAAATTTATATGGATCAACCTGAAAGCTTTGTAGAGTTTGGCCAAGAAAGCAAAGTATGTAAGTTGACAAATCCCTATATGGCTTAAAATAGATCCTTAAATTGTGGCATGAGAAATTTGACTTTTGTATGATCTATAATGGCTATAAACTAAACGAGAGTGATAAATGTATTTATTATAAATTTTAGGATAATTTTTATGTTATTATTAGCTTATATGTAGATCATTTATTGATATTTGGTTCTAATTTGCATGTTATAATTGAAACAAAACACATGCTTAGTAATCGTTTTGTTATGAAAGATCTTGGTGAAGCTAATTTTATCTTGGTTATGAAAACCACAAAACCTTCTGATGGTATTTTTCTTGATTTGTTGCACTATATTGAGAAGATATTAAAAAGATATAGTTATGATGGATGCAAGCATGTGGTTACTGCTTTTGATTGTAGTACTCATTTGTTTTCTGTTAAAGATGAAAATTATGTAATTAACCAAAAAGGAATATGCTAGCATGATTGGTACTTCAAGTTATGTAGCTGATTGTCTAGACCTGTCATTGATTATGTACTAGGAATACTTACTAGATTTACTACCAAGCCAAGAAGAGACCATTGATATGCAATGGATCAGATAATGAAATAATATCAATGGATCAGATAATGAAATATTTATCTGGTGCAAAATATTGTCGCTTGTTTTATAGAAAATATCCTATTGTACTTAAATGTTTTAATGATGTCGATTGGAATACCTTGTCAGCTAATTCTCTTTCTACTACTAGTTATATTTTTACTTTTGTTGGTGGTGTTATATGTTGGAGGTATAAAAAAAAACAATTGTTACTAACTCAATTATGAAATTTGAGCTTATAGCTTTGGCTGCAGCAAGTGAAGAAGTAAACTGGTTGAAAGATTTATTACATAAAATCCCCTTATAGGAAAAATCATTTCTACTCATATTAATTCATTTTGATATGCTTGTTAAGAATGTTATACAAATAACTAAAACTTACATCTTCCTATTAGCTTATACTTTTGAAACAAGTGATGATTTCATATGGTATTAGAGTAGATGTCCTGAGTTTGAATCTTGAATCTATACCCAACTGCATTTAATTAAATATTTTATGTGAAGCGTGAGTATTAAGAATATAATACAAACAATTAAATCTACATCTTCTCATCTGTTTAAATTTTCTGGACTATTGGTGATTTTATAGTACTGTTACTATTGGTAGAGTACAAAATCGAAATTACAATGGTAAATTTAGACCAATAAGAAGAAAACATAGTACTGTGAGATCTTGTTTGAGTAGTGGTGTCGTTAACATGGATTATGTGAAATCATGTGATAATCTAGGAGATCCACTTACCAAGGCCTGGACATGAGAAAGGGTTGGATAACATAGAGGAGAATGAGGTTAAAGTCCATACAATCATGACATCACTCGTGGTGTTAGAAAGAAACTAATACTGCTTCCGATCAGCATACTGGTTAATATGATTTCTGGCCGGTATCCATTTTATGGTATTCTTACCTGGTGCTATATTTTCTACATGAGAGTTGTACATCATGTTTTCACTTGTCGTCCAGGAGCTGAAATTTGACTTCAAAGTCACGGGGCTAAAATTATGGAGTTAATTATGGAGTTGCTAAAACATGGTCCACGAAGATGAGTAGTGTACTGATATGGTCCACACGTTTTCTGTTGAGATCTATTATATATGTGGCTTTGAGAGTCGATGACAAGGATGTATCTAGTTTCTATAAGGTTGAACCTGGGAGCCGAGCCAATTCAGTTGTTGACTCATCAACTCAATTGGTATATATTTGTCTAACGTGTATCATGCACGGTGCGCCTTTAAATCTTGACTCGTGTTTTAATCAAAATTGCTTTCATGAAAAGTTATATCTAAACACGTGGTTGCAAACCCCAATGAAGATTGAAGCAAATGATAATATTCCGTCCATTACAGATGAAATAGATAGTATTTATTTAGTGTAAAATATGAGATATTTTGATCATTTCACATGATGTTGATATGTAAAATGATCTAAGTACTTCATATTTTACACCAAATGAATACTATCTATTCAACTGATTTTCTATTTAGCTCATAATCTTCACATTTTTTTTTCCATTAATTCGTTCACCATTTAAAGTGGTTCCACGCCATGGTATTAGAAACCCAAGCTGTCATATAAATTTCAGAGAAAGGCAAATGAAGACAACTCTCTCTGTTGCGTACTACGTACCGACTCAGTCATGATATCCATCTTGCCGCCCCTCAAACTATTTAATGTGCGAAAATTGAAAAACAGAGCAATCAGTGAGAATGCTGGTAAAAAAGAGCCGAACAACATTATCAGAGAAAAGAAGGAAGACAAGAAAGGGAAACCTGGGGGGAGATCAGGGAGAGTGAGGCCTAGTCTTAACTACATCATGGATGAGGAGTGTTTCATGTTTATATTTAGTTGTCTATATTACTGAACTCTGCAAAAACCAAAAGGTAAGATTTATATTAACTGAAGAGAATCATCCATTGCTATCAAATTACAATCAGTGAAAACTAGCATATCATTGATTGCCTGTTCAGACATAAGTTGATGGATAGTGGTGAATTTAATAATTTAATCTACATTCTAATAAGTTAATAACATTAGATTTTGAACTAATAACTATCTTCAATACATGCTTATGACCATTTTAGTACTATATATCTTATGGTCTGATTTGGACAGTGAAACTATCTCAACTCATTTAATCTTATCTCTTTTCATCTATTTATTACAACTTTTTAAAACTTTCAAATAAAATACAATAAACAATTCAACTTTTTTAAATTCTAAAATAAAAATAATATTAAATAATAACATTATAATAATATTTAATTCAATTTTCAACTTTTATTTCATCTTAACTCATTATCTAAAAGACTAAACCAGGCCTAAGTTGTCGGTTATAAGATTAATCCTACTAAACTAATTGTAGAGGGCATTTTGTTGTAAAGAAATTTATGCTGAGGTGGTTCAATTACTGTCATTCCACTGATTGGGACATTTTTGGAAGACTCATTAAACTAAACCAAAACATGTCGCACGTTTTTTTTTTTAATAGAAACTAAGGTGTTGCCGACTGGCCTAAAGGATATTTGCAAAACATGTGCACGTTAATTAGTGAGCTTTGAATTACCAACATAAATCGTGTATAATCATCTTGAAAAAAAAAATAGAAATGATATTTGTATTGGTGGAGTACACAAGCGTCATGCAATTCTTTTAAAAAAATGAGTAAATAAGGAATATATATATAAAAGATTAATTTTTTACTAGTAGACTCCACTTTTTTTTAAAAGGATTGCACAGTGCTTGCGTACTTCACGATTATATTTAGCATTACTAAAAAAAAAAAAAAAACCTAGGAACCGAAAACCCAAAATGCATTCAACTTTTGTCGTTCAACAAATTAAAGATGTAGGAACATCACTTGTAGAATGGAAATGCTTTAGGTTAGAATGGAAACGCTTCTAATATTTCTCCATCCACCAAGAAACTTCGAGAAGACTCAGTAAACTATAAAGCAAAGTAGCAAACGAGAATTGCGCTCGGTGCTGTTTGAATAAAGCACATCGTGACTCACATTCAAACAACATTCACCACAAAGGTTTTGCTCCCCATGAAGTATACTCTCCGTGGCTTAAAGTTACAACTATCATCATGATTGTTCCAATTTGAGCAAAATGTTTGCTGCTTAATCATCTTCTACCTCCCATTCTCCACCTTCATTAGAATCTTCAAATCCTTATTGTCAGTTGTCTCTCTTTAAAACTTCTAATGGGAGTTCCACTCTTTTCATGGCTTTTCTTGATGACATTGCATTCACTTTTCCCAAGTTTCTCTGTGTATATGACTTTTGGCCAGTGTCTCGGCGATCAACAATCCTTGTTGCTCCAACTGAAGAACAATCTCGAATTCGAGGGAGAGTTGTCGACAAAACTGGTGCACTGGAATGAAAATAGTGATTGTTGTTTGTGGGAAGGTGTAACCTGCAGTGAGGGACGTGTTATTGGTCTCGACTTGAGCAGCGAAGCAATCTCCGATGGACTGGACGATTTAAGCAGCCTCTTCGGTCTTCAGTACCTGCAGAACCTCAGTTTGGCGAATAACTACTTCAATGATCTACCGAATGAGTTTCCTTCTGAGCTCGACAGGCTGACTAATTTGATTTGTTTGAATCTATCAAATGCTGGCTTCATAGGGCAGATTCCAATTGCGATTTCGCGCTTGACAAGGTTGGTCGTTCTTGATTTATCTATGAGATTGCCAAGTCCGTATGCCTATGACCAGCCATTCTATGAAATTCCATTGATAAAACTTGAGAATCCAAATCTTAAGATGCTCGTTCAAAACCTTTCTGAGCTTATAGAAATTCATCTTGATGGTGTTAATATATCAGCACCAAGGAATGAGTGATGCGAAGCCTTGTCTTCTTCACTGCCAAATCTGAGAGTGTTGAGCTTGTCAAATTGTTGTCTTTCAGGCACATTTCCAAAAAAGATCTTCCAGTTACCAATGATTGAGATTCTTGACTTGTCCCTAAATAATCTACTTGGAGGTTCATTGCCAGATTTTCCTTCAAATGGATATCTCCAGACCCTTCGGCTTAGCCATACAGAGTTTTCAGGGGTATTGCCAGATTCTTTTGGTAAGCTTACAATGTTATCCACAACAGATCTTCGCGGATGTGATTTCAGTGTATCGATCCCAGAGTCAATGGCAAGCCTTACTCAATTAGTTTATTTGGACCTCTCACAAAACCATTTCAGTGGATCAATCCCAGAGTCAATGGCAAGCCTCACTCAGTTAGTTTATTTGGACCTCTCAAACAACCATTTCAGCGGACCAATTCTGTCATTCAGCATGGCCAAGAATTTGAACCAAATATATCTTTCTAATAACGATCTTACTGGCCATATTACTCCCACTGATTGGGCCAAGTTTCAGAATCTAGAAGTTCTCGACTTGGGGAACAACTTGCTTACGGGCAATATTCCGGTTTCTCTGTTTTCCCTTCCATTACTTCAGAGATTAATACTTTCAAACAATAGTTTTTCTGGTCAACTCAATGAATTTTCTAATGTTTCTTCTGACCAATTGCGTGAAGTTGATTTGGGCAGTAACAACTTGGAAGGGCCAATTCCTATGTCTGTCTTTGAACTTCGAGGTCTTGAGACCCTTTCACTTGCTTCAAACAACTTTATTGGTTCCTTGCAACTTGATGATATGATTCCTAATGCTTTGTTACCCTTCACCTCGGGATTGGCTCCATGTAAGTTAAAAAGGTTTCCTGATTTCTTGAGAAACCAATCTAAGTTATCCATCCTAGATCTTTCAGACAACCAGATTCATGGAGATATCCCCAATTGGATTTGGATTCCTTCTCTTTTGTTCTTAAATCTCTCTCATAACTACTTTGTCACTCTACAAGGACCTTTAACCAATGTTTCTTGGTTAAAAATGTTGTACCTTCAGTCTAACCAGCTCCAGGGGCCATTGCCAGTTTTCACAATAAATGCCTTCGTTTTGGATTTTTCGAGGAATAATTTCAGCTCTATACCAGCTAACATTGGTAACATCCTTGGAAATATTGATTTCTTGTATCTTTCAAGCAATAAATTCAATAGAAGTATCCCTGCATCATTATGTAATATCTTAGAACTCCGAGTTCTAGATATGTCGTACAATTCCTTGAGTGGAATAATCCCCCACTGCTTGTTTGAGATGGTAAATGTAGCGGTGCTGAACCTAGAGGGCAACAATCTTAGTGGAAAAATTTCTGATACATGTCCAGGCAATTGTAGCCTACATACATTAACTCTTAACGGAAACCAACTTGAAGGAGGGCTACCAAAATCTCTGGATAATTGCCAATCCTTGCAAGTTTTAGACCTTGGGAATAACCACATCCAAGATATCTTTCCATGTTACTTGAAGAACATATCCAGCTTGCGTGTTCTTGTTTTAAGATCGAACAAATTCTATGGGTCCATTGGTTGTCCAGGTTTGGAAGCAACCTGGCCAATGCTACAAATTATAGACTTGGCTTCGAACAATTTTAGTGGCAACCTTCCGAGTAATTCCTTGGCCAAATGGAAAGCAATGATGAGTGATGGAGATGGGGCACAGTTAAAGCCTGATCACCTGGGATTTCAAGTGTATTATCAAGATACGGTAACAATTACCATGAAAGGTCGAGAGCTGAAGCTAGAGAAGATCCTAACTATCTTTACCTCCATTGACTTTTCATGCAATGATTTCCAAGGGCCTATACCTGAAGAACTGGGAGGACTCAAATACCTATATATTCTCAATTTGTCACATAATGCTTTCACCGGCCAAATTTCATCAACTTTGGGAAAATTGAGTAATCTCGAGTCACTAGACCTATCAAGTAATAAGCTTACAGGAGAGATTCCTTTGCAACTTGCAAATGGTCTTATTTTCCTCTCAGTCCTCAGCCGTTCATTCAATCAACTAGTGGGAAAGATTCCATTGATCAAGCAATTTGCTACATTTTCGGAAATCTCTTATGAAGGGAACAAAGGATTATGTGGCTCCCCTTTGAAAGAAAAATGCAACGATGATGAAGCGCCAACATCTTCACCTCCAATATTTGAAGAAACTCATTCCAACTCGGGGATTTTGGTTGACTGGAACTTCCTGAGTGCTAAATTGGGGTTCGTTTTCGGTTTTGGGATTGTCATTGGGCCGTTGATGTTTTGGAAGCAGTGGAGGTTTTGGTACTCTAAACAAATCGATGACATTCTTTTCAAGATCTTTCCCAAGCTGTATCTTGGAAGAGAATACCGTCGAAGGGCCGCGCACAGAAATTGAAGGCAGAGACATGAAGGATAATAAGGTGGAGCAATCAACCAGGTTTATCAAACTCTTATCTCTGGCTCAATACAAGGAAAATTGAAACGCAAGCATCCATGCTGTAATTTGAGTGTCGTTGAAATGTATGATGTTTTCTTATACTACTACTAGGTTGTATCATTAAACTACTACTCTGTGATATGAATAGAAACTTTCCTATGCTCACTTTCAGCTCTATTATGAGATTTACACGTGACCAAATTATTTTATCTCATCTAATATAATCATTACAATTTTTTAAAAATTAGCACATAAAAAATAATAAATAATTCAGATTTTTCAAATCCTAAAACAAAACTAATATTAAAAAATTATATTATAACACAATTTTATTTGACTTTCAACAAAATATCTTATCTTATTTTTTCTGAATTGTGTAACCAAATGAAACTTAAAAGTAGTTACAGCACTGGTCAGATTAGTAGTTAAATTTACAAACCAAAAAATATTATTTTGTTAAATTAGCACATATATTTTGACCCATTATACAGTAAGTAAAATGAATCATGCTTAAACCACATACAGAACCCACCAAAAGTTTTCACCGATTCTTTTTTTTTTTTTTAAAAAAAACTTAATGATTAAGGAAGCGTTTTTAAATGATGTTGTGAATTTTTTTTTTAAATATTTAAAGATATAAAATAAATGTATGAAAAAAAAGCCAAAAAATAAAAAAATAAAATAAAATAAAAAATAAAAAAGAGAAAAAAAGGGAAAAACAACAAGTTTACTCTATTCGGTGTACACCTTCAGTGGATAACAACGTACGTCCAATTAAGTAAAATATTCAAAACAGCATCAATGTCACCAACATCTTCATTTCTAAAATTTGGTTAATTGAACATCTTGATCTTTTCTAATTTGCTTACCCTCTCGTTAATTTGTTTATATATTAGGGATGAAAAATCTCAAACTCTATTAAGTGGAGAGATGGACTAAGAGCTTTTTAACCAATAAATTCCTTAAAAATATAATAAATTCTATGAACCAATTGGTTATAACACTAGAAAGGGATAAATTGAAAAGGCATTTGGTAAGAAAACTAAAAGACTCTTCAATGCAAATTAACCTCAAGTTTAATTGGAAATATAATTATTTATTTATTTTATAATTTTAACTTTAGTTCATCTTATGTACTTTTTATTTAATCATGATCACGTATACATGAACACAAGTAGATCATGATTTGGCTAAAGATGAATAAAGCTCCCTCTAGAGAACATAAACTGATAATTAAAAGTTGATCTCATAATAGAGCTGAAAGCGAATAAAGCTGAAAGGGTGAGCTAAAAGTTGATCTCATATGAATAAAACTCGCCATATTTATTTATTCTAATGGAGGAAGTCCTCACAAGAATACTAAAGGAAAAATATGAGAGTGGAATAATTCGAGGATATTCTCAAGCTAGAGGTACGCCTTTAATTTCTCACTTATTATATGTAGATGATATTGTGATTTTTACAAATGGAGCCAAAAGGTCTGGTTAAAGTTCTGGAAGTATATGAGAAATGGTTGGGTCAACTAGTGAGTAGAGAAAAATCGGCAAGAATTTTTTCAAAGCACATAAGGCCAGCTAGGAGAAGGAGCATCCTGCAAATCACTGGATTTGGAAAGGGTTGGCTTCCAATAAAGTATTTGGGGGTGAACATCGTCGATGGAAGACTTACATTTAGCCATTTGGAGGAACTCATTAATAAAGTACGTGATAAGGTAAGTGGCTGGAAGACTAGACTTCTATAGGCCAGAGGCAAACTTATTCTCTTATTGAAACATGTTCTATCTAGTTTGCCAATTTATCTACTATTTGTTCTACAGGTCCCGAAGTTGGTTTTAGGCACTAGTAACCGAATACCTAGCACATTTTTTGTGTGAGAATCATATGGCTCGCCCAAAAAGAAATGGTATGCTTGGAACACAATTTGTAAGCCAATAAATGAAGGTGGCCTAGGCCTCCGAGACCTTGAGGAGGTTCAAAAATCCCTACAGATGAAGTTTGCATGGAAAATCATCAAAAATAACTCTCTTTGGGCACAATTCTTCAAGGGAAAATATGTGAAGGAAAATCATCTCTCTCTTCTTGATAAAACAAAAGGAACTTGGTTTTGGAGAATGGTTATGAAGCAAATTCCGAATGTGTTGGAGCAAGTAAAATGGAAAGTGCGTGATGGTAATGTGTCATTTTGGTTTGACTCATGGGCTGGAGAAGGTCCCTTAGCAGACTCTTTACATCTCACAGAACTCCCAGGACTAAAGGTTTGTGATTGTAAATTGGCTAATGAGTGAGACTTTCACCTCGTGGAGAGTTTGGTGGGAGTGAAAAAAGCAGAGGAGATCATTGAAGAACTTGGAAATCCATGAGAGGGGAAGGACCTGCTAGTATGGACCCCTGCCATAGATGGGCAGTTCACAGTTTGTAGCACATGGGATTGCCTGCGAGTGAAGTCTCCCGAGACACCATGGTCGGCTTGGGTATGGCATGAGCTCTTACCAAAGAAGATGTCGATAATGGTCTGGAAAGTATGGAACAATAGCCTTAGTGTGGATGACAGGTTAAGGAGGATTGGGATTATAGTGGTGTCCAAGTGCTATTTTTGTACTAGAGAAGGCTATGAGGACATCAACCATGTCCTATATGCTGGAGAATTTGTTCAACATATATGGAGAAAATGTGCTCTGTCCTTTGGCGTCTCGTTTCAGGAATATATCACATGGAAAGAAAACATGAAGCTGTGGTTTAGGCGTGCATCCAAGTCCTCTCAAATGGGGGTAATATTGGGAACCCTTCCTATTACTATAATGTGGAAGCTATGGTCAAGGAGGTGTAGATCATGCATGGAGGGTTACGCGGAAATGCTAGAAGAAGTATGGTAGGTGGTTTGGTTATGGTTGACAAGAATAATGGAAAAATCTACAAACTTTTAGGAGCTTGCAAATGGAAATCAGGAAACGTTGAGGGCTCTGAATATTATAGTGCTTCCTATGAAACAAAATTAAATTCAAGTGATCAGATAGACGAAGCCGCAGTACGGAAAATTCAAGTTAAATACGGATAGGTGTAGTTTGAATAACCCAGGGAACTCGAGTGTAGGAGGTCTCCTCTATAACGATTAGGGCAACGTAGTCTTTACATTCTCTGTAAAACTGGGAAATGGTAGCAGCACTGCAGCAGAAACTAAAGCCATCCTTCATGGGCTGACGCTGAAGTTGTGTCAAGAACGAAGGATACAGGGAGTGGTAGTTGAATTCGACTCTTTGATGGTGGTTCGGTGGGATAGCAGTGATAAGTGTGGAGTGTGGTACCTTGAAGAATTTTGGGAGGAAATTGTAAGACTTGTTAGAGAAGGGGATCACTCAATTCAGCATGTATTTTGGGAAGGAAATGCCCCTGTTGACTACTTGGCAAAACATGGTGCTCAGGGACACGACCGACTTTGGCACAACACCTTGTAGCTCCCAATGAAGCTCCGAGGACTTATTCGTACAGATAAGCTAAATCTTCCATATTTACGTATTCGATAGGAATTGAATTTGTGGTAATATTGGATAGTTTTATTTTGGTAGTTGACATTTGTCGGAGTTTTTTGTTTTTGCTCTAGCGTGGGTCCTGTATTATGGTATTCATCCGCCATAAGTGAGGCTTCACTCAATAAAGGGACGTGCCATCCTCTTTTTTAAAAAAAAAAAAACTAATAATTAAAAGTATTTCTTAACTAGATTGGATCGAGAATCCAAAGTCTTTTTTTTTTCCTTTCGGTAAATGACTGCTAGCTTTAAAAATTAGACTAATTAATATGAGGAATAAACCTTTCATATCTTTGGTTATTCTCAATGTGCATTATATATTTTAATCTCTATATCAAGAAACATAGAGATAATAATTTTTTTGTATCTAGCTAGAATCATTTTTATAATATTTGTATTATGCAAATATACTAAACTGTACATTTTGGAAAATATATAAAAGAAAATTAATTATTTAAATGTTGATTTGCCCTCCAAAAATAAATTCCTAGATTCACCCGGCACAGCTCACACATGCTATTTCCCAGTGTCGTTCCGTTGACCAAAGACACTTTTCCAACAATAAACCGGCCACCATAGCGCTAATATATATATATATTTATATGAATAAAGCTACTCTGCCGGTTCCATAAGACCGCTCCCAGTTAACACATGATGTGGAGTGCGCAGGCCTGCAACCTGAGACATATTTGGGGCCGACACGATCCGACAACTGAGCAGTTCGAAAATGGGCCAACCCGACCTGCATCATTTGGGATTAGGTGAAACTGGACGGTTTTTTTTTTTTTTTTGGTATATATATTTTTTTAATTTTTTATGTGTGCCTTTCTAGAAGGATCCAGACAGTTACCTTAAGGAAATTGAAGAACAATATTTGACACCCTAATTACAACTTAATGCAATGTCTTTAAAGTAAAAACTACAAAACTGCAATTTTGTCACATATTATGGTCTTTAAACCAAGTGGAAAGATATTTTCTTTTTCTAAAATGATAAAAGGAACATAAACTCCATTAGCTGTTTAAGAGGAAGTAGGAATATGGTCAACAAATGCTTTCAGACAAAAAGTAGGAGTGGGTCTTGATAAAGTTGACAACTTCAGGAATGACGATGAAAAGGGGCCTTAAGACAAGCTTTAGGTGGAAAATCTTCTCTCTCTCTCTCTCTCTTCCTATCCTTATCGTGGATGGAGCTGGACTGCTTGATGGGTTGGAGAAGAAGTCGGTACTTGTTTCTTGGATGTGAGATCCAAGAGTGAGAGAGAGAGAGAGAGAGAGAGAGAGAGAGAGAGAGAGAGAAGATGAAGGCAGGGGGTAGGGTTTGTGTAGAAGTGAGAGAAGTTAAATGGACGGATTGCAAATGATGGCCCGACATTCATCAAGTTCTACAGTGTGGAAACCAACTCTTGATTTCCATCCGGTTTTATCGGGTCGGGTCCAATCTTGTAGCATGGGTTCATTGGCCCATCGGGCTTTTTGCACAGGCCTAGAGTGCCACGTTGTCTAAGAGAAAAGGAAAACTTTTGTCTTTTGCCAAACACGATTTAATGGACCAGCCTCCCCTCTACCATCTCGCACCCACCTAACCTCTCCCTAATGTCGCTAACCTCTATTCCCGGCGTCATCTACGGCAAAAAATTGAGTCAAGCCAAGCTTCTTTATATATATAAAAAAAAACCACGATTCGAAGCCTCCATCTTGCACCTGTTGTCCCTCCCGCCCTCCCTCCCTCCCTCCATCACGAGTCACTCTGAGTCGGCCTCCTAAGGTGAAAGTGAAGCTTTGTTTTGAACAATTTTCTAAGGTGAAAGTTATGCTTTGTTTTGAACAATTTCTTCATCTTTGTTTTGTCTATGTGTATTGAGCTTTTATGGACTCACCGATAGCTTTTATTAACATCTATAGAAATTTAATGTATAGAATGCACGTATTGGTGTAGAATATAGATAAATCAAGTAAAATACATTAGATTATCTATTAGCCCCTTACAATATTTTTGAAGGATTTATCGTTGCCAATAGTGATCTGGAGTTGAGAATCTAGCATTTGCCTCTTTTTTAATAAGGCTCGTGCATTCAGATACTCTACATGTATTTGACGTCTAGTTTTATTACTGCAAGATTCAACTCTTTTATTTTTTTTCATTTCTTCTAATAATATTATGTGGCGTACGATCAAATCTAGGCGGCACATTAGTACCACTATCTCTCTATATATAGAGAAATGCTAGGTAGATCGATGGTCTATCGAAACATTTGCACCGATGGGTGCTTTTTTATTTTTTATACATTTTTTTTCTATGTATTAAATGATTTTTTTATTTTTATTTTGTTAGCTGCTGAGAAATATTTTCTTAGTATTTAAGAAAAAGACAGAAAAAAACATTTTGAAGGGAATCGGTAGTTCTATCTTGACGTATTGGCCTTGGCCTTCGTAGAACTACCTATATATATATATATATATATATAAATATTTAGGCTGTTAGGAGAATGACACAGTCGTAAAACCGAAATGCTTTAGGTTGCGTTTAGATGTTGAGTTGAGTTGAAATAAAAGTTAAAAGTTGAATAAAATATTATTAGAGTATTATTTTTTAATATTATTATTATTTTAAAATTTGAAAAAGTTAAATTATTTATTATATTTTATATTGAAATTTGAAAAAATTATAATAATGAGATGAAATGAATTAAGGAACCAAACTGACCCAATTTTCTCGCCCAGCAAAGCAAAGACATGTACATAGGAAGACTTTTAAAGCAAAGCAAAATATTAATATATTATAGGTAATTAGAAAGGAAATGTTTTCCATCTAAGTGAGGATTTCAACGCAATGTGTGCTGTTTGAACTTGGGTTTGCGATTTTGCTGTTGGAATTTGGACGTACGTCTTCCAATATACCAATTGTCTGCGACGGAGAAGAAACATTTTGCAAGCTTTTTCAAATTTCATACAAGTTTTTATAAAAATTAAATTCTATCTAAAAATAATATAAAAGAAACTATTCTTTATTACTAAACAAAAGAATTGCCATGCCACATCCAAAGTCTACATTGTTTAGCACGCCTCTAGAAATAGAGACTTTTTGGACCGCCTTTACCAAAAGCCGAAAACATGTGCGTACGTGTTTTTATTCATTTTTTTTTTCTCTCTATTATCGAAAGCCATTAAAGAATCCTAATTCAAAATATCTAATTATTATTTATAAAATTCTCGTCTCAATTTCCAAACCAGTCCTCAATATCTTTTATATTTGTTTATCATGTAATTGTGGTCAGATCTGCTACTGATATCATTCGGCCACTCTTCATGGCGGCCTTTTTGTCAATGCCATAATTTCTATTTTTATGTTTTAGTACGATTTATCCAGATTTCAATTTTATTTTGGACTCTGTATTCTACAGGCTGAGGGGAAAAAAAAAAAAAAAGTTCAAAAATTTGATTTCGCTTTGACTCAGAGTCGAATTTTGTTCTCATGTCAGAGTTGGAGGTGTCGCCGAACAAACTCCTACTCCACTCCGATCCCACTCTGACTTCGAATTTGACTATAATATTATACATATGTTATAAAAATATATGTATTTATTTATATATCGATCATATATACTAATATAATTATATAATTAGAATTTATATATTTAAATTCAATAATATACTAATATGAGCTATCCTTATAAAATAATAAAGTTATACTATAATAGAAATAAACTAAATTGATTACTAATAGTTTAGTATATGTAAATATCATAGTATTACTAGCATGTAATACTAATGTATAATAACACTAGTATAATAATATGTAATATTAAGTCTAGTATATAATTAAGTTAGAAATAAGTTAGATACTAGTAAAATAATATGTAATTAAACACTATAATACAAGTCTTTAATAGGAATAAGTTAAGACTAGTGTATAGAATAGTCTAATGAGTTTATAACATGTAATTGTTACTAATCAATACTATAGTACAAATATAAATACTAACAATTCTACTTAAACACTATAGTATAAGTCTATTTATAATAATGTATAATAACAATATAGTATGCGTAGTACTAATGTATAATAATACTAGTATATCTGTAAAAAAAAAAAAAAAATAGTAATATAACAAATTCTATTTAAGCAGTATATTACAATTCTATTTACAAAATTATTTTTAATAATTAACAATAAAAATTAAATTGAGTGATAAAAAAATTATAAAAACTATAAATAGAGTGATAACATATAATTAGGTAGGGGTGTAAAAAAACCATTGAACTGGTAAACCGGACTGGACCGGACCAAACCGGTGTGATCGGTCCGGTCCCGAGTTTGGTTTGGTTCAGTACCCTTTTTTTTTCCTTAAAACCGGGCAAAATTTGGTCCAGTTCCGATTTTTCTTTTTCTAAAACTGGACCGGACCAGTTTATATATATTTTAATTTTTTCTATTGTATATAATTTTTATATATAATATATAATTATATATAAAATAGTTTTGTATATATGATAAATTATTAATTAATATAATATTAAATTTTAAAATCTTATATCATTTTGTTTATTGTCTTAATAGTTATACTAATATTATATAGTGCATATTAATAGTTATACTAATACTATATCACTATATATTATAATATACTATAATATATCACTATATTATATATTATAATGTACTACAATATATTATCACTATAGTATTTGTAACAGCCCGCTAGAAATTCAATTAAGGAATTTCTATTGACTTTAGGAACCTCGTGAAAACTCTGTAAGTTTACACGAATCGACTAATCACATAAATTTTAGCCTGTCAACATAGTTAGTGTTATCACTCACTATAGTGTCAGAAATGTGATTTTAATTATTTGAGATAGTTAAAAGTGTCAGAATACATTATAGTCTATACCACTAGGCTTAATTGAATATTTAGAATTTTTCAGTACTAAGTTTATTACGTTTATTTTTGGAATGAATAGTAACCTTGGTAAATGTACTAAGCGCAGTGCTTTCAAAATCACAATGTGAAATATCCAAATTAGGTTAGCGATATTTTATTTGGACACTTGGTAAGATCTTAACCACACATAATGAATAGTATTAGATACTTGGCACAAAGAGAAACCATTAGATGGAATTGTAAGGGAAATTAAGGTGTGAGATCATAACACTTAAGCAAAATACACATTTGGAAAATATCTTAAGAATAGAGATTTAAAATACACATGGAAAGATTTTAGCCACTTTACTCTTCTAAGTCTACTCCACATTTGGAAAATATATTAAGCTGATTTTTATAGATATTATTGGATAGAATATTTTGAGATAATCTTTTATAGATATTTTGGATAGGAGAAAACCACACTCAACTCTCAACTCCAGCCTTGTCATCTCCTTTATCTCGTCCATAAGCATCTCCAGCCATCACCCACGAACTTATCTTCATTTACACGTTCCTTTAAAAGAATATCAAACACTTTCTCTCGGACAGCTTTTAGGAGTTCTTTTGCACACCCATTTTGAAGCTTTTGTAAGTGTTTTATCATAAAGTCTCCTTCATATAAGTTGTTCCTCTTTGAGTCTAGTTTCCGTAGATATATTTTTCGTATCATTCCATGGTCATTTGGTCAGTCAAAAGTATTTTTAACCATGGAAAGGTCATTCTGGGCGTGAATCTGGAGAGTATGTTATAGTTTGGAGTTTTTGACCAAGCTAATGGATAGATATTGGTCCGAAATTTTTATGGAGTATTGTTAACATGTATATATGACTATTGGTTGAGGATTTTTGCATGATTAAAGGCTTTGATGAAAAATTTTCTTAGATTTAGAAACTTAGAAACTGGAAGAGGAAAAACAGTTTCTGTTTTGAGAAAGTTTAACTCTTTGGTGGTCTAAACCTATTCCAATGACTTTGATAATTTTATTGGAGGATCCTAAACATCTTATATACATGTTATATTATTATTTTGAATATATTTGATGTTAGTTTCAAAGATATGAAATTTTATGTAAAGAGATATTCAAATAAGCCAAAGTGTGGATGTTCTTGGCTAAATTTATGTTTTGGTTAATTTTTAACCATGTGATCTTGAATTAGAAGCTTATATATGTTTTAGAACATCTTTTTAAACCATGTGATGGTTTAGTTTGAAGATCACATCTTTATAAGTCATAGATCAAAAGGTTGATCAAAACAAGTTGGAAACAAAAATCAATGGAAATAGCATATGAGAATTTCGGCCCTATGGAGTTTTTAATAGTTGTGATTAGTTTTAAATTTTTCTAAATTGATATTTGAATTGAGGATAAAATTTATATGAGGCATGTAAATTTTGGTGACTTTTGGAGTTAGTATGCAAAATCCTTAAGTTATGGGTAAAACGGTCATTTTCCTACATGCAGAGAGTAAAATAGAAATTTTACTCTTTAAGTTAGTATTTTTCCATATTTCAAATTATTAGTGATTTAGTGCTAACTTTTAGAATCACTAATTACAGTTCCTCGTGATCGCGCTTAAGGTTTTAATAAGAAACGCGGAGATCGAGGTAAGTTAGCTTTTAACTTACTAGCAGTCTACTGTGTATGTGTGCTAAGAAAAAGAACTACAGTGTATGTATGTATGTTATCATATATGTCATGCCATGCCAAGTTATCATGTAATTGTCTATTATACAGAATTTATTCTGTCATCAATTTTTATCTGTTACATAATATATTCTGTCATGTATTACTGTACATTACAAGTATGTCATGTTAAATATGTTGTCTGTTATATGTTATGCCATGTTACGAAATGTTACTATCTCAAGTTGGTCATGTATTTCAAGTTATGTTCAAATAACGTTATGTTACGTTAGGGCTTCAATCCTTTCGTATTCCAGTCACGTTTCATATTAAGTTTGTGTAGAATACATGGGGCCACAACAACTGTGGAGTATGTATTTACACATAGAATACATGGGGCCACAACAACTGTGGAGTATGTATTTTTCATGTTAAGTCAAGTTATGTAGGATACATGGGGCCACAACAACTGTGGAGTATGTATTTAACTACATTGTGATGCGTCGAATACATGGGGCCACAACAACTGTGGAGTATGTATTTTTCATGTTAAGTCAAGTTTATGTAGAATACATGGGGCCACAACAACTATGGAGTATGTATTTAACTGCATAGTGATGTGTGGAATACATGGGGCCACAATAACTGTGGAGTATGTATTTACACATAGAATACATGGGGCCACAACAACTGTGGAGTATGTATTTACACGTAGAATACATGGGGCCACAACAACTGTGGACTATGTATTTTTCATGCTAAGTCAAGTTTCAGATCAAGTTCATGTCAAGTCAAGTTCAGTTTATGATTCAATTTAAGTCATGTCAATTATGCTATGTTGTACGCTAAGTTATGCTTTAATTACTTATGAATTTGATTATGCATTTATGCTTTTACTGTCATCCATACATCATTAGTCTGTGTGGAAGTTTTTTGTTAACTTGCTGAGATTTGTAATCAAATCTCACTGTGGTAGTCCCAACTACCATTCCCCCCGAATGGTAGATCTTGTTACAGGACCTAAAGGAGGATCAGGAGCTGACCAACTAGACACAGTCGACTGAACGACGGTGCGTCGTTAATGTTAATATAGTAGTTAAATTACTACTTGTACGATGGAGTTGCATCTCCAGTACTTTTTGGATCATAAGCATTTTGGACTAGTGTTGTGATTTTAGTTGTTCAATGGGTCTTTATGTATGAAGTATATTTTAAGCAATTGGGATATTTTCAATTTGGTGCATAGTATTGCTAAAGAAAAAAAATTATCCGCTGCGAATATTGCATAATGTTAGATGCATGTTAGGAATATTGCATCTTATATGTCATGAACGGGGGCAGGTAACCTTGTGTTGCATGTTTCGACGCTTCAAATGTCCGTCTAATCCCAAACGGAATTTGGGAGCGTCACAGGGTGGTATCAGAGCAATACGTCTCTGGGCAGTAAATCCACATGTCCTTAGGAAATGCACCAAACATTAGGCTTGGAATTTTAGTCGTCATTAGGCTTGAATTTCTTAAGGTATGAAAGGTAGTATGTGGTTTTAATACGTATACTCGTGTGTTTCAAGAAATGACACATGACTTGTAGTAGAATACCTCAGAAACCTAAGGGAGATAACAATCAAGAGGATCAGAATTCCCCGATGGATGAAGGATCAGCTGAGGTGGTAAGTTTGCTGACCAATGTGTTTAGACATCCACAACTACGACAAGTGCACATTCCCATTAGAGTATATGCTGTCACTCAGAGAGATGTAGATGCTGGCGCTCCAGGAACTGCAGGAGCTGGTATCGTCACTAGTATTTTACTAGGACCTATGTGTGGTTAAACATAGTTAAGGTTGATCCGATTGCAATTGATGGTAGTATTGCATTATTGTTATTTTGGAGTAGGTCAAGTCATTGGGGTTGGTAAATTGTACATTGTTTGATTCAAACGAGTCATTGTTTCTATAAATTGTGGTAGTACTTGAGAATTCAGTTTGGAAGCTGAATTGTTACCCTAGTGGTAAGAGTAACAATTTTCATTAGAAGTATTATTGTTCATACCAATGTAGATATAGAATACCTTTTAATAATATGAGAAAGGATATTTAGGGTTGATGAATGGTATTCTACATATTTGGAGAATTGTTTTGATTCTGAGAATACGATGAAAATTGTGTTTGGAAGAGTAATTTGATTAGGAGAAGTTTTAGCCATAGTAGGATTCATTTATGATAATAGTTTTACCACGCCGCCAGTAAATGATTTCTGGCAAAGCACTATCTTTATGGATACATAGATTGATCTTCTTTTCTGGAGACTATTATATGGGGAGTAAAATCTTAGTCTTGAGGATTTATGTGAACATTAGGAACAAATCATTTAGAGTTAGAATAAGTGATAACTCATGATGGATAGAAGAGTTATGACAATCATAAGAGAGAAAGTCTCAAGTTTAAGTTATTAATTGGTCAGTTATCGAAGTACTACCTAGGAAGAGGACTGATTGTTGCGACTATAAAGAAGTAAGTTAGTCCTAGACCAGTAGAACTCCTTGAGGTTTTTATTAACTTGAAGATTACCGAGAGTTTGGATATGCATGATTAAATGCATATTTATATGAGTCATTGGATCATATCATATATATGAAAATCCCTGAAAGAAATAAAATGGAGCACATAAAACATCTACCAGAAAATAGAAACACAAATATGAATATTTGTGAAGTTTTATTTTATTATCTTAAAGCAAAATTACAGAAATTTGAGGCTCTTTGCCTCAATCCTTAAACGCTCTTGCTCTTCAAAAATCTGCATGCCTTTCCTATCTAAAGGAGTAGCCACTCGAAAAGAAGAGTTAAGCAAAGATTTTAAATCTCTGTTCTCTCGCTTTACTGCTTCTATCTTCATGTTGGATTCCATAAGAAGTCTCTGAAGAATAGAAATACTCTCGTGGAGTTTGTCAACCCCACCAGTCCTGGATTGCAGTCGCTGAGAATATGCGACAATGGCTGATGAGTATCGAGTACCGAGACTCACAAGCTCGTAGATAAGTTCATTTTCTGACTTATTAGTCAGATCATTATTAGATTGCATAATAGCACCTACGGAAGAAGCAGAAATAACTGGTGAACGAGGTGCAGAATACCTCATGTTTTGGTAATAAGAAGATTGCTGAGCCATTGCAGAGTGAGTAAGTAGAAAGAGATTGCAGAGTAAGAATGCAGACTAATTTCAGAAAAGTGAAGAAGATGAGATGCGAAAGAAGATGAACTGAATAATTCTTTTATAGAGAAAATTATGACGAATCATCTCTCGTGAAGCATTTCTCTACAAGAGACAATAGCAAAGTAGTATCATAGTTGCGGTGCCTGACAACTACAGAAGAAAAAAGTAGTGTCATAGCTATGCGGCGCCTGACAAATTACAGATGAGCAATGTAGGATCATAGCTGCAGTGCCTGACAACTACAGAAGAGCAAAGTAGTGTCATAGCTATGCGGCGCCTAACAGATACAGAAAACCTATAAAAATCATACGGATCAGAGTTGTCTGGTCTAAAACAGAGGCCACCGATTTTGTTTAAAAAAGAGAGAGAGAGAGAGAGAGAGGTTAACGGTTTAATTTTGATGAATTCTCTACTAACTTTGGTATTTTGCAAGAACACTTAAAGTATATCACCTATATTTTTTTAAGGAAGAGTTTCAGAAGATTTTTTTTTTTTACTTGAAGTTATAGGTTTGGAGAGTATGTCGTTACAACTTAGCCAACCTTGTGCAAAGAAGTATAATCTAATTGTTGATTAAAGTAAGAGAGTTAAAAAATGACATAATCTCAAAGGCAAATATATACGGGATAGACAGTAGGTTGGTAAGCAACACCTCCTCATTAAATTGCTATTTCTTATTTAATTCGATTTCGAGGACGAAATCTTTTTTTTAGGAGGGGAGATTGTAACAGCCCGCTAGAAATTCAATTAAGGAATTTCTATTGACTTTAGGAACCTCGTGAAAACTCTGTAAGTTTACACGAATCAACTAATCACATAAATTTTAGCCTGTCAACATAGTTAGTGTTATCACTCACTATAGTGCCAGAAATGTGATTTTAATTATTTGAGATAGTTAAAAGTGTCAGAATACATTATAGTCTACACCACTAGGCTTAATTGAATATTTAGAATTTTTCAGTACTAAGTTTATTACGTTTATTTTTGGAATGAATAGTAACCTTGGTAAATGTACTAAGCGCAGTGTTTTCAAAATCACAATGTGAAATATCTAAATTAGGTTAGCGATATTTTATTTGAACACTTGGCAAGATCTTAACCACACATAATGAATAGTATTAGATACTTGGCACAAAGAGAAACCATTAGATGGAATTGTGAAGGAAATCAAGGTGTGAGATCATAACACCTAAACAAAATACATATTTGGAAAATATCTTAAGAATAGAGATTTAAAATACACATGGAAAGATTTTAGCCACCTTACTATTCCAAGTCTACTCCACATTTGGAAAATATATTAAGCTGATTTTTATAGATATTATTGGATAGAATATTTTGAGATAATCTTTTATAGATATTTTGGGTAGGAGAAAACCACACTCAACACTCAACTCCAGCCTTATCATCTCCTTTATCTCGTCCATAAGCATCTCCAGCCATCACCCACGAACTTATCTTCATTTACACGTTCCTTTAAAAGAATATCAAACACTTTCTCTCGGACAGCTTTTAGGAGTTCTTTTGCACACCCATTTTGAAGCTTTTGTAAGTGTTTTATCATAAAGTCTCCTTCATATAAGTTGTTCCTCTTTGAGTTTAGTTTCCGTAGATATATTGTTCATATCATTCCATGGTCATTTGGTCAGTCAAAAGTATTTTTAACCATGGAAAGGTCATTTTGGGCGTGAATCTGGAGAGTATGTTATAGTTTGGAGTTTTTGACCAAGCTAATGGATAGATATTGGTCCGAAATTTTTATGGAGTATTGTTAACATGTATATATGACTATTGGTTGAGGATTTTTGCATGATTAAAGGTTTTGATGAAAGATTTTCTTAGATTTAGAAACTTAGAAACTGGAAGAAGAAAAACAGTTTCTGTTTTGAGAAAGTTTAACTCTTTGGTGGTCTAAACCTATTCCAATGACTTTGATAATTTTATTGGAGGATCCTAAGCATCTTATATACATGTTATATTATTATTTTGAATATATTTGATGTTAGTTTCAAAGATATGAAATTTTATGTAAAGAGATATTCAAATAAGCCAAAGTGTGGATGTTCTTGGCTAAATTTATGTTTTGGTTAATTTTTAACCATGTGATCTTGAATTAGAAGCTTATATATGTTTTAGGACATCTTTTTAAACCATGTGATGGTTTAGTTTGAAGATCACATCTTTATAAGTCATAGATCAAAAGGTTGATCAAAACAAGTTGGAAACAAAAATCAATGGAAATAGCATATGGGAATTTCGGCCCTATGGAGTTTTTAATAGTTGTGATTAGTTTTAAATTTTTCTAAATTGATATTTGAATTGAGGATAAAATTTATATGAGGCATGTAAAGTTTGGTGACTTTTGGAGTTAGTATGCAAAATCCTTAAGTTATGGGTAAAACGATCATTTTCCTACATGCAGAGAGTAAAATAGAAATTTTACTCTTTAAGTTAGTATTTTTCCATATTTCAAATTATTAGTGATTTAGTGCTAACTTTTAGAATCACTAATTACAGTTCCTCGTGATCGCGCTTAAGGTTTTAATAAGAAACGCGGAGATCGAGATAAGTTAGCTTTTAACTTACTAGCAGTCTACTGTGTATGTGTGCTAAGAAAAAGAACTACAGTGTATGTATGTATGTTATCATATATGTCATGCCATGCCAAGTTATCATGTAATTATCTATTATACAGAATTTATTATGTCATCAATTTTTATCTGTTACATAATATATTCTGTCATGTATTACTGTACATTACAAATATGTCATGTTAAATATGTTGTCTGTTATATGTTATGCCATGTTACGAAATGTTACTATCTCAAGTTGGTCATGTATTTCAAGTTATGTTCAAATAACGTTATGTTACGTTAGGGCTTCAATCCTTTCGTATTCCAGTCACGTTTCATATTAAGTTTGTGTAGAATACATGGGGCCACAACAACTGTGGAGTATGTATTTACACATAGAATACATGGGGCCACAACAACTGTGGAGTATGTATTTACACATAGAATACATGGGCCACAACAACTGTGGAGTATGTATTTTTCATGTTAAGTCAAGTTTATGTAGGATACATGGGGCCACAACAACTGTGGAGTATGTATTTAACTACATTGTGATGCGTCGAATACATGTGGCCACAACAACTGTGGAGTATGTATTTACACATAGAATACATGGGGCCACAACAACTGTGGAGTATGTATTTAACTGCATAGTGATGTGTGGAATACATGGGGCCACAACAACTGTGGAGTATGTATTTACACATAGAATACATGGGGCCACAACAACTGTGGAGTATGTATTTTTAATGTTAAGTCAAGTTTGTGTAGAATACATGGGGCCACAACAACTGTGGAGTATGTATTTACACGTAGAATACATGGGGCCACAACAACTGTGGAGTATGTATTCTTCATGCTAAGTCAAGTTTCAGATCAAGTTCATGTCAAGTCAAGTTCAGTTTATAATTCAATTTAAGTCATGTCAATTATGTTATGTTGTACGCTAAGTTATGCTTTAATTATTTATGAATTTGATTATGCATTTATACTTTTACTGTCATCCATGCATCATTAGTCTGTGTGGAAGTTTTTTGTTAACTTGCTGAGATTTGTAATCAAATCTCACTGTGGTAGTCCCAACTACCATTCCCCCCGAATGGTAGATCTTGTTACAGGACCTGAAGGAGGATCAGGAGCTGACCAACTAGACACAGTCGACTGAAAGACGGTGCGTCGTTAATGTTAATATAGTAGTTAAATTACTACTTGTACGATGGAGTTGCATCTCCAGTACTTTTTGGATCATAAGCATTTTGGACTAGTGTTGTGATCTTAGTTGTTCAATGGGTCTTTATGTATGAAGTATGTTTTAAGCAATTGAGATATTTTCAATTTGGTGCATAGTATTGCTAAAGAAAAAAAATTATCCGCTGCGAATATTGCATAATGTTAGATGCATGTTAGGAATATTGCATCTTATATGTCATGAACGGGGGCAGGTAACCTTGTGTTGCATGTTTCGACGCTTCAAATGTCCGTCCAATCCCAAACGGAATTTGGGGGCGTCACAGTATTATATATTAGATTATATATATTATATCAACTATAATATAATACATTAAAACCGAAAAATCGGTAAAATTAGACGAAAAAACCGATAAAATTATAGTACATGTTTAGAATAGTGACCGGTGCGTAATCGGTTTTGAAAAATACAAAACCAGTACATACCTATTTGGTCCTAAATTTTGTCCAAAACTAGACCAGACATGACCGGTTACATCCATATAATTAGGCACTATGGTATGATAAAAACTAACAATTATCGTATAATTAGACACTATGATATTTACTCATAATCAATACTAACAATTATAAAAACTATAAGTAAAAAAACATAGGGCTAAAATAAAGATTAAAATTAAAACTAAATTTAGGGTTTTAAAAAATAGAGTTTAGTTTAGTATTTAGTGGGAAAAAAAAAAACTCCAAAATAGGATTTAAGGGGAAAAAAAAAAAAAAAAAATTGAGTTGAGAAGCCCAAAACGAAGCAACCCAACGATCCCAGCCCACGTTCAAGCAAAACCTTTGGTGCAAGTCTCTACCCAGTCCGGCTCCGCCGCTCGACCTTCAGTTTCTCCCTCTCATATACTTTTAGAAAAACCCAAAACCCTTCTGAGCCGATCGAGAAGGCCTTCTCCCACCTGCCCACCCACCCTCCCAGACCGTCGCCTCTCTCTCTCTATCTCTTCTCCCGCCGTGCGGCCGTCCATCGACTCCCCCTCGCCGTCCGAACTCACTGAGTCCTTAACTCTCATCGAGTCATCGCCGTGCCTCTGCCCATCGAGTCATCGACGTCAGTCCCATCACCGTGGTCCGTAAGTGCCTCTTCCGTTCACTCACCATCTTCCGTTCACCGTTGATTTTAATTTGTTGGTTGATTTTCTTGTATGCTGATTTCCAGACTTTTTTGGTTGATTTTTGGTATGCTTATTTCCAGATTTTTTGGTTGATTTTGTAATTTTGTGGGTTGATTTTTTGGCGTCTGCTAGGGTTTCTAACTTTAGTGAAAAAAATGAACTGGGATCCGACTATGCTGTAACTGTAAGGGTTTCTAACTTCTGTGAAGCGCATGCGGATTATGGTACACAAAACTAGGAATGTGTTCTAGTTCTTAACTTCTTGCATTTATCAAACAATGAGGCAGTGTTGTCATTTAAAAAAAAAAATTTATTAAAATCTGATTTGGTTAAGGTTGTCGCAATTTCATTAACCCCATCAACCACTATTTTGTTTGAGAGCCATTTATAATGAGGTTAATGTGATTCACCAAATATGCAGAAGAACGGAAAAGAAATAAAAGGGAGAAATGTTAATGTGATTCATATATATAAAGCTGTGCCATAATCCCTTGCTTGTTGCTTTACTAATATGCAAGGCTGGGTACTCGGCCGATTGCTTCTCTGCAATAGAGACTGATCACACGAGCCCAATTACAACTTAAAATTTTAAAACCAATTAATAAAATCTTAAATCCGAGGTATCGAAACTAAAAATTTTCAATATGTAGTCAGTTCTGTCAAATTTGAAGAACACTTCTGCCTTTTTATCCAATAATCGCTGGTTACTGTATGGATGTCATATCCTCTTGGGCTGTTATGGTTATCAGCTATTAATCTGTTTGGCTGCCTAGAAGATTTCACACGTCAACAGAGAAAGGTTGGGACTGCTGTGTTTAGGCTCTTTTTTATTTTGAAAAAAAATAATTGGAACTATTGGTTTTAGATTTTAAAGATGCATATTTGAAATTAGACTTCTCGTTTTCCTATAACTTTCCTGTATTTTCTGAGAAGCCAAACTGAGGAACTTATTCGTCGGCCTTTTTTTTCACGGTTTTTTCTCTTCATACCTGATCATGAAGTTGGTGATTTGGGTTACACATGAAGTGATTTTTTCGTGAGCTGCTTTCCAAACCGCTTCTCTTAACCGGATCTCATTCTCCGGTTATTAGGGTTGTGCTCCAGCATCGCTTTTATTTATTTATTTGTAATTTATAAATAGGTTCGCTTCTATTAGTATTCTATATATTTTTGCCTGTAAATTTTCTTTTCGGCCTGGTTACTCGGTTTTAATATGGTTTAATCTTTTGGGAATTTACTTCAATCATTTGAAATCCGGTAAAATTGACAAGAAAGGGGAAAAAAAAAAAAAAAAGACACCTCCCCTTAGCTGAAGCAAATTTGTGTTCTACTCTTAAGCTTTGATTTTGGTTCCAAGTTTACTCTCTTTCTTTTGGTTTAATACTTGCCGTGAGTTTTCTTTGTATTCTGAGGGAGGCTGTCAATAAGCGTTATTCAAATTTGATGGAACTGACTATATATTGAAAATATTTTGTTTGGCTGCCTGGGATTTGAGATTTCATTAATTAGTTTTAAGTTGTAATTGGGCTCGTGTGATCGGTCTCTATTTCTTAAGTTGCCGTCTTGCTCTATTGAACAAACAATGTTGGATAAATGCGAAGCCAATAATAGTATATTCAATCCCAGATACTTCTGGAATTATTTGCTTTTAATTCCTGAGCTAACTTCGTGCTGTAGTTTGTTGGGGAAACCCAGCGCCTCCTGTTGTATTTCTCTTTTATTAAGGCTGTGTTTGTGTCAGCCGAACTTATTTTCTGGGAAAAGATATTTATCTCTTGACCTGTTTGAGAAGGGGAAAAAAAGCGGTCTATGGAAAAGGATCCTTCGACGTCGATCATCTTCATACTTTGTTTTCTCCATTGCCCCAACATGAAAGGTTACTATTTCTCTGCAAACGGACGACAGCTATTAACTCTAATTTTATACAAGGGCCCGTTTAAGTTTATCATTGATGGATTTTTTCTGTTTGAATTAGCACATAAGACAGCCACTTGTACCTATTCTAGTTGATGTTGTTTCGTTCATTTCTAAATTTTAAATGTTTTTTTTGTGTTTTATCTTATCAGCCATGGCTGAAGAATCAGGTATGTTTATGGTTCCCCAAACAGTCGGAAGCGTTCTTTGTTGTAGATGCGGCATTCCAATGGCACCAAATGCTGCCAATATGTGTGTGAAGTGTCTGCGCTCCGAAGTCGACATCACGGAAGGTCTTCAGAAGCATGTAATCATAATTCATTGCCCTGAGTGCGACACCTACTTGCAGCCACCGAGAACATGGCTCAAAGCCCAATTGGAATCGAAGGAACTGTTGACATTCTGCGTAAAGAGGCTGAAGAATTTGAATAAAGTAAGATTGGTGCATGCAGAGTTCATTTGGACCGAACCCCATTCCAAGAGGATCAAGGTCAGATTGAAAGTTCAGAAAGAGGTTCTTAATGGAGCAATACTTGAACAATCGTATGTGGTCGAGTATGTTCAGCAAGAACATATGTGTGAATCCTGTTCAAGGATTCAGGCCAATCCAGACCAGTGGGTTGCAGCTGTGCAACTGCGCCAACATGTTTCTCACAGGCGTACTTTCTTTTACTTGGAGCAGCTGATTCTGAAGCACAATGCTGCTGCCTCTGCCATAAAGATCAAGCAGATGGATCAAGGGATCGACTTCTTTTTCTCAAACCGGAGTCATGGTGTGAAGTTTGTGGAGTTTGTTGGTAAAGTTGCTCCAGTTAGGAGTCGCAATGACAAACAGCTTGTTTCCCATGATACTAAGAGCAATAACTACAATTACAAGTACACTTTCTCTGTTGAAATCTGCCCGATATGTCGTGAGGATTTGATCTGTTTGCCTCCAAAGGTCGCTGCTAGTTTGGGAAATCTAGGTCCTCTTGTGATTTGCACCAAAGTCACCAACAGCATTGCTTTGCTTGATCCTTTCACCTTGAGGATCTGTTTCTTGGATGCTGATCAGTATTGGAGGGTGCCATTCAAATCTCTATCCACTAGCAGGCAGCTAGTGGAGTATATAGTGTTAGATGTGGAGATTGTTTCTTCTGAAGTTAACGTTGGTGGCTCCAAGTATTTCTTAGCTGATGCACAAGTGGCCCGTTTATCAGATTTTGGGAAAAATGATACAATTTTCTCCATCAGAACACATCTGGGCCATCTTTTGAACCCTGGGGATTATGCTCTTGGTTACGACTTATATGGAGCTAACAGTAATGATGGTGAGCTAGAGAAGCACAAAGGTCTGATCCTCCCAGAGGCAATTCTGATAAAGAAGAGCTACGAAGAGAAGCGCCAGAAGAAGCGCGGGAAGCCTCGTGCATGGAAGCTTAAATCCCTTGACATGGAAGTTGATGATAGGAAGGGTAGAGCTGAGCAAGAGAAGATGAACACTGAGTATGAACAGTTCTTGAAAGATCTGGAGGAGAACCCTGAAATGAGGTTCAATGTATCATTGTACCGTAATAGAGATTACCAGCCATCAGAGATGACATCTGTGGCTGATGGAGATGACTTGCCTTCTGTTCCACTGGAAGAGTTGCTTGCTGATCTCGAACTAAGTGAAGAGGAGGAAGTTGCGAGTGATAGCATGATGGAGTGATGGGAAGCTTTTGTTCTTAAAACGTATTTTCCTTACCCAGAACTTCTATCGTACAAGTAAATAGATTATATTTTTGCAAAAGATGGCCGTTATGTTTTAATGTTGTAAGTTGAGTTAGTCCTGATAGTCGTGTTTTTGGATGGTTGGATGTGATGGAAGTATGAATGCAATAATTTCAATGAAATAAACCATACAAATTGGCTCTTTATAGAAGTTTGCATGTACATGAAGTACGTCAATATTTTGTAGGTCAATTCATCCATATATCTGTTGAAACTATAGAAAGATCATATCATATCTTATTGTCGACCTACACAAGATATTAGGAAGAGTGCCTTATCACAAATTCTATACTTTTAACTCTTCATGGTTCTTTTTACTAATCGAAAATTCTGAAAAATGTATGTAGATTTTGTTTTCAAACCCAATTTATTCATTTTGTAGGAAGTGAAGGAAATGTAAATGCACAACATTTTAGAGCCAATTGTACTCATTATTTGGTAACCATTATTTCTCATCTTATCACTTAAAAAATTTAGCTATCATGAAAGGTAAAATCTCCTAATTGATTTTTTTAGCTATCATGAAAGGTAAAATCTCCTAATTGAAGTTAGACAATTAATTTGACATGAGTAATCTCCAAGTTTCATTAAAAAATGACATTAATATGACCATGGGTTAAATGATTAGCATGTTTTTATGAATGGATAAATCATAAAAATAGCTTGTGTGGAAAGTAGACATTAATAACGGGAACTCGTTGGACATTTCCCCGAAAGGTCTAAAGTCCGGTACACTTGGACATTACAACACCATCAAATGGACTCTTCAGAAGTTAGACATTAATCTCAATCGACACAGTTATTGGATGGATCATCGCCTAATATTCTAGCTGGGAGACTCACCTGATATTATGGTGAAAAGGTTGTAACACAGTCTCACATCAACTCCTTTTAAAGGCTACGGAGAACATCCTAGTTATTCCTTTCAAATGTCATATAAAATACATTTGAACTTTAAATTGGTAACTGTTTCCACAATTCAAACTTCCAACATGTCCGTACAATACAATGCATATGCCAATTCATATGTCCAAAATCCAAATTTACAGAGGTAAAGCATTGTACAGAGCCTATAAAGACAACCCTTGAAAAGACTTCAGGAAGATGGTTGATTATTATTATTTAAAATTATTATTATTATTAGGTTAAGTTTGAATAGTGAGTTGAGAAGAAAGTTGAAAATGATTAAAATATTATTTTTTAATATTATTATTTTAGAATTTGAAAAAGTTAGATTGTTTATTATATTTTGGTGGAAATTTGTAAAAGTTGAAAATTATGAATCATGAGAAGAGATGAGATGGATTGAGTCCAAAGTGAGCTAGACTTTTGATCAAACTTTTGTTCAAAAACTTTTTGAAGGCTGTTCAATTAATCTTTCTCATTCTAAAAGTACTGTGGTATGAGGCAGCTAGCTATCGATATTTAGATATGTTTGGATGATGAGGTGATTTAAGATGATTTGTGAATAATAATAAATAATAAAAAAGTAATAATAAAATATTAAATAATAGCGAATAATAGTAAAAAAAAATAGATAAAAAATAATGATAAAATATTAAATAGTAGTGGAATGATCTCGCAAACACAATCCTAAAGGTGGTTGAAAAGTCGAGAACACCATTAGAGAAAATCCACCCCTTTTTCAGCTCCTCCTAAATATCCATTCCAGTTTTCGGTTAGTGATTCCAAAAGATCAGCGGCTACATTATCATCGAAATTTCTAAGGTTGCCCAAACTCCAAATCGGCCAAAATGATCGTGTTCCTCAACTTATCTTCAGTTCTTCATGATCAGCCTACAATGAAAATTCTATTCTTGATTTCATGTCTTTCCTTGATACCCCTATGCTCACTTTTCCTCAAAGTCTGTACGTTAGTGGTGTCTGGCCAATGTCTTGGTGATGAGCAATCCTGGTTGCTTCAGTTGAAGAACAAGCTTATGTTCAACGGTGCCTTGTCGGCAAAATTGGCACATTGGAATTATAGTGCCGATTGCTGCTCGTGGGAAGGCGTAACCTGCAGCGAGGGTCGCGTTATTGGTCTCGACCTCAGCAATGAATCCATCTCTGGTGTGCTTGACAATTCCAACAGCCTTTTCAATCTTCCCCGTCTCCAGAAGCTAAACTTGGCCTATAACGAGTTTGATTCTTCCCAGTTTACGAAGCTCAGCAATTTGACTTACTTGAATCTGTCAACTGCAGGCTTTGCCGGGCAGATTCTCACACCTCAAAAGGTTGGCTACTCTTGATTTATCCATCCTTTCTTACCGGATTACTTATTTGCTTATGCTTGAGAACCCAAATCTATCTACGTTATAGTTCAGAATCTTTCGGGGCTTAGGGAACTTCATCTTGATGGTGTAAATATCTTAGCAGAAGGGTATGAGTGGTGTCAGGCCTTATCATCTTCATTGCCTCATCTAAGAGTGTTGAGAATGTCAAGATGTTATCTTTCTAGGCCTTTTGATCCATCCTTGCAGAATCTCCAGTCCCTCTCAGTTATTCATCTGGCTCATAACTAGTTTTTTGTTCAAATTCCAGAGTTTTTTGCAGACTTCAAAAGCTTGACATCCTTGAGTTTCACCTCATGCAATTTGAATGGGAAATTTCCAAAAAAGATCTTCCAAATTCCAACGCTGCAAAGGCTTGAATTATCAGGTAATACGATACTACAAGGTTCTTTAGGTTGGATCTGGAAACTTCCTAATCTAGCTCACTTGAATCTCTCTTTTAACTACCTACTATCTCTAGAAGGACCATTCCTCAGTTGTCCAACTTTAAATATGCTAGACCTTCGTTCCAACCATTTCCATGGCCAATTCCCCTTTTTTCTCCCCAGTGTTGTGTACTTGGATTTGTCAAAGAATAATTTCAACTCTTCCATACAAAAAAGCATTGAGAACTTGCCCAATACCACTAATTTCTTCTCCCTTTCAAGCAACAAATTCAATGGGATTATTCCTGTTTCTATATGCAATGCTACATATCTTCAAGTTTTAGGTTTGTCAAACGGTTCCTTCAATGGAATAATTCCCCGGTGCTTGATTGAGATGAGTGAGATGCTATGAGTGCTAAATCTGGGGAAAAACAATCTCATTGGCACAATTTCTGATGCATTTCTGAGCAATTGTCATTTACAAACTCTAGCTCTCAATGAAAACCAACTAGGAGGAGAGTTGCCAAAATCTCTAGCCAATTGCACAAAGTTGAAAGTCTTGCCTATTGGGAACAACCACATCGAAGACACCTTCCCTTGTTATTGAAGAACAGTTCCAGTTTGCGTGTCCTTATTTTGCAATCAAACAAGTTTTACAGGTCGATTGGCTGCCCGGGGCCAAATGCCACTTGGCTGGACCTTCAAATTCTAGATCTAGCTTTCAACAAATTCAGTGGAAAGCTATCAAAAAGTTCCTTCACTGCTGGTGACGATGAGGACCAGACAGCTGAATCATCTTCACTTTGAATTTTATGGATTAGGTCCTTATTATTATTAACAAGATACTTTAACTGTCGTCAATAAGGATCTTGAGCTAGAGTTGGTGAAGATACAAACAATCCGCACTTATATTGACTTTTCATGCAACAATCTCGTTGGGCCTATTCCTGAAGAATTGGGAGTACTCAAATTGTTATATGTTCTCAACTTGTCAAATAATGTCTTCACTGGCCAAATCCCATCATCTTTGGGAAAGGTGAGCCATCTTGAGTCACTAGACCTGTCGAGCAATGAGCCTACAGGGGTGATCCCTTTGCAACTCGCAGATGGTCTTATTTTTCTGTCAGTCCTCAACCTTTCATTCAACAACCTGTTTGGAAGAATTCCACTGATCAAGCAATTTGCTACATTTTCGAAAACTTCCTATGAAGGGAATCAACGATTATATGGCTTTCCTTTGAAAGAAAAATGCAGAGATGAAGAGCCAGTATCTCTACCTCCAACATTTGGAGAAACACCATCCGACTCTAGGATTGTGATTAATTGGAACTATCTAAGTATTGAATTGGGATACGTTTTCGGCTTTGGGATTTTCATTGGGCCGCTTGTGTTTTGGGAGAGGTGGAGGATATGGTATTTCAAACAAGTTGATAGCATTCTTTTCAAAATCTTTCTCAAACTGTATCTTGGAAGGAAAATCCAGCATAGACCAACCCAAAGAAATCGGGGACAGAGACGTCGGGAATCAATACATTAGACTTTCCACTTTGTTTGTTCCGCTTTGTTTCAATATAATGCAAAATTAAAAAAAATACGATATGCTATTGAATGTGAGGCTATTATGAGCAAATTGATACATTAGACTTTCCATCTTAAATTTTATCCTTCTCATGGTTGAATTTATATTAAAATTAGTAGCAGACTCACTTGCATGGGAGTAATTAAATTTCTTCACCCTCTTCCTTTGTCTAGTTCTTTTTTTTTTTTTGTTTTTTTGTTTTTTTGTTTTTTTCCTACTTGTCTAGAGGGTTCAACAAATAATTGCTTACAACTAATAGGAACTTTTGTTGGGCCTATTTGTGTATGGTATAATTCTGTTTGAGGCTGCCAGATTATGATCTAATTCCACCAGAATTTGTTGCAGTTTTTTTAATGACACGCTCTGACTTTTGATTCGGCCCAATTCGCTAATTAGGGTTTACTATACATTGAATTAAATTCTTGTACGACCGTCGCACTATATATATATATATTTTATGAAAAATGATATTTGAGGTCTTAGAGTGTACAAATTTTACGCACAACTATTTAAAAAAAAATGATAAATCTAAGACCCATATGAAAATTTTATATTTTAATGATGGATCCTACCTTTTTTAAAAGAAGTGTACAAGGCTTACAGACTCTAATATTGTATCTAGCATTACTTGTATGTGATTGATTCCATTTTTATTTTATTTTTTTTCTCATCATTCTTAAAAATTTCAAGAATGCAAGACAATTCTAACCAATTAATTTTCTTGTATTCTTCAACATTGTTTCCACCGAATGATTCTAAAAGAACAACTTTACAAAAATACAACAGTTATGTTCTGTAATATCAATAGGATAAATAGGATTTTTAGCTTAAATTTTCAATTCAAGTAGACCATTAGATCCTCAAGGACGTTTCCCTTGCCCCCCTCCAATTCACTTAAGCCGAGTGAAATGAGAAAGAAAAAAAGAAGTCTAATTCCACATTTATATTTTCTTCTCAAGAATGACGAAGAAATAGAACACTAGAAATCAAATATTGACCATGATTTTTTTTTCTTTTTTTAAAAAAAGAAGAGCCAGTAGCCCCACACATAGAGGCCCCGTTCCAAGTTTATTAAAAAATCTCACTTATGGTGGAGAAAACCATGGTTACAACATCAATACATTAGGAAAATGCTCCCCACGTGTACACCCATAACCAACTTATTACATCCAAAAAACCAAACAAAACAACCCCAAAAAAACTCCTACTATCCAGAGTAAACCAAACTAAAAACGTATATAATGCATACCTGATTTATCTAATCTGTATAGACCTCTCATTTTTACATCCAACAGACCAACATTTCGGACTACCTTATTCACCCCTGTTGCACCTTCTTTTGCTAACAGATCAGCAACACTATTAGCTTCCCTGAAGCAATGACTAATAGATAAATCAAATTCTTCTAATAAAGCCACTATTTTGTCCCAAAAATTCCAAAGGTACCAAACAGTACACTTTTTAGTAATCAACCAATTAACAACCACCAAAGAATCACATTCCATATCAATATTAAAGAAACCCAGCTGTTTGCATAATAACAGTCCCTCTAACACTCCTCTGAGTTCGGCTTCATTATTAGTACAATGACCAAAGTACTTTGTAAAAGCAAACCTCAACATACCAGTATCATCCCTCAATATACCACCACCACCTCCTTCTCCAGGATTACCTAAATTACTGCCATCTATATTTAGCTTAAATCTTCTCAGACTAGGCGCAGTCAACTTCACAATTCTCGGCGCTCTTCTCTATTTTTTCACAATATTAACATTCAATTTCTTCAAAATATCTATATCCCTCTTTGACAATTTTTTTACATTTTCTATTTTCTTAGCAACATACCTTATCCAGTACATCACAGATCTCCAAACCACCTCCAACTTCTCATGTTTTCCTTCCATCCGAGCTGTACATCTCCTTTTTCACAGCCTCCATGTCACAATAACAGGTACTAAACCCAGCAGCATCCCCAGTTGAGATTGTCTTGATGCTCGACTAAACCAGGCATATACCCTTTCTCTCCAACGTTGCTGAGGCACAAACGGAATGTCTAATTCAGCCGATACCTTGCACCACACAGACCTTGCAAACTGCCCACTTCCAAGCACATGATCCAAGTCTTCAACTTGACCCCTGTTACAACAATTACAGCATGAGGCTAGCGCTACACCAACCTTTTTTATTTTCTCATCTACACTAAGGCATCCAAACATTGCCTTCCACATACATAGAGACATTTTTTTTTGGTAGACTTTTATTCCACACCCATTGATACCACTCATTCCTTACTAACTTAACTCGAAGCATATCCCATGCTGACGTTGTTGAGAAAAGACCATTTTTATTTGGAAGCCAAATTAACACATCCTTCTTATTTTTCAAATTCCCAATAGTCTCCATAACATCTGTCCCCAACCGATTACCAATCATTTCTTGCAACTTGCCAATGTCCCATAGATCATTAATCACCAACTCTCTAATTCTAATATCAGGATACTCTACCTGTTGTACAAGATCACATAACATGCCTTCATTTAGGAACTTATCATACCAAAATGACAGATCCCCCTCATGCACCTTCCACTTTGAGTTTCCTATGATAAAAGGAATTCCCTCCACAACTTTACACCAAAAATTGGAACCTGATGTTCTCCCCAACCACAAACACATTTGTTTATTCTTCACATATTTAGCCCGAAAGAAGTTTGCCCATAAACTGTCCTCAGTCAACAGCTGCCACCTAAATTTATGAAACAAAGATCTTTGCACTTCCCCCAACTTCCTGACACCAATCCCTCCCTCCTCCACCGGACCACACATATGATTCCATGCCTTCCATCTTCTTTTAACTTTACCATTTTTATCTCCCCAGAAAAAACCAGAAAATAAACTATTTAGCTTCTTAATCACAGATGCTGGCTTTTGAATTACTGATAACAGGTGAATCGGCATACTTGATAACACATGTCTCAAAAGGATGAGCCTACCTCCTTGTGACAAGAGTCGGCTCTTCCATCCTTCCAATTTGTTTTGAACCTTCGCTACTAAATAGTCTAAATGCCTGGCTTTCAGTCTTCCATCTACAATTGGAGCTCCCAAATATTTACAAGGGAACTCACCCTGCACAAAACCAGTCACCCTCCGAATATCATTAATATGCTGATTTGATATCTTCTTAGAAAAATAAATCGCTGACTTCTCATAATTAACTTTCTGACCCGTCCATCTCTCATACTATTTGAACACATCCATCAAACATTGAATCGTTCCTTTGGAAGCATTGGTAAACAAAACTATGTCATCAGCGTATAGAAGATGAGAGACCACCGGAGAATTTACCGGATGAGAGAAAAGTTGTATCTTCTTTTCAGCCACTTTTCCTTTTATCATCTTTGAGAGAACCTCCTCCATAATTATAAATAAATATGGCGAAAGCGGATCCCCCTGTCTAAGCCCTCTCTTTGACTTGAAAAAACCTTTAAAGGTCCCATTCAACATTATTGAAAACCACGGCGTTGTAACACAGTTTTTAATCAAATCAAAAAAATCTCCCGGCACTCCAAAGCTAGACAACACATGCATTAAGAACTTCCAATTTACCCTATCATACGCTTTTGACATATCAATTTTTATAAAGACATTTCCACCCCGTGCATTCCGATGTAATAATTTTAACATTTCCTGAGAAAGGGAAATGTTTTGAAAAATACTTCGACCTTTTACAAACGCCCCCTGCTCCGGCGATATCATTCTATCCAGCACCATTGCTAATCTATTCACAATCAACTTTGCAAACACTTTATAGATCACGTTACACAAACTAATCGGCCGAAATTTATCAAAACTTGTAGCATCCTTCACCTTTGGGATCAAAACAATAAAAGACGTTGTATAAAATCTTGGTAATTCCATACCTTGAAAAAATTCCATAACTGCATTGCTGAGTTCCATGCGAACTATCTCCCAGCATGTCAAATAAAATTGCGAACTGAAACCATCTGGCCCCGGACTTGAATCTTTTGGAATAGAAAGTAATGCTTCATAAATCTCTTGATCTGATGGTGGCTTCCTCAGGAACCTTTCCTCATTTTTACCCACCACAGAGCTAATTAATGTAGATAAATCAGGCAACTCCAAATTCTCTTCTTCAGACAAAAACCTTTCAAAATACCTTGTAGCTTCTTCATGTATTTCTACAGGTGACTCAAGAAGCCTACCACCAGAAAGTTTCATGTTCTTCACCATAGCATTTCGCCTTCTTTGTGCAATTACGACATGAAAGTACTTTGTGTTCTGATCACCTTCCTCCATCCATCTTTGTTTAGCCTGCTGCCGTAATCGAGTGTCCTCCCTTTGTACCCACTGATCCAGCTCGTTACTAGCTTCAAGAAAATCACATTCAAGTTTCCTCGTGTATTGGTTTTGAAGCTCAACATCTAGCACCTCCACTCTTTCTTCTAATTCTCTAATTGTCCCCTCCATTCTACCAAAAACCTCTTTATTCCATCTTTTTAATGTCACTTTCAATCTCTTTAATTTTCCGGCCAATACCAATAATCCATTTCTAGGAAACGGTTCTTTCCAAGAACTCTCCACAATCTTAAGGAATTCGTCATGAGCTACCCACATATTTTGAAAATGAAAAGGCATCGGACCATACCTAGTAAAGTTATCCGCAAATTGTACCAAGAGAGGGGCATGATCTGAAGTTCTTCTCTCCAAAAAATGAGCTGAGGTAGTCTCGAATTTTAACGCAAATTCATTATTGACAAGCATTCGATCAAGTTTAGCCCAACTCCTCGCCATACCTTCCTGCCCATTACACCAAGAGAATTGCTTCCCTTCAATTTTCCAATCCAACAAGCCACAAGAATTAATACAAAGGTTAAATTCATTCATAGCACTTCTTGATCTTGGGAGCCCACCTGCACGTTCATCATCAGCTCTAATAATATTAAAATCGCCACACACCATCCACGAGATATTAGGACAAGAAAAACTGCACAGATGATCCCAAAGTTGCCTCCGATCCACCATAAGACATTTAGCATATATAAATGTTGATAAAACCATACTTCCATCTCTTGAAAACAGACAAGTAATCGATTGGTTAGTAACACTAACCAAATCCATATTCAAGTCATCCCTCCAACATACCCATATCTTACCACCATCATCAATATTCGACATGAAATTATTAAAACCAGATCTAACAACCCATCTTTGTATTTTCTCAACAGATAAAAAAGGCTCTAAAATAGCCAAAATTGAGATATTATGCTTACGAATCAACTTCCATACTCTACTTTTCGACGTGCCCAGTCTGCGCACATTCCACACCATTACCTTGCCAATCATAACTTCAGCTTGTTTGGTTGGACCTTCGTCCTTCGAGATTTCCTCACAGGTACTTCTTTGGCATTTATATTCAGAACACTCACATGACTTCCTCCCGGATCCGAACAATAGTATTTTTCACAATTCACCTTTTTGGGCATTTCTTCTTCAGAGAACACTTCAATACCTTTCTGATAAGTATCTACTTCCTCAGCTTTGTCAAAAACAGCTTCTCCTGCTATACCCAATTCGTCCCCTACCATTGCATTCCGTTCGCTTACCATTTTTGATCCCGTGTTCACAAACTCGCCATTCAGACCTGTCAATACATCCGCCGTCCCTTCTAAAACAGTCTCCCCTTCATTATGCACTTCATCCCCTGTCTCACCATTCCTGACCAACACTACACCACTATCAGCACACACTCCATTCTCATCTCTACTATTTTCAATTAACGGAACAGAATCAACCTGTACACCATTTTTACTTCCCCCCCACTAATCATCCCATTCTCAAAACCGGGATCTGGGCAGTGGTCAATTACCACTTGTTTACCTTTATCAACTACCACCTCTACAATGTTATCTTCCTTTTTCCCCTCTCCTCTATCCCCCTTGACGACTTCCACTTCTCCATCTTCTAACTGTTTTTTCTAGCCCACTACCTTCCAAATACTCTTGTCATTCTTCTTAATCCCCAACTTTTCTTCATTCATTTTTTCTGTTTTTTGTTTAATCTTCAACCCCATTCTACATACCACATCCGTGTGTCCCTGTCGAAAACACTTGTTGCAGTAGAAACCTCTTTTCTCATAAACTACGTTCTGCCAAATCTGGTGTTTTTGTCCCACAACAATTGGAAACCCACCAACCATCTCATCTTGAAGATCCACTTCTACACAAATTTGAGCTCCAGTAGCACGAGTACGGTACAGGGTTGCATTATCTGTCCCAAGAAATCTCCCAAATCTTGTAGCAAAGCTCTGAAGACAATCCAATCTGTACAAATGTAAAGGTAACCCAGGCAAGAAAATCCATTGTGGAGCAATCGACGGTTCCTTCTTCACATCAAAATCAACTGTCCAATTAAACAACCGAAACTGACAACCAGCCACCATTCTTCCTTCCCTAGCCCACGCATGAACATAATATGACTCATTAGCCAAATGCAGTAACACATGATGATCATCCATAAAGCTAATCATCGGCACCTCATTAAATCCCCAAGTTTTGATAATATGCAACCATAAAACATCAATGGATGGCCTTGTCGAAAGAAATTTTAGAACCAATGCATATTTTAAATCCTCAGCCGCTCTGTCCATCTCCAATTCAGAGAAAACAAAACCAAACTCCCCATCAATCTTTTCAGGTTTCCTCAAAGGCAAACAAAACTTTGGTTGCTGCAAGGGCCGCTTCAACACCTGAACAAATGACTGTCTAACACCATCAACATTCTTGGCATTTCCACCCTCAGAAATCTGCCCACCTAGATCCTGGACGCCCTCACCCATCCAGCCGGTAACAGAGTCACTGGCGGCCAAAGAGAAGTCTTTGCTCTCTCCTAAAAACGATAAAGCCCTAGTAGAGGACAAAATCGCCCTACCATGTCAGCTACTCATGTATTGACCATGACTTATTTCATGGACTTCGGCACAAAAGAATCCCAAAGGTGAGAGAATGCGAATGCTCAATCCCATTAGTAGCTTTCGGTTAGGGGGACTTCAAAGCATTTTCTATGAAATAATATTTACAGTTATGGAGTGCATACGTATTGCATAATTTTTTTGAGAAAAATGAGTAACGCTGTTGAGATAGCACATATGCTTGTTCTATTACGTGGAAAAAACCATTGATCAATATGCAACGTCAAATATCTCAAAGTTTAGGACCTTTTTGATAATTCCTTTAGTGGCATAATTCCCGAATGCTTGATTGAAATGAGTGAGACTCTAGAAGTACTAAATCTCGGGGGAAAAAAAAAAACCTCACTTGTATAACTTGCCATTTAATTAAATATTTCCCATTACTAGCCATGTTACTTGCAGAATGTATTTATGTTACATGTCCTTGTTCTACGTTCTAACAAATTCCATGTGTCCCTTGGTTGTTCAGGGCCTAATGCCAATGCTGCCTTGCCAATCCCCAAAGAAATAGTAATTGACGTTTCCTACAACAATCTTGAGGGGACAATTCCTGAAGAAATAGGACAAATCAATTCATTACGAGTTCTCAACTTGTCCCATAATGCTCTTATAGGCCAAATCCCACCATATCTAGAAAAACTGAGTCGTCTTATATCACTAGATCTTTCAAGCAACAAGCTTACTGGAAAGATCCTTGAGAATCTCATAGAACTAACTTTACTATCAACACTAAATCTTTCGTTTAATCACTTGGTGGGGCAGATTCCAAGAATGAGATTTCATGAAACATCCTATGAGGGAAACGAAGGATTATGTGGCTTCCCACTACATGAAGAATGCAAAGACTCAGAATCATTCGAATAATGGCATTGTGGTTGATTGGTATATCATAAGCGTTGAGTTTGGATTTATTTATGGTCTTGGAATTATCATCTTACCGAATTTATTTTCAAAGAGGTGGAGGATATGGTATTCCCAACAACTTGATGACATTCTTTCAAAAATCTTCCCCATGCTAATTTCTTGAAGAAGAGGCAAAGGCATTAGTCTATTTTTCCCCATGTTTCGATATAATGGAGAATAATAAAAAAATGTGGTCATGCAATTTGATATGAGAGTTTTCTTTGTAATTGCTAATATGTATTATTGAAATATTTTTGTACGTGATATAGATTTGCTGGTGACTTATGCGATGAAGATGTGATGTTGAAACGAAGTATGCCCTTGTTTTAACGCATTACTCACTATTTCGAATAGGCATTCAACATGAAGTAGTAAGGTTTAGGGATATATAAAGAAACTCCCTCAAACTATACTATCATGGTATCACCCAATTATGAGGTATAGTATTTTTATTTAGGGATATATAAATAAAAATACTTTTCTCATAGAGACGTAAAATAGGTTGGGTTCGGAGATAAAGAGGCGGCTTGGGAAGGAATTGGATATTTTCGTGGGAAATTAAGACACCTTGCGGACAAGGTTCTCGAAGATGGGGGACCTGTCATGTGCCCATCACACATGGAGTCATCTGGGCTTTCGACTTGATCGTGCGGTTCTTAATTAATTGTTGTTATGTATTTTTTCTTAAGTTCTAAAAGGGTCTTTTTAACTGACTGTATTTATTTTTATTTCTTACGGGTTGAACGAGTCTTTAGGAGTCATGGGCCATGTTGGTACTAGAATGGTAGTGGGTTGGGTCATGTGCCAACGTGATCTGAGTTAATTTTGACTCTAATTATATTTAAGTCCTGTTATTGAATTAATGATACAAGAATTTTTTCTTTGAGTCCATTATGACCTCTTGAAGGATTGGCCCCTCAGATCTTGTTTGGGATTGCGGTATAAATTTTAAAAAATATTTAAATATTTTTAAAAATTCTTTAATAAAAAATTAACTCATTTGAGTATTACATATTTAAATACTTTTAATTTTAAATAAATTAAAAAGTACGTTTGAAGAAAAATATAATTTTAATAAATAGAATTATTCTATTTTAATATAATGCAAAATAAATAAAAAATAAAAAATCGATATGCTATTGAATGTGAGGCTATTAAGAGCAAATTGATATATTAGACTTTCCATCTTAAATTTTCTCATTCTCGGTCATACTAATTGGAATATCAAAGAAGTTGACATGTAATTTCATAGCACCAGGTCAACACTAATTAAAAATATAAATATTTATAATACTATAAAAAAATGTAAATAAAAATTAAGACGATATTTTTAAACAAAAGATATATATTACATATAAAAATCAGATAAACGAAAACCATTTTCAACATTTTAATTTGTAAGTTTATTTAATAAGTTTTTCTTTTTTAGTTTTTAAATATAATTACTTAGTTTTTAGTTTTAATGTTTTTATTTCTTAGTTATTTACTGCAATTTTTTGGCATTTCCAATATTAAGTTTTTTTAAAAATTTTTATTGACGTGGCTAATGAGGTATCACGTAAGACATTAATGTCATATTTTATCTCTATTACTGTAAAATCTAACGGGAATTAACTGATCTCAAAATCTATAAATCTAAAAAGGAATTAATGAATATTAAAATATCAAGAAATTTCTTTATCACGGGATGCAAACTTAGGGAATTATTTTACATTTAACCAAACAATTTCAAAAGACTTTAACATCAAAAACTTGGAAGTTGTGAATAAATCTGTAGGATCTTGACTTCTCATTGAAAGCCTTAAAATATTATTCTTTTTTTAATTGAAACTTCCTACCATTTAAGGTTCCATTGCTTATCAGCTACCTTGGAAAGATAGAAATCCTTGCAACCTTGGAAAAGTAGAAAAAGCAGAAGAGGAAGGCAAAAGTTTTGGCAAAGATTTGTGAAAGCTTTTTATTTTTATTTTTATTTATATTAAAGAGCCAGTAGCCACCCACATAGAAGCTCTGTCCCAAGTTTATTAATAAATCCTCACTTGTGGCGGAGGAATACCGTGGTAACAAAAAAACACTTGGGGGCATACAATAAACCTCTAAAAAAACAAGCCCAAACCAAGTGCTAAAAAGACCTAACAAAAAAAAAAAAAAACAACTAACAAGAAAAAACCAACACAAAAACAACGAAACCAACCTGCAAAACAAAAAAAAAAAAAAAACCACCAAAAAAACCAAACCTATAATCGAATAGCCTGGAGACCAATTTTATCCACTTTCAAAATACCTTTAAGCAAATGGGGCACGTCATTGTATGAACTCCATGTACCATTCTTCTGATCAGACACCAAGCGAGCCAAGAAATCTGCTCCTACATTGCCTTCTCTGTATATGTGTTGGATCTTGACCTCCAAGGTTGCGACCATAACTTGTATCTTTTCCCAATAATCTTCAAGATACCATATACCACAACGCCCTTTTTGCAACCAGTGAACCACCAACAGCGAGTCTAATTCAATCTCCACTCTTCCAATATGTAAGACCTGACAATACTGAAGACCATAATAAAGCGCCATGAGCTCAGCCTCATTATTAGAGCCATATCCCAATTCCTTCGCAAAAGCCCAAATAAGGTGCCCCTTCTCATCTCTAATAATGCCCCCGGCACCCATACGACCTGGATTTCCCAAAGAACTGCCATCCACATTTAATTTAAACCACCCCGGACTTGGTTTCATCCATTTCACCAACCTAAAGTTATGCCTCTTCTCATGTTTAACTGGAATAGAAAAAAAATTTAACACTTTTTCATCTCCATCAGTTATCTTTTTACTAGCACGTAGCCTGACACCCACCCATGCAATGGCTGCCTTTATAGAACCCCAGAGAGAACTCACAGCAATGTGTTTCCCTTCCATACGTGCCTTACACCTCCACACCCAAAGGGACCAAGTCACAATAATAGGAACAAGAGCAAGCAAAGTACCTTTTTGAGTCGAATGAGTAGCACGCCTAAACCACAACTCCATAGTTGCTCTCCAAGATCTCTGCGGATCATAAGGCATCCCTAACTGTGTAGATACCCACCTCCAAGTGTCAGCAGCAATCCTCCTATAAACCAGAACATGCTCTTGATCTTCCACACACCCCTGCATACAACATTCACATCTTGAGGCTAAAGGAATACCCAAAGAGCTAATACGACTATCAACAGTAAGACTATAATGCATAGCCTTCCAGATGGTAATCGAATATTTTTTTGGAAGAGCTGAATGCCAAATCCAGGTAGCCCATTCAGATTTTGGTGCACGAACATGAACACACTCCCAGGCCAATTTTGAGGAAAAAACCCCATTCAGATTTGGCTTCCAAATCAATAAATCTCCACCCTCTTTTTGTGCACCGAGACAATTAAGAATTTCTTCCATTTTAGTGTCCCCCACCAAACTATGTAACAAATCCATATCCCAACCATTATGAAGCCTACATTCCCAGACTTTCAAAAAAGGATAATTAGATATATCACAAGAGTTGACAAGAGCTCCCGACTTAAGCCAAGGATCTCTCCAAAAAGACACATTACCATCCCGCACCCTCCACCAAGAATTGCCTAAAACCTTTGGAAACATACCCACAATATGCTTCCAAAAAACTGTTCCTTTCCGTTGATCTACCAAAGTCACATGCTGATTTTTCACATACTTTTGCTTGAAAAAATTTGCCCACAAAGAATCACCTGTCAATAAATTCCAAGCCAGCTTCATAAATAAAGATTCTTGGACCTCTTCTAATTTTCGAAGACCCAAACCTCCTTCTCGAATAGGAGGTTTGTGAAAGCTAAGCTCTAGTGATAACATATCGTCATCATTTTTTGCGCAAAAGCCACCAAGTTGTGTAGGCAATTTTCTACTCGTCCATAGCCGCTTGAAAAGTGTCCATGCAATTGCAAACCGTAAACCCAATGACGAGACTTCACATCCATGAACACAGCTACTTAGACCCTGAAAATTCATCCAATATAAGCCAACTCTATGCTCCTTCTTTTGTCCCCAATTCTAGACTTTTCTCTCTCTTGAGCTTTCTATATATTGTTTTCACCAATTTTTCATTTCTTTATTGTGTAGATCTTCTCATTGCAACCTACAATGAGAATTCCATTCTTTACTTGGCTTTTCTTGATACCCATAGTCTTTGGTCAGTGTTTGGATGACTAGAAATCCTTGTTGCTCCAATTGCAGAATAGTCTCCAATGCGACAGGCATTCTCCACAAAACTGGTGCACTGGAATCAAAGTGTCGATTACTATTCGTGGAAAGGTGTGTACTGTAGCCAGGGATGTGTTATTGGTCTAGACTTGAGCAGTGAATCAATCACTGGATCAATTCCATCATTCAGCATGGCTAAGAATCTGACCAAAATTAACATTTCTCACAATCATTTAACTGGTCAAATTACTTCCACTCGTTGGGAAGTGCTTTTGAGTCTTGTGAACCTTGACTTGCGTAACAATTCACTGGATGTGAGTATTCCACTTTCTCTGCTTTCCCTTCCATCATTGCAGAAACTATAGCTTTCCAACAACCAATTTTTAGGGCAACTGCAACCATTTTCTAACGTCTCTTCTTTAAGAATCGTGGACCTTAGCTCCAATCGACTTTAGGGACAACTCTCCATTCTCCCACAATTTGCCACATACTTGAATTTTTCAAGGAACAATTTCAGCACTTTCAAACCAGCTAGTATTGGTATGTCCCTTAGTTTCGCTTATTTCTTTTCTCTTTCAAGTATTAAGTTCCGTGGAAAAAGCTATAGATCAATATGCAATGCCAAATATATCAAAAGTTTTGGGCTTGTTCAATAATTCCTTCAAGTGGCACAATTCCTGAATGCTTAAGTGAAATGAGTCAGACTCTAGAAGTACTAAATCTTGGGAAAAAAAAACTCACTGGTACAACTATAGACATATTTCCAAGCAATTGTGGCCTAGAAACTCTTTATCTCAATGAAAATCAAATAGAAAAAGGGCTACCAAAATCTGTGGCCAATTGCATGTTAAGATATAAAATAAATAATAAAATCTACATTTTTCCATCAGCTTAAGTTTTAAGAACAAGTAATGATTTTACATTATATTAGACTAAATGATTTGAGTTTAAACAGTCTACACTCTTCCATATTTAATTAAATATTTCCCATTACTTGCCATGTTACTTGCAGAATGCATTTATGTTGCATGTCTTTGTTCTACGTTCTAACAAATTCCACGTGTCCCTTGGTTGTACAGGGCCTAATGCCAATGCTGCCTGGTCAAGCTCTAAAGAAATAGTGATTGACATTTCCTACAACAATCTTGAGGGTACAATACCTGAAAAAATAGGACGAATCTATTCATTAGGAGTTCTCAACTTGTCCCATAATGCTCTTACAGGCCGAATCCCACCATCTCTTAGAAAGCTGAATCGTCTTATATCACTAGATCTATCGGTCAATCACTTGGTGGGGCAAATTCCTAGAATGAGATTTCCGAAAACATCCTACGAGGGAAACGAAGGATTATATGGCTTCCCACGGCATGAAGAATGCAAAGACTTAGGATCTTGACTTCCAAACCATTCAAATGATGACATTGTGGTTGACTGGAACATCATAATCGCTGAGTTGGGATTTATTTATGGCCTTGGAATTATCATCTTACCGAATATATTTTCAAAGAAGTGGAAGATATGGTATTCCCAACAACTTGATGACATTTTTTCAAAAATCTTCCCCAAGCTGATTTCTTGAAGAAGAGGTATTGTAAATAATAGTTGATTTTACTTTTTAGTCCTTACTAAATACTTTAGCTAACATTTTTTTAGTTAACTCTTTTTAGTCTTTTTACTGTTAGTTAGTTAAACCTCAGTTGTATAAAGAGAATAGCAACTCGGTGTAATTCAGCAAGTAGAATAATAATAGAAGCATTCATTTTTCTCTTCTTCAATCCTCTTTATTTTCTTGATTGAAGTTGTATCATGGTATCAAAGAAGTAAACCTAGGGTTTTGCTTCAAAATTGATACAAGAATTGAATTTCTATTGCGAGAGTGAAAAATTCTTCCTCCTTTGTTTCGTCAAATACAGAAGATTCCAGTCCATATCATCCCCAAAATGGAGATTCTCCTGGTTCAATCTTGGTCTCTAATCTTCTCACAGGAGACAATTACAACAGCTGGTGTCGATCAATGGAAATGGCTTTGAAGGCCAGGAATAAAATCGGTTTCATCAATGGTGCAATTCCTCAGCCAGTTGAAACAAATGCTACGTATTCCAAATGGGATAGATGTAATAGCATGGTTTTATCATGGATTCTTAATTCTGTGGTCAGGGATATTGGAGAAACTATAGTATATGCAAAAACTGCCAAGGATATGTGGGATGAGTTGAAACATCAATTCTCTCAAGGCAATGGACCAATGATTTTCCAATTGCAAAAACAACTTTCTTCTTTGTCTCAAGGTCAAAACTCAGTGAGTGTTTATTATCGAAAATTCAAGTGCCTATGGGATGAACTCATGAACTATAATCAGATGCCTAGTTGTACATGTGTAGCATCTAAACTCTATGCTTGTGGGGCTGTTCGTTTATTTGTAGAATATCAACAACGCCAACATGTAATCATGTTTCTTATGGGGTTGAATGAAGATTTTGCTCATGTTAGGGGTCATATTGTACTACTGGAACCCTTACCATCAATTACTAAAGTTTTCTCTTTAATAATTCAAGAAGAAAAACAAAGAGAAGTTGACTCCATTTGAAGAGTGGGGTTTGAATCTAATGTAGCTTTTATGAACAAAAGAGTTGAAGAATTGAAGGTTAACACCGGAAAGCAACAGTATAGAAAAGGAAAAGTATTGTGCACTCACTATGGCATGACCAATCACACAGTGGACAAGTGTTACAAATTACATGGATATCCTCCAAGTTACAAACAAAAAGGGAAGGTTTCATCAGCAAACCAAGTCATGGTCTAACCCTCGAGTACACCCTTTGATCAAAATTGCATGCCTTTCTCTCAACAACAGTATTAGCAAATATTGGCACTAATTCGACCACAACCAATTGAATTACCCAAAAACACTCCTCAGGCAGTAAATGTACTATCAACATCCAATAGGCCTTCTTTCTCAAGTAAAACAGTTTGTCATTCCACTTATCCATCCATGAAAAATTAGAATTTCACATCAATTTCTAGCACTTGGATCATAGATATAGGTGCTACAAACCATATTGTTCAATCTGTAAATCTTTTCACCACAATCACTCGAGTTCTCAGTACATTTGTCAAATTACCAAATGGAGAAAATATTACAATAACACACACCTTGGTACTGTCAATTTATCAAAAGGTTTAGTTTTGAAAGATGTTTAATGTGTTCCTACTTTTGCGTATAACCTTCTTTCAGTAACTAAACTTACATCTGACCAAAATTGTTGTTTCATTTTTTTGCTTGAGATGTGCTATATATAGGGCCTTACCCCATGGAAGATGATTGGGAAGGGTAAAAGACAGCTGGCCTTTACTTTCTGCAACAACCATCAATCAGTACATTTGCTTCTTTTTTTTTCCATCTAGTGTAAATCCCATACATAATTCTGCTTATCACTTGTGGCACAATAGACTAGGTCATCCCTCATCTTCGAGGTTGTTGTTCCTTTCCAAGTCAATACCAAATTTCAATTTCAATAAATCTGTACATGAACATCATTGTACAATCTGTCCATTGGCAAAATAAAAGCGATTATCATTTCCAGTTCACTTTTATAAGCCTAGTTCAATTTTTCATTTAATTCTTTGTGATATATGGGGTCCTTTTTCAGTACCTACTCATGATGGTTTCAATTTTTTCTTGACCATTGTTGATGATCATTCTCAATCAACTTGGGTTTACTTAATGAAATCTAAGTCTGAAGTTAAACAAATTCTTATAGCATTTTACAATTTGGTTCATACATAGTTTCAATAGAAAATAAAATGCATAAGAATAGATACTAGTTTAGAATTTCAAATGAGAGATTTTTTTTTTCAATCCAAAGGAATTATACACCAAACCTCTTGTGTTGAGACTCCTCAACAAAATTGAATAGTTGAGAGGAAACATCAACATCAACATCTTTTAAATGTGGCAAGAGCTTTAAAATTTCAATCAAATGTTCCTTTAAATTTTTGGGGAGAATGTGTTTTGACAGCAACTCACATCATTAATCATATACCCTCCCATATTCTTGACAATAAATCACCACAATTGATTCTTTACGGTGATACACCTTCTTATAATCATTTTAAGGTGTTTGGTTCTCTATGTTATGCTTCTACCTTAAGCAATAACATATCAAAATTTTCTCCTAGAGCTAGGAAGTGTGCATTTGTTGGTTATTCTTTTGGAACAAAAGGATACAAGTTGTATGATTTGACATCTCACAATTTTTTTGTTTCTCGAGATGTAATTTTTCATGAGCATATATTTCCTTTTCAGATTATAGATTCTTCTAGCGATGTATATTCTCAGCAATCTTGCATGCCATTTGAGTCAGTGCTACCTAATTCCATTTGAGACCATATATCACAATCATCAAATTTTTTAGATAACTTGTCTAATAATTCCTATCCTATCTCTCCACCTGACTTGTCCAATAATTCCAATCCTGTCTTAGATTCTACTACACCAGATTTTTTACCTCCTTCAAACCAAATTCCTCCATTACAAGATGTAAATCATTTTCCTCCTCTTAGAAGGTCTACTAGACAACACAAAGCTCCTGAATATTTGCAAAATTATCATTGCAATTTAGCCTCTTCAGTAGCTTTTACCTCTACCACATCATCTCTTGGCTGCTCTTATAACACTTCAGGTAATAGATATAGCATTTTTGAATTTTTATCATATGAACATTTGTCTCCTTCTCATAAAGCTTTTAACATCTATGTTTTATCTAAAAAAGAACCTAATTTCTATCACCAAGCTGTTAAGCATTCTCATTGGAGAGATGCTATGTCCATTGAATTAGCTGCCTTAGAATCAAATGAAACCTGGACTCTCATTGAACCACCACCAGATAAAAATCATATCGGTTGTAAGTTAGTTTATAAAACTAAGTTTAATGCTGATGGCTCAATTGAGAGATATAAGGCAAGATTAGTTGCCAAAGGTTATACTCAAAAGAAGGGCTTGACTACTTAGAAACTTTTTCCCCAATTGCAAAAATGGTGACAGTGAGGTGTTTGTTATCCCTGGTAGCAATTCGTAGTTGGCACCTAGTGCATTTTTTTTTTTTTTTGAAAAGAGACTTCTATCATTCTGAAATCACAAAGTTTTTCCAGAACAATGTGAGGTGCAACCACAGACGGCCCATCCTCCATCCAGACAGTTTCATTCACTAGAGATAGAGCTAATTTAGCTAATTCATGGGCTACTTTGTTACCAGCCCTTTTGACAAAAGAAAGTTTCCAGTTTGGCTTTGACAACAGCCCTTGCTTGAGGTCTTCAATGAGTTGCCCGGTCCAGGAAGAATCTGGGGAAGGATCTGAGATTGCGTCTATAACCAACTTTGCATCCCCCTCAAAATTTGCCTCGTCTATTCCTAGCTCAGCACATAGAGAGAAGGCTCTTAGTAAAGCATAACCTTTGGCTAGGAAGGCTAAGTTGACAGGTTCTCTTTGGCCAGCTAACATCACCTGTGGATCCCCCCTTGAATCTCGTATAACAATACCCAGCCCCATCTTCTTTATTGGTTTGAGGAAACTAGCATCATAATTGACCTTAAGCCGTGCGTAAGTCTGAGGTTTCCAAGAGGGCACTTCAGCTGGAGGCACATCTGTATCCCGCCTTTCCTTAGGCTTCGTATGAGCCATGGAGAAGTCTGCGATGTCAGAGCATGCAGCTTTAATAATCTGTTTTGGTCCACTGAACAAGTTCCTAAAAATCAAATCATTTCTTCTAAGCCAAATTTTGTAGCAAATTACTGAAACTAGGTCAAGACCCCCTGCATCAAGTTTGCAACTAAACTCAGTCCACAGATCCACAAAATTATCAAAACTCTTGCCCCATTTGGAAACTGGTGTGTCCCTCTCCCCCCAAACATCCCGCACTGCCAAACATTCCCAAAGACCATGCAAAACAGCTTCATCAATATTGTTGAACACTGGACATAAAGGGTTTTCTGAGATCTTCTTATTGTAGAGATTTTCCTTTGTAGGAAGTAGGTTTGAGATTGCTTTCCAAATGAAAAATTTTACCTTCCCCATTACCCCAAGGATCCAAATCATCTTCCAAGGAGACTCTATCTGGTTGACACCTGAGGACTCCCCAAATATTTGGTGTTTTGTATCCAGGTCAGCAAAATAGGCACTTTTGACCGTGAATGAGCCTTTTTTTTTAATAGCCGTAGATTATTGTGTCCCCTGCACCCTGTAGACTGATAGGAAGACTGCAAATAATTCCTGCTTCTTCAGGATTGAAAATGGCTTCTATTAACTCTTTTTTTTAGCTGTGTTTTGTTGCATCGATTAGGCTATCAACTTTTGACTCGGCTGGGATGCTATTGGGAATGGTTTGAATTTGAAAAGTGTTTGCTTTTGGAATCCATTTGTCCTTCCATATTCGGTTAGAACTTCCATTTCCAACACGCCACACAAGTCCCTTCCTTACTAAGTCTATGATTGAGCAAAGACCTTGCCAAATGTAAGAGGAACTAGGTCTAAGTTGTGCATCCAATATCTGAGAGTTCCTGAAATGCTTTGCTTTAAAGAGCTGGGCCACTAAAGATAATGGTTGTTTAATGATTCTCCATACTTGTTTTGCTAGTAGAGCTCGATTAAAACAACTCATTTCATGGAAGCCCAGGCCCCTATATTTTTTTGAAAAACCCAATCTCTCCCATCTCTGTTAGTGAACTCCTCTCCCCTCCTTGTTATAGCAACACCAGAATTTAGACAGCAACATTTCAATCTCTTTAAGAAGCCCCCCTGGAAGTTTAAAGATACTAATGGTATACGTCGGAATTGCTTGTAAAACACTTTAGATGAGGACCTCTTTACCTGCCGTTGAGAGAAATCCTGTTTTCCAGCAATGGATCTTCTTCCAAATCTTCTCATTGAGGTTTTGGAACGTGGTGGTTTTTGACCTCCCTACAAAGGTAGGTAGTCCCAGATATTTATTTTAGTCATCACAAGATACGCCTGTAGCAACCTGGAGGATATAGGCTTTTGCATCAGTACTCGTATTCGTGCTGAAGAAGATGGAAGTTTTCTATTTGTTGAGGGTTTGGCCTGATGCTTTCTCATAAAGGTCCAACAAATTCATAATTCTAACCCACTCCTCTATTTTTGCCCTACCCCATATTACACAATCATCGGCAAATAAGAGGTGATTTATCCTTAAACCCCCCCTGTGACCTACAACCCCTTGGATATCACCAACTGTTTCGGACACTTGTAAGAGAGAGGAGAGGCCCTCATCACAAAGGAGGAAAAGACGGAGAAACGGGATCTCCTTGTCTCAGCCCCCTCATTGGAAAAATCACCTCCCCTGGTCTTCTATTGACTAGTACCTAATAACTTACAGACTTCACACAGCCCATTAACAAACCAGTCCACTTAGCTGAAAAACCCAGCTTTAATAACATGGCTTCCCGAAAATCCCATTCCACCTGGTCGTAGGCTTTTGACATGCCGAGTTTTATAGCTATACTACCCACCTTCCCCTTGTGTTTGGTTTTCATAGAGTGGAGCAGTTCGTATGCCACCATAACATTGTCTAAGATAAATCTCCCGGGAATAAAGGCGCTTTGGTTCCAAGAGATTATATTTGAGAGGACTCTTTTAACTCTATTAGCTAGGACTTTGGAAATTAATTTATAAATCACGTTACATAAGCTAATGGGCCTAAAATGATGCATAGTTGTAGGGGAATGTACCTTAGGCACCAAAGCGATATGAGTATGATTCAGCCCCTGTGCCATGCGCCCGAAGTTCAAATAGTCCAAAACAGCATTGCTCACCTCATCGCCCACAATTTCCCAGTGGTCTTTGTAGAAATCCACACTGAATCCACCAGGTCCAGGGGATTTAAAAGGCGACATTTGCTTCAATGCCCTTAATATAGAGTAGCCACTATAGCATTACACACAATACACACACTATGCGTCGTTTTGTTTTGTTTTTGTTTTTTTGAATAAAACATGCGTTTTGTTACATGTGAAGGTCAGTTTGAATTTTATTTTTCTCCATTCGAAATTTTCCCCGTGAAACCCCTCCTCCCTCACTAGAACACGCGTCTGCTTCCTCTTCCCAGCGCCACCCTGCAACAGCGTCTCTCTATTCAATGCCGCTAGTTCCTGCAAGCTAATTGAGCGGAGCAAACCCAAGTGAAATCCTACAAAGATCCCTTGCCAAGCAATCTGTGTCACCCTCCCTCTACCCAGCTTCATCCCACGACTGAGAAAGGTGAAAAACAATGCTTTCTGCTTTTGAAGACCTCTGCTTTCTGCTTTTGATGATGGGTACTGCGGCTTAGGGCATGGAGAAAAAAATAATACTTTCTGCTTTTGACAACCTCTGCTTTCATAAAGTTTTTGACCTCATCTTTTTTCTTCTAAGTCATAATGGAGAGAAACTTTAGTTTGCAATACTCTTTATAGCATTACTAAAGACGTATAAGTTATCTCATTGCCTATTGCCTTCCTTTGTGTGCAGTGGAAAACTTTAATTTATTACCTCTTGTTTGCCTTGGTTCCATGTCTTATGTTGCTTCTTTAGGTGTCGGTTGTTTTTGCACTTTGGCATTAGATCCCTAGGATTAATGCTATGAGAAGGACTTTTCTTTGAAGGGAGCCTACCCCATGGGGATGAGGGTTTTGTTCTCATAGGGGGAGAAATTTTATATTCTCTTGAAACCATATCAGTTGCAACATATGGGTGAAAATGCTTTAAAAGCTCTGTATTTAACATTTAAATAATTGGAACATTTTTATGGTACCTTTGCCTTTGAATTACGTTTTCATTTTGTTGTTCTAATGATTGATAACACGATCGCATAAACAGAAGAAAACTCTTGTTTATGTTTTTGGATCACATCAGAAAAGGAAACAACGAGCTATTGGTATTGCCTTGTTTTATATTATAAACAAAATATACATTAAATTGTGATCATAAAATTCTTATCCTGTCTTGAATTTGAAAGGTATTTTATAGAATAGGTTTTTTCACATTTTAATTGATGTTTTGAAATTCAATGTTGACAAAAAGTAATGTCCTAAAAGAGTGGTAATGCTGCAAAATCATGACTAGTAAGTTTTAAAATAATAGCTGAGATTTAGGAAATCCAATATCATGGTTAGTGATTTTTTGCATTTTGGAGATTGGTTCAACTAGGTAGGCTCCATCCTTCATATATAACGTTTATTTCATTTTATTGAAAGAAATAACTATAATCTATTATGAATACGGAAATTAGGAGAAGAACTTGTCAGGGTCGATGTCAGATAATCCTAATTCCCAACGAATTGAAGAGTTTATGAAAGAGTATGAGCCCAATCGATAATCCTAATAGGGCCTCCCCACTTTGACTTAACATTTTAAACTCTGACTAGCAGTGATACTTTCATGCAGATAAGTTTTCCAGACCTTAGTAATTATGATCCTAACCTTGCTTGGCCATTGATCCTGGACAATTTTCTTGAATGGCTAGAAACAAAGCAGAGCTAATTGATCTATTTCTGTCCAGATTGACTCCCTGTTGTTAACCACAATTATATTTTGAAGTATGTAAACTTGAAATCCCCTTCCGTAATGGTTTATTCATTAATATTTCAAAGTGTGTCATTTGAGCTCCAATATTTTGACATGGAATTCTTGTTACCTTTTGCTTAAAATCTGTTCATTTTCTATTGTGTTTTGGAGTTAAATCTGTTCATTATAGCATCGGATGCATTTGGGTTTCTTTAACTTCCACTTTTCAATTTTTGACAAAGCAGCAAAACTCCCACTAAGAGTCTGGAATTGGAAGTATGGCACGATTTTGCATTTGTCTACATAAGCCTATCACAATGGCGTCATGTTGAGATTTGTCTTTCTAAATCCAAGGTCAGCTGTTCTTACTCCAATTAAAGATGTCATGCCACAGGTATATTTATGTTGTCACCATTCTATCATTTTTCTTGCTTCCAATTATTTCAATGACATTTTAAATAATGAAAACGAATCTTGTTTAGTGATAGCCATTGTCCATGGTGCCAAACTCGAACTTAATAGGCTCTAGTAGACTGATGCCATCATTTCTTAAATCTGAGATTTCCATCTGAGCTAAACCTCTACAGAAAATTAAGAATTAACCAACCTAAGATAAAGAAGATCAGCTGGCATGGCTAACTAGCAGTCAGTCATGTTTTTTCTTTTAAATTAGTTGCTATTAAATTTGTTCAAGAAGAAGCTTATAATCTGAAAAATTGTGGGAACAAAATTAATGTTCTTTGATTTCTTTTGTGACCGATGGATTTAGTTGATCTCCTTTTCAAGCTAGTTGCAGGAAGAATTTCGGCATTATGGCAGGGACGAGGATAATTGATGATGTAGTTTCACATTGATGATCGTGATTGGAATTAGGGCCGCTTTTTGTATTGGGCACTGTCTCATATGAGAATTCTGTAACTTGTCTTAATTTGAAACATGAACTATGTACATTAAAGAGTGCAGTGTAAAAGTGCATGTTGTAACTCGGTGTATTTTGTAAATGTGCTTAAATTTGCTTCTTGTAACCAATGTATTACTTTAAACATGTATTGGATGTATACTGAAAATTTTAGAACTTGTATTACTTATCAAAAAATAAAAATAAAAAATCTGCAACTTGTATTCTAAAAATGTGGTGCATGGTGCATGGTGCATCAATGATCAGTCTCCACCATTATACTGCACAGTTCAACCAATTTTTTCCTAGTAACACACAAATCTAAATGTCACAAACCACAAGATGAAACTCTTCAAACAACAAAGGAATCTTCCATTAAACTCATAAATATGTATGGTACACATAATACAATTGGACTGCATTGAAAATATAGTTACACTGCATGTTATAACATACTCATTAACTAAGTTTATAAACCTATTAAGAATCAAGAAGATAGGGTTGATTCTTTTGATCTGCCTCAATTAGCCATAGATAACCCAACTGGTAGCCAGTTCCAGGACTATTATGTGTGAGCTCCCTCGATAAAAACCCGTGTTTGTCTCTGCGACCTCTGAAAACGAGGCTCCCTCACCACTTTCTAGGAGAATATGCCTGTCTAGCCCCCTATCCTTGCAGATTTTGCTCCCTAAAAGTCCTAAGATTCGGCATGAACTGCTTTCCTTGAGTGTTTGGTTCCCGAAGGGTAAGCTAAAACCAGAATAGAATCATGAAAAATTGAGATGTAGGAAATAGTTTCTCCAAATTAAGCCACTTTAGCTACGCTGTCCACTTTGGCATCTATAACATCACAAACAACACACTTCCCTTCAAGTTGTGATATAAAATGATTATCACATCCCCACTCATCATACTACTTATGCAATTTGAAAAATCATTCATTTTATACCCAATTAATCATAATGAAACTTTAGATCAACTCTACTAGAAATATAGCAAAAGTACCGCAAAAATTATTTCTCCAGTTACCCCTGAGAACTCCTCTCAGTGCGATGTGCATTATATGGTGAACCATAATTGCTATTGCCATGTTTTTGAAATTCAAAGACGCTCCAAAAGATAAGAGTTTTAAATAAAAATAAATCTTATTAATGTTTTTATTTTGAGAAAAGCAAATCAAAACAAAGAAGACTAACGTGCAGACGTGGCCAACAACTTCAACATTCAATGTGAAATTTACAATGAAATGCAAAATGTCATCCACACGCTGCAAAATAAATATACCTAGTTCAAAACATGACATGCCCAAAAACTAGAAATTATGATGCAGAAGAATAAAAAAATTACCAGGAGTTGAAAATTACAACAAACCAAACCTTTGCACCCCTTATAACTTCTCGTTATCTTCTCCAATAATATTTAAGAACTCCAACAATACCCAAAATCTTATCATAATGGCATATGAATGCAGGTACATTCTTTCTCATTCTTGCAAAATGTCTAATGTCTACATTTCAAAATATTCTCTGAGATAGAACCCATCGTTCTTTGTTAAGGAATTGATAGATATTTACAACCAACAAAATACAATCAACTAGTAAACGGATTTATTGATGGTATTGATCATATCTCATGCAATCTTGTAATCGATTCTTTGGTTGCATCCACGATCATATCCTTCTCAATTAATTTTTTTCAGTTTTATTTATTTATTTAAGAACTACAACAATACCCAAAGCAGGCTTAAGCATCAACACACAACACAGCAGACAACCCTAAGCCTCAATATCTTTAAAACCCACCTCACAGAATCACAAAACCCCAAGCCTCCCTTCTATGGTCGTACCTAACCAAAAATTCTAAAAAGAATAAAAGAAGATCTGGAAATTTACTTGTGGACGAAATCAGAGGGTGCCCAACCAAGAAGAAGGAAGATGAAGCTGTGAAGAGATTCTGGGCAGAGAGGAGAACACAAATGAGGTGGGGGGAAATCAAAAGATGAAACTATGAAGAGATTCGGTGGACTGAGGGCTAGGTTTCGGGGTCGAAGGCATTGGTGGACTGAGGGCTAGGTGCCACGGTAGGGTGGGAGAGAGGATAGGCGACATGAGGGGGTGGGAGTAGGGAAGAGTGTAGATGGAGCATTGTTTCACATTTCAAATGGGTGAAATCTGAGAGGGAACGTTTAACTGTTGTAGGGAGAAATTGGTCATTTTACTGGACCACATCATGTGTGCAATGGATGTACCGAAATAATGGCTTCTGCTTAGATTATTTCTATAAACAAACTCCCTCAAACTATACTATCATGGTATCACCCAATTATGAGGTATAGTTTTGCTTATAATTAAAATAAAAATACTTTTCTCATAGGGATGTAAAATAGGTTGGGTTAGGAGATGAAGAGGCGACTTGGGAAGAAATTGGATTTTTCCGTGGGAAATTCAAACACCTTGCGAACAAGGTTCTTGAAGAAGGGGGGGCGTGTCATGTGCCCATCACACGTGGATCCATCTGAGCTTTCTACTTGATCGTGCGGTTCTTAATTTATTGTTGTTATGTATTTTTTCTTAAGTTCTAGAAGGGTCTTTTTAACTGACTGTATTTATCTTTATGTCTTATGGGTTGAACGAGTCTTTAGGAGTCATGGCCATGTTCGTACTAGAATAGTAGTGGGTTAGGTCATGTTCCAACGTGATCTGAATTAGTTTTGAGTCCAGTTGTATTTAAGACCTGTTATTGAATTAATGAATCAAGTATTTTCCTTTGAGTCCATTACGACCTTTTGGAGGATTGGCCCCTCGAAGTGCCGTTATTTGCTACTTGTTTGTAAAAGCTTTGACAAGAAACCGACTAGAGAAAAGGGGAGAGAGGGAGTAGTTATGGATTGTGAGATGCTTGGAGGATGTGAAATGGATGTGCGTAGAGGAAAAATGGAAGAGAACGTGACGGGGATGAGATAAAAAAGAGGGAAAAGAAGAAGAAAACCACTAACCAAAACGACGTTGTTTCTTTAAGAGGGTTGGGCTTCTCCATCGGCCTGCCCATGGCTTGGGCAAGGGTGTTACAATATCTATTTGCAACTACATGTGAGATGTAGAAATGGAACGGTACTGGTACAAGAAGCTCATTGAGAAGGTCTCTGCCTCTCTACTCATAATTAAGAGGAAGTGTGACAATGAAATGTTGAAGCTCGAGTAAACTACCAACAATGCTTAATTATGAAGAGCAACTCTGATATTTTATTTGTTTTCTTTGTAAGTGGAAATTGGATCATCCTCGAACCGTTCAAAAAAGATGCCATTTGTTCAACTTCTTATGACTCCTTCAACTTTGTTTGTGAAAGCTTGCTTCTTCTTTTCTTTTCTTCTTCTTCTTTTTTTTTTTGAAAAGAAGTGCTATTATTGCATCAAACATATGATTCTATACATACGTTTGATACATTTTTCATATATTTTGTCGTAGGAAAAGTAGGTATATAAATGTTCTCATCCTCGCATGCCAGGGGAATAGGATGAACCAGTAAATTGTAGAGGGTGGTGCGCGACTTCATTTTTGACTTCTTTCCATTTTAATTTGATATCTTGTACGTAATTTTATGACCTTACTTTTTTCCATTCTTGAAGTTTTTCTTTTACTGGTAAAACTATTATAAATTCTACAATATTTAGTATTCGCTCGAGCGACGCTCGAGTAGCCGCTTGAGCAAATGTCAGACAAATAGTTCACTCAACAATCCTTTTTTTCTCTCTTGCACTCCCTGAGTAGAGGTTTTTTTCTCCTTTGCAACTACGGTGCGCGCACACACACAATAAAAATATGTGCTCTCTAACAACTACTAGTATTCATGGATGAAGACACTAGTTACCAGTACTGCTATTCAGGATGCACATACAATCCTAAATTACGTATCAAACACACAAGAGCTGCTATTTCCACATAAGCAAATTCTAATTTTTCTAAAAAAATGCTGACTTGCAATTACTAATATTAGAAACAAAGTAATTGTGACTGCATCAAAGGCCTTTCGAAGAAGCACTGTTTGAAGATTCTTTAATAGAAAGATCATGTTGCGAGTCCCCCCTTTTTTTTAAGTAATCAAAGATTTTATTAAAAATTGTAAAAGACATAGCCTGGGCACACAGAATGTATGGGAGAGGAACATCTAAATAAAAATAGCAAAAGAGATGAAAAAATCATGGACGTTCAGCTTATTACAATCCATCCAAGCTACCCAAAGAAGCAAAGTATTAAAAAATATATGCATTAAGCCCCTCTAGAGCCCGCTTGCGATCCTCAAAATTTCTATCACTCATTTATGTCCAAGTATACCACCCTAAACAATTTTGCTTGTCCCCTTCAACATACTGCATTGAAATTTGAATTAAAAAAAACAATGATATTTCTCTAAAAATCAAGGAGGCTGTATAGAAATACGATACTTGATTTTTTTATTTTTCCATTTACACAATGACATGCAAATATATCCTAGCAATTGTTGTCCCACATGGATGGTGCAGGTACTTGCACCATAGTGTCACAGGTCCTATTCCATGAAGTAGACAGACCCCAGTCACCATATGTATCTTCTATGAAGAAAGGGGAAAACAGTCATTGCTAGCTACCTTTCAAAGAGGATCAAGTAACCAAATCTTAGGACCAGGTGCAGAAAAATCAAATGAATGTGTGAAAAACATATATATTTTGTTAATAAAATTTGGTGCTTGAAACTTTAGAAGTATTTTTATTAGCATTTCTTATTCATTTCCAGCAGTCCACTCCACAATGAGGTGTAGCCAATGGCAACAGTCAAACCGGTTATGTTCAATGGTCCTACTAAAAGTGCTAAGCATCCATTTTGTACTTCAAAATTCCCAACATGCAATAAAAGATGGCACAACAACGGGCATTCCAACATGCACTCAACATGTTCTACAAAATTTCAATAAGCTAAGTACGGTACAATTTAATAAAATGGGAGTGGATCGTTGCTTATACGAGTGGATCCTGGGATCTGTGATTGCTATTATCCACCGTTTGATGAAATTAGATCACTGTGTAGCTGGCGGTCATCTAGAAATGATGAACAATTGGGTTAGTATGAGAGAGAGGTCTGGCATATACAATAACCTTAGCCAAGCTTCAGTTTCACGAGGACCTTTTTTTTCGATTTTATGCGGGTCTGCTTGGGATAATGAGATTGGGGAAGGAGATTGTTTTTTACTTGAAAGATAAACAAAGAGATAGAACAACATCCAATGAGTTAGAAAAAGTTACAAACATCTGTGCTACTTTTGTCAGTCGTGGGTCCTGTGATTTTGGTCAGTCTTAACTTGAGTGAGGTTTAGTGAAGGCTTGGTTGTTTGTTTAAATGTTGAAGTAGGTTTAAAATTGAAGTAGGTCTAATTTCACGTTTGAACCTTCTATATTTTCTTCTAAAAACTGATGAAGAAAAAGGACACTATAAATCAAATATTGACGGTGATTAACTTACGGGACTTCGGCCCAAAAGAAGAGTCGTGCTACACCCCTGATGGGTGTAGTCTGACAAATTCTCTCAAAAAGGTTAAATGTTTTTTTTCATATATTTTTTATATTCTTAAATATTTTGTTTTAAATTTACAACATCATTTAAAAATACTTTTTTATTGACTAAAATAAAAAAAAAATTGTATCGAGGTCCATTATTAATAGGGATACTCGAGATACAAAGTATTTCCCCCAAAAGAATCCCAAGGTGAGAGAATGCGAATGCCCAATGCCATTAACTAGCGTCTTTCGGTCAGGAGGACCTTCAAAGCGTTTTCCATAAAAGTGAAATGAAATTGTAATAATTTTATTAATTCATCTTATGTACTTTTTTATTTAATGAGGTATACAAGAGATATAGATTATTTGGCTAATTATGAGTAAAAGCTCCGTCTAGAGAACATAAAATTCCCAAGTAGGAAGAGAAGCAGTGGGGGTATTCTAAATGGTGGTCATATGAAAAAACAGAAACTTAAGGGTAAAGAGAAGGTGGGAGAGGAATATGTTATCTCACAAAATGAATTGGCAGTGGCTGTTACACAGCCCTGCCAGGACCAATGATTCTCTTAAGTTAGAATTCACGTGGGCTTGGAAACCCAAGTGGATTCAGAGCTCTTCTTGACTTGGTCAGAATAGAAGTTCCTGAGGTTCTGTTTTTGCAAGAAACAAGATTACATGCAAAGGAAATGGAGAGATTGAAGTATAGATTGGGATATGAAAATTGTTTGGTTGTAAGCAGTGGTGGCAGAAGGGGTGGTATTGCTTTATTGTGGAGGAGGGATGTGGACATTACAATTCAAAACTTTTCAAGATCACAAATTCATGCACGGGTTAAGGATGATGATTTAGCAAATGAAGAATGGTACTTCACTGGTATATATGGCAATCCTGAGGCCTCGAAAAGACATGAAACATGGGCTCTAATTAGAGCTTTGAAAGTGGTTTCCTCTCAAGCATGGGTAGTGTTGGGGGATTTCAATGTAATCTTGGGATGTCATGAGAAGTTTGGGGGTTTACAGAGGGTAGAAAGGCAGATGAAGGATTTTAGGGATGTTTTGGATGATTTCAGATGAAGGATTTTAGGGATGTTTTGGATGATTGTGAGTTAAGGGACCTTGGTTATATTGGCCCCCCTTTCACTTGGTGTAACAAAAGGGAACCTGCATATAGTATCAGTGACAGGTTGGATAGGGTTCTCTCAAATCATAGGTGGGGCTTGTATTATCCTATGGCTCGAGTCCAACATGGTGCAGCTGCATACTCAGATCATTTGTTTATTATTCTCAGAACTCATGAGGTACAGTTCCAAGGGAGAAGTAAGAGACCTTATAGGTTTGAGGCTATGTGGGTGGACTCACCTGATTGCAAGAATGTTATAGAGAATGCCTGGTATGAGGGACAAACTGCTAATGGCTGCAGTGCAGTGATGAGAAAGATCAAATGTTGTGGTGAAAAGCTTATTTTCTAGAATAAGTCAAAGTTTGGGCATGTGAGGCAAGGTTTAGAGAAAGCAAGATCAAAATTGAAGTGGTTGCAGTCTAGTGATCCCTGTTTTCAAAAAAGGGATGAACATAGGAAGGCAAGAGCAGAAATGCAAGTTTGGATGGAGAGAGAGGAAATCATGTGGAGACAAAGGTCTAAATCTTTATGGCTGAAGGAGGGGGATTCAAACACCAGGTTTTTCCACAATAAGGCTTCTCAGAGAAGGAAGAAAAACTGGATAAAGGGACTAAGAGGGGAGAATGGAGGTTGGAAATTTAATGAGGAAAGGGATAATTTGATTCTTGAGTACTTTAGTACTTTGTTTAAGTCCTCAGCTGAGGAAGGACAGATGGATTTCTTGGATGGAATAAGGGGAAGAGTTAATGCTGAAATGAATGAGAATTTGGTGAAGGAATTCAGGGAAGAGGAAGTGGTTATGGATCTACATCAAATTGATCCCAATAAAGCTCCAGGTCCTGATGGTATGGCACCTTTCTTTTATCAAAAATACTGGTCTGTTATTGGCAAGGATGTCACTCGAGCAGTTTTGCTGGCTCTCAATCAAGGTCAATTTCCTAATGATTTAAATCATACGTACATTACCTTGATTCCAAAGAAAAAACAGGCTGAGAGGATTACAGATTACAGGCCTATTAGCTTATGTAATGTCCTTTATAAATTGATCTCAAAGGTTTTAGCTAATAGGCTTAAAGAGATATTGCCGACTGTTATTTCCAAGTCACAATCTGCTTTTGCCCCTGGTAGATTGATAACAGTTAATATACTTGTTGCTTATGAGTTGGTGCATTTCATGAGACAGAAAAGAAGTGGAAGGAAAGACTTTATGTCATTAAAGCTTGATATGAGTAAAGCATATGATAGGGTGGAATGGAGTTTCTTAGAAGTTGTAATGGAGAGAATGGGGTTTCATGAGAAGTGGATTAAGTTGGTTATGGGGTGTGTTAAAGTCTGTTTCTTTTTCCATATTGTTGAATGGTGAACCAAAAGGCTCATTGTTTTGAACTCGAGGGATTAGGCAAGGAGATCCATTGTCTCCTTACTTGTTCCTTCTATGTATTGAGGGGTTAATCACTCTCCTGCAACAGGCTGAAACATCAAAACAGATTGAAGGCTTGAAGATTTGTCTTGGTGCTCCCAAGTTGAACCATATTATGTTTGCAGATGAATGTTTGCTGTTTTGCAAGGCAAATGTACAGACTTGTTTGAATATACAACACCTACTTGGCATTTATGAAAGGGCATCTGGTCAGAAAGTCAATATAGAAAAGACCTCGATGATTTTTAGCAAAAATGTTTAATCCAAGTAACCAGCAGGAGATTATGGACTTATGGGGAGCTCAACAATTTCAACAATATGACAAATACCTTGGCCTACCTCTTATGGTTGGAAGGGGGAAGAAGCAAGCTTTCTCAGAACTTAAACATAAGGTTTGGCATAAATTGAAGGGGTGGAAAGAGAAGTTATTGTCCTAGGGAGGTAAGGAAGTGCTGCTAAAGGATGTTATAATGGCCATCCCTACTTATACCATGAGTTGTTTCAAGTTACCAGCTACTCTTTGTAGTGAGTTGGAACTATTAATGGCAAATTTGTTGTGGGGCCAGAATCAGGAGGAACAGAAAATTAGATGGGTAGGATGGAAGAGAATGTGTAAGACAAAGGAGTTAGGAGGGCTGGGTTTTAAAGACTTGAAAATTTTTAACCAAGCTCTTCTTGCAAACCAAGCTTGGAGGATCATGACAGATGAGACTACACTTCTTCATAAGTTGTATAAAGCAAGATATTTCCCTTCCTCTAATTTTCATAACTCAAGGCTGGGATCTACACCTTCATATGTTTGGAGGGGTACATGGGAATCAAAAGATGACATGCTGAGGGGTTGCAGATGGAGAGTTGGGGATGGTAAGTCAATAAAGGTTTGGACAGATCATTGGATACCTGGAGATAGAGTGTTGCAACAATTGACACAAGAAAATATTGATGAGACACTTATGGTTGAAGACCTTATAGATGAGAACACAAGATGGTGGAATATAGAAAAGGTGAGAAGGCTGTTACCACCTGCTGCAGCAGGATCTGTGTTGAAAATTTTGATTAGTAATGAGGTGAGGCTTGATTGTTTTATATGGGATAATGAGAAGGATGGGGTGTTTAGTGTAAAAAGTGCATATGACTACTTTCAGAAGTTGGACAGACAAGAGGGGGAGTGTTCAAATGCTGATAATTATAGCAAGTTCTGGACAAAGTTATGGAAGCTGAAACTACCTAATAAAATAAAGATCTTTGCTTGGAGAGCTTGCAAGAATGGTCTCCCAACCCGTGCCAATCTTAAGGGGAGGTTTATTATTAATGAAACTTAGTGTGTGTGGTGCAATAATGAGGAAGATGTGGGGCATGCATTATGTTATTGTCCAATGGTAATTCAATCATGGCACAAGCACTTTCGGGGTTTATTGAATACTAATGTGTAGAAGGATGTCATACAGATTGCAATGGAGGTCATGGAAAAGGGAAGGCTTGGTGATCTTGAAAATTTTTTCCTTATAACATGGGGCATGTGGTATAGGAGAAACCAGTAGATTTTTGAACACAAAACTATACAACCTGATATGGCTATTGATAAAGCTTTATCTATTACAGTTGAATATAAAGAGGTGAGAGATGTGAGGCATCTGAGGAAAACAAAATACTCTTGTTGGCAACCTCCATCTTTAGGTGTTTTGAAGCTCCATGTGGATGGGGCAATTTTTGAAGATCAGGATAGAGCTAGTGTAGGAATGCTGTTGAGGAATGATAGAGGAGTGGTCTTGTTTTCTACAAGCAAAAAGGAAAATGGGGTGAATGATCCTATGGGGGTGAAGTTGTTAGCAATATTGAGAGGTCTACAACTATGCATTCCAATGGGCATTCTAGACTTGGTTATTGAAAGTGACTCTTTAATGCTGGTAGGGGAATTAAACAATATTTCGGAGTCAAGGTCAGCTTGGGGCCATTTAGTTCATGAGGTGAAAGAGTTGATGAAGAGAATACCAAGATGTTTAGTTCAACATAAAGGGCGTTATGGCAAATGAGGTAGCTCACAACTTAGCAAGATATACTAAGCATATAGAAGATTTGATAGTTTGGTGAGATTTTTTTCCTGAATGTATCTCTCAAATTATTTGGTTTGAATCTGTGATGTAATTTGTTGTTGTTTTAATGAAGAAAGTGCTATGTTTGCTATATATAAAAAAAAAAAAAACATAGATATACATCTACTTTTTGCAACGAATCATTATATCATTGGTAATATACTTATATTCTTACTTTTTGTAGTGAATAATTATATCGTTTGTAATTTCCGGTCAAATTATATTTAAAACACTATTAAATAAAGAATAAATATTATTAGATCCACATAATGGTGATTTTTTTTTTGAAGAAACGAAAGTCACAGGTCCAAGAGTGATCTACTCCCAATTTTATTAAAAAAAAAATCTCACTTGTGACAGAGAAATACCATGGTAACAAACACGAAAAAAAAAAAAACAACAAAAACATCCCAAACATCAAACCAAAACTCATCTATATAAAACCTGAAAAAAAAAACTTCCATAAACATAAAGAAGGTAAACCCGCTTTGTCAGCACGATATATACCCTTTAAAGGAGTTGGCAACCCAACAATGTCCATCCAAACACAAAAAGAACCCTCAACACCCATCTTAGCCAACCCATCAGTCATCGCATTTCCTTCCCGAAAAACATGTTTAACTGTGTAATTCATAAAACTTAGCATCATAAGAATCTCCTCCCATAAATTTTCAAGGTACCAAATTCCACACCTTCCCTCAAGCAACCAGTTCACTAAAATCCTAGAATCCATTTCGAGTTCCACATATTGTATTCTCAACATAATGCACTTCCGAAGTCCATGGACTAAAGCCAACAACTCAGTAGTATCATTGGTACCAACTTCTATCACAGCTGCATAAGCAAGAATAAGAATACCTTGCTCGTTTCTTATAATGCCTCCAACACCCGATCTTCCTAGATTTCCCAGATTGCAACCATCCGTGTTGAGCTTACACCATCCACGTCTCGGTTTTTACCAAGCAATCAAACAAATTTTCTTAATTTCTTTATGAATAATAGGCACACCTAAGTCAGACAAAACTGCATCATCATATTTATTTTAAGTTACAGCAGCCTCAAGTTTTAAGCCAACCCAAGAAATCCAAAATGGACTTTCCTCCAAAGAGCCTCTAGAGAATTTGCAATGCCCTTCATTCGTTTTTTGCATCTCCAAAGCCAAAATTTTCAAGTAATGATTGAAGGAAGCAGACCAAACAACATACCATGAGTGCTTGAATTTTGTGCCCTACTAAACCACATGGCTATTCTTTGTCTCCATGTAGATGAAGGAACAAACCAAATGCTCGGTCTAGTAGACATTTTCCTCCAAATAAACTGAGCCATATCCCCCTCCTATCAGAACATGATCTAGATCTTCATAGGCAACTTACTCACAATAATCACATTTTGAGGAAATTGGAATACCCACTCTACGCAGATTGTCATCAACAGAAAGGCCTCTATGAATAGCCTGCCACATAGTCATAGAGATATTTTTAGGAAGTCCCGGATTCCAAATCCAATGGAACCAAGACAATTATGGCCCCTTCATTCACAAATTCTCCCAAGCACATTTTACCGAAAAACAACCATCTGTATTTCCTATCCAAATCAATTTATCAGGACCTTGTTTGACAGTTTCCGAGATGCATCAACACTTCAAGAGCCTTTTCACGTCCCAATAAACTTACAAACTATTCCTCATTCCAACCATGCTCCAACTTGCATTCTTTTAAAGATAATAGAGGTTGAACAATATCTTCAGTAGAGTGACCCAAAGGCTCCAAAGGGGACCATTTATCCCACCACAAGGAAACATCCCCATCCTTAATCCGCCATCTTGTATGTTGTAACACCTCAAGAATACAACGCATAACCATTCGCCAAAATCTAGTGCCTCTCATAGGATTCACCAAGGATATGTGATTCCCTTTGGCATATTTGGCTCGAAAAAAAGAAGCCCACAAAGATTCTTCAGCTAGTATTTTCCAAGCAAATTTGATATTTAACACTTTTGGACCTCATGTAAATTCCTCAAACTGACTCCTCCCTCCTTAATCGGTTTGCAAATTTTATCCCAAGCCACCCTTTTTTTTTTTTTGGCTTCCCATTATCCACACCCCAAAAAAATGTACTAAAGCAATGCTGAAGGGAATCAATTACCATATGAATGGTAGATAGCAAATGGATTGGTACACTAGACAGGATATGCCTTAACTAGATAATTTTGGCACCTTTTGAGAGTAACCGAGACTTCCACCCTTCAATTTTCCTTTTAAATTTTTCCAATAGTTCCTCCAAATGTCTATTTAATAGTTTACCTACAACAATGGGAACCCCTAAATATTTGAAGGGAAGGGAACTTTGCACAAACCCAGTAACCTGTAAAAGAGCACGTCTTCTAGACCTCTTGATACGAGCGGAAAAATAAATAGCCGAGTTATCCTTATTAACAGCTTGCCCCGACCAACCCTCATAAATCTGTAAACACTCCAGGATTGCTTTTAAAGATTTTTTTTTTCCACCATTTGCAAAAATAACCATATCATCAGCATATGAAGGATAAGAGAAAAGTGGAGCCCCCCTCGGGAGTGAAAACCTCCCAATAACACCAGCCTGAAATTTATCCTTTAAAATTTTTGAAAGAATCTCCTCCACAAGAATAAATAAATATGGAGATAGAGGGTCTCCTTGCTGCAAACCTCTTCCACCCTTATAGAAACCCTTCACCGTCCCATTCATCACAACATAATAACAAACCGAAGTGACACATTGCTTCACAAGCCATGAAATTGTGAAGAGAAACCAAAAGCTTCCAACACATGTAAAAGAAATTCTCAATCACTGCTATCATATGCTTTAGCAACGTCCACTTTAATCATCACATTACCTCCTCTGACATTTTTAATAATGCTATGCAATATCTTTTGAGTTAAACTTACATTTTCTAGAATACTTCTACTTGGAATAAAAGCTCATTGTTCCTGAGAAATCAACCTGGACAATAAAGGAGCAAGTCAGCGCACAATCATCTTAGAACAAACCTTATAGACCATAGAACAAAGACTAATTGGCCTGAACTTATCAAAACCAGTAGGATTCGACAGCTTGGGAATAAGAACAACATACTACGATGAGTAGTACCTATGAAGTTCACAGCCTTTGAGTAAATCCCAAACTGCTTTCACAACATCCTTTTCAACAATATCCCAGCAGCATCGACAAAACCTGGAAAAGAAACCATCCGGACTTGGAGAGCTTTCTACCGGAATAGAGAACATAGTATCCTTGATATCTTGGATTGAGGGGAGCTCACACAACCTACTATTCTCAACAGTCGAGATGTCTTTAAGAACCCACCTTGACAGATCCACACATGAGTTATCTAGCCTCCATAAACTGAGAAAAATAAGAAACAACTGCATCATGAACAGCCTCCGGAGAGTATAATTGACACCCATCACCCAGAGTCATCTCACTGACCATATTGCTGCTTTTTTTCACCAAAGTTAACTTTTTAATTAAAATGATTGGGTCGAGAATCAAAGACGTTTTAAAAGATGATCAAGATTTATAAGGAACAAATGAATGTGATTACGTGACTCAATATGAATAATTATACCTCATTTTTCGAAAACCAAATAGGTCATAGATCATTAGACTCATTTTTTGGTAATAATAATAATACCATTATTATTATTGTTATTATAAATTAGACTCAATATCATGAGTAAACCTCATATCTTTGATTATTCTTATATATATATATGTGTGTGTGCGCGCGCGCGCGCGTATATATATTTATCTTAATCTCTATATCAATAAATATATTAATAATCTTTTTTTTTTTGTATTCTGGAAAATATATATAAAAAAATATTATTTATTTCAATGTTGATTTGGCCTCCAAAACTTTCAAACAAAATACAAAAAACAATTCAAACTTTTTCAAATTCTAAAACAAATATAGTATTAAAAACTTATATTATAATAATATTTTAATTTTGTAATATTTTAATTTAACTTTTTCTCATTCATTTTCTTAAACCCAATTAAATATCATAATTCAAACAATTTCACAATTATTCAAAAAACATTTTACCATTATTCACAAACATATTTAAGAATATAAAAAAATAAAATAAAATCTATGAAAAACAAGAAGATTTGGCCTTCTCGAGACCTATCACGCTTTGCGTAAATGACCAGGTGAGGTTCTCAACAAAATGTGTACCGTTGGCTTTAGGTGCTGTTTGGATAGTGAATGAGATTATATGAATTTAGATAAAAGTTAAAAATTGAAGAAAGTATTATTAGAATATAATTTTTTAATATTATTATTATTTTTAGATTTGAAAAAAATTCAAATGTTATTATATTTTGTAGAAAATTTGGAGAAAATTCTAAGATGAGATAAGATGAGATAAAACACTTTTTATATTCAAGCCAGGTTTTAATGTTTTGCAGAACAAAATAGTCATATGATATCATATGTAGAAATGATATTATATAGCACCGAATAATGTAATTTTTTTTCTTTAAACAACTTTTAAATCACTTTAGATATTTAAAAAAATTACAAATTTAGTAAAAAAATATTTCCCTAATCATTAAGTAAAAAAATTAAAATAAATATAAAAATACAATTTGATAAAAAATTTGAAAAGAGAATAGTGTTTCTCTTTTCTCAAAAAGCAAATAAACAAGCGTAATGCTTGGGGGCATTGATGGTTTTAATTTCTAACTTCTTTCTACATTCCACAAAGAAACATTTTAGATCATTCACTAAAGCAAAACATGATAAACTAATATATGCATGTGCTCATGGGACAATGGCGTGGTTTTTGAGGCTAGAACAGGAAAGCTTTCAACTTTTTGTCATCCACAAAGCGATGTAGGAAGACTTCTAAAGCAATGGAAAGCAAAGTAGGGAAGACTTCTAAAGCAATGGAAAGCAAAGTAGGAAAGACTTTGAGAAGACTCGTTAAACTAAAGCAAATTAGCTACTGGTGACCCAATTGTTAGCGATCGATGTGTTAAGCAATTTATTTATTTATTTTATGTGTTTTTTAAATAATTGCATGCATGATTGATGCCTAACCAATTTATTCAAATGAATTGATAGATATTTCTGTATATATAAGAGTACTTGGATAATTTCATAGATGATTCACTAAACTAAAGCAAAACGTTATAAACTAATATTATATGCATGGGCTCTTGGGACAATGGCGTGGTTATTGAGGCTAGAACGGGAAAGCTTTCAACTTTATGTCGTCCACAAAGATGTAGGAAGACTTTTAAAGCAAAGTAGAAGACTTTGAGAAGACTTGTTAAACTAAAGCAAAGTAGCGAATGGTAACCCAATCGTTACCGATGGTTGTGTTAAGCAATTTATTTATTTACTTTATGTGTTTACTTTATTAAATAATTTGATGCATTGTTGATGTCTAACAAATTTTTGCAAGTGAATTGATAGATATTTCAATGTATATACAGGAGTACTTGGATAATGTCATAGATGAATCACCAAACTTTTTTTATTTTTTTATTTTAATAATAAAACAGATGATTCACTAAACTAAAGCAAAACGTTATAAACTAATATATGTGTGCACTCTTGGGACAATGGTGTGGTTATTGAGGCTAGAACCGGAAAGCTCTTAACTTTTTGTGGTCCACAAAGAGATGTAGGAAGAATCTTAAAGCAAAGGAAAGCAAGGCATTAATATTTTTTTAGGTTAGAGTGGAAATGCATTCACATTTTTTGCTTTCACGAAGAAACTTTGAAAAGACTCTTTAAACTAAGCAAAGTGGCAAACAGTAATTGCGCTTGGTTTTGTTCAATAAATTAACCATATCATAAACCACACGGTGAATCAGACATTCATGCTTCCTTTGGATAATATTAAAAAATAATATTTTATTTAATTTTTATTTAAAACAATCTCATCTCATCTTATTATCCAAATCATACCTAATAATATCAAACCTTTTGGTTACTGGACTTGTTTTTTTTAATAAATCAACCAAATCCTAAACCACAAGGTCAATAAGACAGCATTCATTAGGAATTAAAATTGTCAGTAGATGAGCTCATGGGCTTTTCCTGGGAAGAGTAGTTAGTGGATAGTCCTACAGCTCTAACAACCAAATGTTAGGGAAAGATTTCGTTGAAATCAAAATTACATTTCCTGCCAAACATAACTGTAAGACTTTTCTTTTGCTTGTGAAATTGAAAATCCGGTCTCAATATATAGCTGGTAACGTTTCTCTTTAATGCGCCAGTTCACTAAAGCCGATTGAACTAACAAAAAAGAAAATGTCTAATTCCACGTTTGAACCTTCTATATTTTCTTCTGAAGAATGAAGAAGAAATAGAACATTAGAAACCATATATCGACCAGACTTATTACATGGGCTTTCCCCCAAAAGAATCCCTAAGGTGAGAGAATTGGAATGCCCAATCCCATTAGTATCTTTCGGTCAGAAGGAGTTCAAAGCGTTTTCCATAAAAGTGAAACATCAAAGAAATTGTAATAATATTGTCAATTCATCTTATGTACTTTTTTATTTAATGAGGTATATAACAGAAGTAGATTATTTGGATCAAGATTCAAAGTTTTAAAAGATCAAGATTTATAAGGATCAAATGAATGTGATTACGTGACTCAATATGAATAATTATACCTCATTTTTTGAAAACTAAATAGGTCATAGATCATTAGACTCATTTTTCGGTAATTATTATTATTATTATTATTATTATTATTATTATTATTATTATGAATTAGACTCAATATCATGAGTAAACCTATCTTTGGTTATTCTTATATATATATATATAAATATGTGAATTATATATATTTATCTTAACCACTATATCAATAAATATATTAATAATCTTTTTTACGTTTTTTTGTATTCAGGAATATATATATATATATATATATATTTATATATAAACTAATTATTTCAATGTTGATTTGGCCTCCAAAACTTCCAAGCAAAATACAAAAAACAATTCAAACTTTTTCAAATTCTAAAACAAATATAATATTAAAAAATTATATTATAATAATATATTAACTTTGTAATATTTTATAATATATTAACTTTGTAATATTTTTATTTAACTTTTCCTCGTTCATTTTCTTAAACCCAATAAAATATCATAACTCCAATCATTTTACTACTATTCACAACTATTTTACTATTATTCACAAATTTTTCATCTTATTTCATTCCCCAAAGATGCCCTAAGAAATTTGAAAAATGATAGAGCTACTGAGAGTTGGGTCCCAACATTTATTTATTTTTTACTTAGTGATTAAGGATGTGTTTTTTAATGATGTTATGATTTTTAAAAAAAAAATATTTAAGAATATATAAAAAAAAAATCTATGAAAAACAAGAAATGACCAGGTGAGGTTCTCAACGAAATGTGTACTGTTGGGCTTAGGTGTAATTTGGATAGTGAATTGAGATTATTTGAATTTAGATAAAAGTTAAAGATTGAATAAAATATTGTTAGAATATAATTTTTAATATTATTCTTATCTTGGGATTTGAAATAATTGAAATGTTATTATATTTTGTTAGAAGATTTGATAAAGTTGTAATAATAAGATGAAATGAGATGAGATAAAACACTTTTTGTATTCAAACCAGGCCTTAATGTTTTGCAGAATCAAAATAGTCATATGATATCGTATATAGAAACGGTATCATATAGTTCCGGTTGCAGGTTTTTTCAAATAAGTCGTTGATGGTAAGATCTTTATCACACATTGATCATTGTGTTCTTTTGAGTTGGAAATACTGGTGCAGGAGACGGTAGTAAGGAGGCCGAAACTAGTTTCATGGAATAGGCCCCGTGAAGGATGGGTGAAATTTAATGTAGATGGATCGTGTAGGGGAAATCCAAGTACTTGTGGAGGGGGTAGGGTTATAAGGGATGATAGAGGGAGATTTTTGGCGGCCTCTCTACTAAGTTTGGTTTTGGAACCAATAATTAAGTGGAACTAAGGGTGCTCAATTGTGGTGTATTGCTTTGTAAAGAGTAGTTGGGTTTTCAGAACATTGTGATTGAAAGTGATTCAACTTTGGTGATTCATTGTCTTAGAAATAAGGAGTGCATAGTTTGGTATTTATGGGGTTATTGGGATGGAGTTATGCAGGTGATAGATGGTCTTTAGTACATGGTGACTCATCAAATTAGGGAGGGGAATAAAGTTGTGACGGCCCCAAATCCCCACGCCCGAACACGGGAAAATTGAGGCGTCCGGATGGTGACAACCCGGGTCACCATCCCATCGACGGGTGCCGAGTGTGTGCAAGGCAACAGATGTGTACAGAAAAACACGCAGCGGATAACGAAAGTCATAACTAAGTACCAGAATTTTTCTTAACGTAATACAAGCTGTTTAAAACATACATAAATAAAATATTACAAAAACCCAAATACAGTTTTAAACAAATATAAAAGATAGCATCAGCAACCCGGCGGAGCCGCATCCTCGGGCTCAGCCTCCTCCTCTTCGTCCTCTAACTCTGCACCAAAAGCTACGGAACCACGAATGGTACCGCGGGTAAGTAAAACCCAAACACTACCAGATAAAAACACATAAAACTCAAACAAGATGCATGAACCATGCCCAATGCACAAAGCCCATAAAACACAAGTTTTCCACACACGCCAAAAACCCATTTGGCCCAATATCTCGCCAGAAGTCCATCCGGCCCAATATCTCGCCAGAAGTCCATCTGGCTCACGCCAAAAGTCCCATTTGGCCTCATAAACCATTATCCAATTTTAACCCTATGCACCATGACCTCCCCTAGGGGTCATCCGCACACCCTGGCTCCAGTGTCACACCGCAGAGTACCACCACGCATGTGACACCTAACAAGCGATGCCCAGTTCCGCGCCCCGCGCGTGCGTAGCCAAGCATCCTCTAGCCCTCGCCAGCGAAGGGCCACGGAGTCGGTGATTAGGGCGATGCCCGGTTCCGCGCCCGGCGCGTTCGTAGCCAAGCATCCCCTAGTCCCGCTCCCGTCATCTCTCTCGACAACTCAGGGGACATCACTCAGTTTATTCCGCTCCCGAGTGACCAGAGGAGCTCCACCGAGATAATAACCCATCCCGGCTTGGGCTCGTGATACACACGCACCCGTAAAACCACTCACGCCAATACACAGGCTTTTCACATAAATCCACAAACACACGTGCATGCACCATGTAATGCCATAACAATGCATAATAAAATAATCAAACAACATAAAACAATTAAACAGACAACTCCGTCCTCCATCCATCCGACCCCCGAAACTCCTCGGACTCAGTCCGGAATCAACAACCAACAACAGTAAATAAATTGAATGAGCGATATATATATTTAAATCTGAAAATAGGGTTTGGAAAATACTTACAGCGCTATACGGCAATTTTAGAAAACAAGCGGCGTTGCAAACGGCGCCGGAAAAGCAACGTCACAGTGAAAATTCACTGTGGCCGTGGGTTTGAAAAACCCACTTTTGAACGGGGACAAACTAGGACACGAAATTGATAGGGGGTGGTCTAGGGATGGTGGTGAAGCTATTGGAAGTGACGAACGGCCGTGGGTGGCGGCGGAATGGCCGGAAATGGCCGGATTTCCCAAAACGGAAATGATGGCTTGCAAAATTTCATATTGCAGATTTTACAAGTTCGCTCGAGCGGAGGCT